>NW_027528345.1:3080391-3373002 GCF_008692635.1 Crocuta crocuta
GAGAGAGAGAGAGAGAGAGACAGCGTGAGCAGGGGAGGGTCAGAGAGAGAGGGAGTCACAGACTCTGAAACAGGCTCCCGGCTCCGAGCTGTCAGCTCAGAGCCTGACGTGGGGCTCGAACCCACGAACCGCGAGATCATGACCTAAGCGAAAGTCGGACGCTTGAACCGACTACGCCACCCAGGCGCCCCTTAGGACAGATTTTTCTAAAGCTCAGGTGAAACTACCCGTCGAATCCTCCTCTGAAGGGACCAACAAATAAAGAAAGCAAGGAGGCTTTGTGTTCGTAAAATGACCCAATAAAAATTACGATGATAATCACGGACTGCAAATTAACAGGGTCACAGTCTGTAAATAAGAACATCTGATGACATAAGCATTAACATCTTAAATTAATATCTGCTGTGAGAGAACTACACAGCTTGAGGCAAAACGCAGGCTGCCGGCAATGCTCTAGCGCGCACTGTTGGCAACAAGGCCTGAATCAGCAGATTATTTTTATCATTAGACGATACCTCTACCTTGGAGACTATGATGTTAATTGTTATCTCTATTTATAATTACTAATCAAAATGCTGTGGACTAAAAAAAAAAATCTCGGAATCATGTGGCACTGTTATTTTATTTTGATAAATGACTCAGTTCTTCTCTTTGTGTATGTTTTTTCTTAGGTTGGCTACACCGTCCCAGGCAGCCATGACTCCATGTTTATTTGAAACCCTTTGTAGGTCGCTAAATTGTAAATAACTCCAGATCACAGTGCTGAGAAACTTGTTACCTAAGCTCAGTGGCTGTATTCCCAGATCACTTCACGATAATCACAGTTTCTTTGAAACTAACTTAAAAAAAAAAAAAGCCTTGTGAACATAAAATTCACGATTTTGCATCAAATCATGTTGCAAAACATTTTAAAAACAGGTTTCTAGGGGCGCCTGGGTGGCTTAGTCGGTTAGCGTCCGACTTTCGCTTAGGTCATGATCTCGTGGTTCGTGGGTTCGAGCCCCGCGTCGGGCTCTGTGCTGACTGCCAGCTCGGAGCCTGGAGCCTGTTTCAGAGTCTGTGACTCCCTCTCTCTCTGACCCTCCCCTGCTCACACTGTCTCTCTCTCTCTCTCTCCTAGAAATAAATAAAACATTTAAAAAAATTAAAAGCAGGTTTCTAAAGCATTCAATTGATTTGGTTTCTCTCCTTCCTTAGTTTTACAAAGAAGCTTTAATCCTCATTTTTTTTCTCTCTTGCTGTGGTCTCTCTTCTTCCAGTTTCATTTATATAAGTTCTGTTTACTGTACTGTCCTAGAGCTCAGTACTCCACATATTTTCCCTCTGCCATCTCACCAATTCCCCACCTCTTCAACTATACTATAGAATGCTAAATCTGCATTCTAGTCCTGCATGTTCTTCAAACTCCAGATCTGCCATCTAGAAACCTTTAAGAAAATAACGTATCTGAACAATATGTATCTTTCCCCCAAATCACCTCCTCTTGACATCTCTTTCCATTATAAATGCCTTTACTTGGGGTGCCTGGGTGGCTCAGTCAGTTAAGCATAGGCTCTTGGTTTCAGCTCAGGTCATGATCTCACAGCTCAGGAGTTTGAGTTCTGTCCTGACAGCACAGAGCATGAGTGGGATCCTCTTTCTTCCTCTCTCTCTGCCCTTCCCCTGCTTGTGCTCTCTCTCTCAAAATAAATAAATAAACTTAAAAAATAAATAAATAGAAAAGTCTAGATACTACAGCCACAAATCTCAGAATCACTGTGCATTCTTTCCCTTCCTTGAACCCCACATCAAATTAGTTCGTCCCACAGGCTATGAATGCAGTCTCCTATTTCTTCTTGATCATTCCTGGCCCAGTGTTTCAGTTCAAATTCTCATTACCTTCCACAGATGCTACTGCTGGTCACCTAACTGGTCCCTGGATTCATGCTCCAATTAGCTAAGCCAATGCTGCCTAAGGTAACTCAGGCACATAATATATAATATTATATAAAAAGTTGAATTTGGGAGCTCCTGGGTGGCTCAGTTGGTTAAGTGTGCTGACAGCTCAGAGCCTGGAGCCTGCTTTAGATTCTGTGTCTCCCTGTCTCTCTCCCCCTTCCCCTCCCACACTGTGTCTTTTTCTCTCTCAAAAATAAATAAAAACATTAAAACATTTTTTAAGTTGAACTTTTAAATCATTCCCCTTCTTGTGTGTGTGTACCTCTACTTATAACATTTGATCGCTCAAAGCTTTCATGTCATTTGCTCTAACGACTACAACCGTCATACACTGCTGGTGGGAATGTAAAATGTTACAATCACCCTGGAAAACTGGAAGTTTCTTGTAAAGTTAGATGTATACCTACCATATGTCTCATCCATTCCCTTCCCAGGTATTCACGCAAGAGATATGATTTAAGTCATTTTGAAAATCACCCTAATCCACCAGGTCAACAAATTTTTAAACCAGTATTTTTCAACATATAATAATGATCCACAAATGCACTTTTGGAATGTTTCACAGCTTTTTAAATCAAGCATTATAAAGTGCTTGCAAGAACTAGAGAATGGTATATTTGCAGGGGAAGGGCATATCCTCTTTAGTTATGTTTTAGAAAGCAGGCAAGGGGGCACCTGAGTGGCTCCATTGGTTAAAGGTCCAACTCTTGATTTCGGCTCAAATCATGATCTTGTGGTTTGTGGTTCCAGCCCCCATGTTGGGCTCTGCTTGTTAGAGAACATTCTAACATCCTAACATCCCTGTTGTTAGATAACATTCTTTGTACAATCTGAATCCTCTTACATTTTTTATACTTTATTTATTTATTTATTCTGAGAGAGCGAGAGAGCAGGGGAGGGGTAGAGAAAGAGGGAGGGAGAGAGAGTCCCAAGCAGGCTAGGCATAATCAGCATGGAACTCAACCAAGGGTCTGAATCCATGCACTGCGAAATCATGACCCAGGCCAAATCAAGAGTCGGTCACTCAACCAACTGAGTCACCCAGGGGTGCCCCTCCTCTTAAATTTTTTGAGACTTGTTTTATGGTTTAGACTTTGTTCCATCTTTGTAAACATTATAAGTGTGCTTGAAAAGAATGTTTACTCTGTTGTTGATGAGTTCAGTATCCCGTAAATTAGATCAAGTTGGTTGACAGTATTGTTTAAAGCTTCAATATTCTTACTGATTTTCTGTCTATTTGTTTGATCATATATTGATACTGGCTGTTGAAATCTCCAACTATAAATGGAAACTTACCTATTTCTCCTTGCAATTTTCACATCATATATTTTGAAGCTCTATTATTAGCTGCATAATATTTAGGATTCTTACATGCTCTTAATAAACTGGTCCTTTTATAATCTTCAAGAGACTCTTTTTATCTCTTGTAATATCTTTTTCTTGAAATTTATTTTGACTGATAGTAATCCATATTACCCTGGCTTTCTTTTGCTTCATGTTACCGTGGCATACCCATTTGTGTCTTTGAACTAAAGTGTATTTCTTATAAACATCACAAAATTGGATATTCTGTTTTACTCATCTGACATTCTCTGCCTTTTTATTGGAATATTTACACATTTACATTCACTTTTATTATTGATATAGCTGTATTTAAATCAGTCATCTTGATTTTTTTTTCATTTGTCCAATGTTTTCTTCATTTCCTTTTTGTTCTTTATTTGACTTTCTTTTGAAACAAGTGATTTTTATGGTTTCATTTTATCTCTTTTGTTGGCTTATTACCTAGAACTCTTATGTTGCTTTAATGGTTGCTTTAGGATTTATAATACATTTTTAACTTATTAAAGTCTACTGTCAGGTGATGTTATATTACTTCACATTTAGTGTAAAACCACTAAAACAATATTCTTACATTTTTATCTCCTGATTTTTGTGTTATTATTGTCATACATTTTATTTTTACACATGCTATAAATACTATAGCACATTATTGCTATTTTGGCTTTAAATGGTCCTCTCCTTTGCATAGATCCATATTTCTGACTAGTTACATTTTTCTTGTGCTTAAAGGAATCCATTAACATTTCTTGAAGTATATGTCTGCTGTCAACCAATTCTTTCAGTTTCTGTGTGTCTGAAAAGGTTGTTATTTCACCTTCATTAAAAAAAAAAATTAAATGTTTGTATAAGAGAGAGAGTATGCAGGGGAGGGGCAGAGAAAGAGGGAAAGAGAGAGAATCCCAAGCAAGCTCCACATGCTCAGCACAGAGCCTAACACGGGGCTCAAACTCACAAACCCTGAGATCATGAACTGAGCCTAAATCAAGAGTCAGATGCTTAACCAACTGAATCACCCAGCCACCCCTCACCTTCATTTGTTAAACAGATATGCTGAGGTATAAATTACATTCCATAAAAGTCACCCATCATAGGTATTCAGTTTAACAAATTTATAATTCAGTACCTTATTGAAATTGTGCCTCTCTTCTAAAATCCAGTTTTGAACATTTCCACCATCCCCAAATTTCTATCACTCCCCTTTAAGTCCTGATCTAACCTTCAGGCCCCGGCAAACACCAGTCTGCTTTATGGCTATAAGTTTGCCCCTTGTAGCTATTTCATATAAATGGAATGCTACAATACAGTTTTTTGTATCTGCCTACTTACATGTGGTGTAATTTTTTTTGGCTCATCATTTGTGGTAAGTATAAGAAGCCATGCCTTTTCATTGCTAAGTATTATTTCATTATATGGATTTCACTTTCCATTCACCAGCTGATGAACATTTGGATTGTTTGCAGTTTCTGATCAGTATGAAGAATGCTCCTATGAACGCTAGTGTACCTGTTTTTGTGCTGACACATGTGTTATTTCTCTTAGGAGTGTGGCCTTTCAAAATATGAAGGGTATTTTTACTGGATAAAGATTCTAGTTGGATGGGTTGTTGGTGTTTGCTTACATTAATTTGACGATGTTGCACCATTGTCTTCTAGCTTGTCTTCTTTCCCATGAAAAATTTGCCCTCATCCTGATCTTTGTTTCTGTCTACATAAAGTGTCCCTTTTCCCCCCTCTGGTTGCTTCTGTGATTTTCTATATATCACTAGTTTTAAGCAATTTGATTTTGAAGTATCAGTTTAACTTTTTTCATGTTTCTTATGCTTCAGTTTTGGTGTGCTTCCTCTATCTGTTTGTTTAAACTTTTCATCAAATTTGGTAATTTTTGGCCATTGTTTCTTCAAATGTTTGAAGAATAATCTCTCACTCTTCTCCTTTAGGTTCTCTAAACACATGGGTGTGTGGTTTCTGGGATGTTCTCTCACAGTTCACTGATGCTCTGTTAATTCTGCTCCTTCCCTTTTCTTTATTTTTTAAAATTTTTTTTTGTTTATTTATTTTTGAGAGAGAGACAGAGTGTGAGCGGGGGGGGGTGGAGAGGGGCAGAGAGAGCTGCTCCTTCCCTTTTCTTTCTTTGTGTTCAATTTTGGATCGTTTCTATTGCTATTTCCTCAAGTTCACTAACATTTTCTTCTTGAATGTCTAATCTGCCATTCACACCATTTGGTATGCATTTCACATCAGATATTATTGCCTTCAGCTCTAAAATTTTGACCTATGTTCTCTCTGTCCCATGTCTCTACTGAATGTATTCCATCTTTATGCTCAACCTTTCCTCTAGCCTCCTGAATGTATAAAATGAGGTAGAACTCTTTTTAATTGTCTTGTGTACAGATTCTCATCGCTTTCATTTTTATTTTTATTTTTTTTAATATTTTTATTTATTTCTAGGAGAGAGAGAGAGAGAGACAGCGTGAGCAGGGAAGGGTGAGAGAGAGAGGGAGATACAGACTCCGAAATAGGCTCCAGGCTCTGAGCCGGCAGTCAGCACAGAGCCCGACGCGGGGCTCGAACCCACGAACCGCGAGATCATGACCTATTTAACCGACTAAGCCACCCAGGCGCCCCTCATTGCTTTCATTTTTAGATCAGTTTGATTGTTTTCCTCTTTACTATAGGTTATATTTTTTCTGCTTCTTTGCAAGTCTGATAACTTTTATTGGATGCCATAAATTGTGAATTTTGTCTTTTTGAGATGTTCTGTAATATCAAGGAATATGTCCTTCCCATAATCCATTTTTGTATTCTTAATATCTAGTACCCCTTGGTAACTGATCATAAGAACTAAAATATTTGTTAAATAAAGATCATGAAAGAAAAGAATAAGGCTCAGTTACATAGCAATCATTTCATTCATTCTGGGGAAAAAATAAATATTCCTATAATGCCAGGGTCATAATTCCCCTTATGGACAGAACTATCTTCAACAGCATTGATGATAGATGATGAGACTAACAATGCAATAATAGAAACAGTGAAACTGCTTTCTATTATAAATGACCAGGAATTTGAAGGTGGATTTTGAAAGGAGAAAGATTAGAAGAGGAGAGAATGGAGAGATGGAGTAACTAGGAGTGTAATAGTGTTTAAGTAGCCTTCAAGGTCAAGAATGACTAACATTTAAGTTCTTTGCATTAATAAAAAGTAAATCTGCTGTTTTTCTAATCCTCAGTAAAATCTGCTATTTACCTGTCTCTTGAAAGTGTTTTGTTTTTTCTTTTTCCAATGAAATGAATTAAAAACTAAGTCCTGTGTTTGACATAATGCCAAAACAGGGAGAAAGAAATAACCAGAAGGCACAGAAGAAAACAAGGATTCAGTGGAGGCAGGTAACCAAAGCCAAACTGATCATGAGAATATCTTTTTTCTTCCTTCAGTAATTTTCAGTAATCTTGGGGAAAGAATGGAAATTTGTATACAAAGGACTGAAGAGACCTAATGGAAATATGAGCTGCACATAGACCTCTCTACTAGGTTTCCTTATTTTCACCAAATAAAAATGTTTACTTCTACTATGAGTTTGAAAGCAACCACAATCATTAATTTATCCACAGTCCTACTTCTCAATGGTCCCAATGCACACTATCCCATTCCTCCTCATTTTCAGATGCTGCCTTTGACTAACTAACCTCCCATCACAGACATTTATACCTACCAGATGGTGGTTTGTTCCTTTCCTTCTTTGCATTCACACTCCCTCCACTGTACACTGCAGAAACACTGAGTGCAATAAACATTTCAGCTGTCCAACAATTGTTTTAAAATTTATGGCAGAGTTAGCCCAATTTAGGGAAGGCAGCACAGATGAATCCATGTAACAAAAGAAATATTAAAATAAATATACCAATTAACAAGGCTAAAGTTAGCAACATCACTTCATGTTTTATTTTCTGTACCTCCTCCCACATTCCTATTAGCAGGAAAAAACAAGGATGTTGGAAATATAATAAGATTATTAACCATGCTGGTTGTCGTGAGAAACTGAGCATTGGTTCACCCCAATCAATGACTTCTTCAATTACAAGTGATACATTTTACAAAGGAAAGTGAAATACTTTAACAGAGTACTTAACATACCAGAATCAGTAATTCTGGACATGGACTTGTGTAGGATTTTCTGAAGGAAACTTCATGGGAGAGGTGGCACTTGAATTGCATCATGAAGGAAGAATAAGAGTTTATCAGACAAAAAAGGGAATGACATTCTTGGCAGAGAAAACACTGCATTGAAGACTCAGAAAACCAAGAAAAAGACTAAGTGTCTTTTGTGAACAGTGAAAAGTTAAAAAATTCTGTAATACATGGAGAGATTATAAGGGGAAGTCGTTGAAGGACCTATTCCAAAAATGACCACCTTCTTAAATCCCTTTTAGAAAGTTTGTTCAGTCCATGGTGTGCTAAACATATTAAAACAAATAAACAAAAATAAACACTCTAAGATTTGCATTTTGTGTCTGGAGTTTCTGCAAACTAACCGACTAACCTCCCACTACAGATCATTGTTCTAAGACTCAGGAAAGCCCAGGCATTTACTACCTCCCTCTTTCAGACTACGCTTTGTAGAGTGGGCAACCTGCTTGATCTGATGACTTAGCCTCCGTGCTGACGTCTCTTCAGAACTCAACTTCAGGTATATCCCTTCCAGTTCTTTATGTCCTCCTTTTACCCCCTCACTCCTCACACACACACACACACACACACACACACACACACACACACCACCCACCTTGCCTGGGATTATGTAGCAGTTTTGTTACTGACTCTCCACCTCCTCCAGCATTCCTCATCAGAGAATGGAGTCAGACAATTAGCAATAAAAAAAAAATCAAAGCATTTTCAAGAAAAGAAAAAATGTGTTTGAATTATCAACAGTATTAACACTCACTGGACATTTTTTTCTTGTTAAAAATAAAAGCAATTGCCATTAAATAGTTGGAGTTCAAAGAAAGCCAGATGATTAAACTTTAGCGTATTTTCTCAAGTGATGGGCTGATGAGTGGCAAGTTTTTACAAATGAATTGAAGGCATAAGAACACACTCAAGCACAATAAAAATAGTAAACTGCTCTGTTTTTTATAGAATTAAATACTTGCCTAATATCCATCTTCTCCACCACCCCCTCCACCATCCATCTATATGAATTTTATCAACCAAAATACCAGGAGAAGCTGAGGGAAAGAGACAGAGAAGGAAGAGTGTGGTGAAAGATAACAGACATGAGTATTCATTATTAGAAGGCAATGCAAAATAACATTAAAATTTAAATCCCCCTAGCATGAACGTAAAGATATTTGCATGATACCAAGAAGTCATTTATTATTAGTTTTCTGCACTTATAGATAAATGAAACCAAGAAAATCTCCACTTCCCAGCTGCGAATTTTCTGACTATGGTGTAATATTAAGCTACTGAGTTGAAGAGTGTTGTCCGCTTTAACGACTAGTTTTGAATATAACATGAGTAATCAGCATGAAATAGTATTCTTAGACCCCCTCATTGTAATCAGCATGTCATTGTTACAATATTATGGTACCCAAATAAAGTAGATTCTCCTCATTCTTAATTTTTGAATAAGTGTTTAAGGAATAAATTATAATAATTTCCAAACACATGAAGGACGGCGTTGTAAGATTGCATCTTTCTCCTAAAAATGATAAGAAATTCACTAATGAGTCCATTAGACAGAGTCCATTAAAGGTGACAGGACAAAGATCTCTTGGAGACCTCGTCAAGCGGAGACAATACGCAGGATTAATGCAGTGTCCATCCAGATTCCCCGTGCTCAGACGGGAAATGAGGTTTGAGTGACAACTTTATTTAGCGAGTCAAAGACTGCTGAAAATTTTATGAAAAGATGCAACTCACATGCAAAACAGAGCAGAGTTTTATTAGGAGAGTTTGATGTGATACTGTGAAAAATGGGAGTAATGCTCATTAGATATCAGTTAATAAAAGGCATGAAATATAAATTAGCTGCAAGCTTGATCTGAATAAAGTTGACTTTGTGTTTGCAATAGTAGTCTTATCACTATATGTTTATTAATAGAGATCTCATTTATTGTCCTGTCTCCTTTTATATTCAACTCATTTGAAATCATAATGGTTCCTATTAGTTAGGCTTCATTTAAAACTATCACTGATTATTCAAACATCCATCCTTAGAAATTTATTTATAACTTCAATTTTTGGTGCTCAGAGATTTCCTTCACTCAAGAACAATTTTTTTTAAATTAACAAAATAAGCCTTATCTATACAGATATACAAAGGAAAGGTTACTGATACTTGGGCAATTTAGAAGATTGAATTCTAAATTTTTAAAGGGTTAGTCCCACATGAAAATGCATGAAGCTGTAGGACCTAAAATATATTGGGGATAATAATGCACATGTGTAAACTTTTATGATAAAAAATACAAATCTTATTATATTACATATCCTTCTATTACTTTTTATATTATTATAGAATAAAGTAAATTTTTAAGAAAGAATTTAAAGACAAAGTCTAACTTTATGAAAGCCCCTCAAGTGCAGTCATGACAACAAAACTTAACATTCACAGAATTATTAACATAAAACATAAAAAACATTTTACATTTTTAATGTCTTACCATTATAAGTTAAACAGATATTTTTATGTTTAAACATGTTCTGATAAAATAATTGCTCTTCTATAACCATTTCTGAGCTATCATTATGTCAACCAAAATAGCACTAATCAGAAAGAAGAAGACAAAGATGAAGATGAAGACAAAGACAAAGACGAAGATAAAGGTGTAGCTGTGTAGTCAGCATGTGCTGATTTTGAAAAAAGGAAAGGCTTACTGTTAGGTCCATTTTCGAGTATTTTATGTTCTTTGACCATGGGCAACCCATGCATTTTATATGCTAGTGTGTCCCAAAACATAAGCTCAAGATACATAGACCTGGAAATTCAAATGAGATCATGTTCACAAGGGTACTCCTGTCCTTAACACTCTGACCTAACACCTGTTTAGCCATCAGGAAGTTGACATCATGCCAGTTGTCTGATGAATGTCCCATGGTCCAGATATGGTCAATCGTTCACTGTGATATCATTAACTAGTTCATCTGGCCTCTATATCTTCTGTAAACAGTAGTGAATTTGAGTTAACTATGTTTGGCAAGAGTATATTCTAAGGGTGCTGTGTACTTAATACTACATGACATTGGGTGGGCCATAATGTTTTTCCCCGGTAGTGCTGCAAGTTAGATCACTGGGTTAAGGTGGGAACACTTGGATCTCTCCGTTATCAAGTTACGTTTTTCCCTTTGTGATTAGAAAGCCATCTAATAGTGTGATGCTTTGGTATCATATGAAATCTTTTGCCTAATGGTTTAGCATCACGTAATAATGCTTGTTTGAATCCAATATTTTATTAGGGGTTAAAAATAATTTTTAAAAATTTCATCATTACTTCTGCATTGTGGTTAGTATTTTTCTATAATCTCCCTAAGAAAACTTCAGCTGAAGGTATTTGCTTATCCTGAACTATAGCCCTGGTAAATTGGTAAGATAAATGTTTAATTCTTTCCTTTTAATTACCAACTTCCAAAGTAAGGAGTTAATTTAATCATACTTGCCAATGAGGACAAATGAGGGTTTAGTCTCCTGATTTATTGTTGCTCTTAGTATCAATATGGACTCATGAAATTTTATATATTCAATAACTTTCAGTTAATGATATTATTCATGATGATCAAATTTGATCAGCTGGGAGTCCTTTCAAATTGGTCCCCTTATCCTTTTTTACTTGTTTTTCTTCTCATATCCTTTTGATATGGTTTATTTGCTTTCCTTCTTACTTTCTGCCATAAAATATCCTAAATCTGGGGTACCTGGGTGGCTCAGTCGTTTAAGCGTCCGACTTTGTCTCAGGTCTTGTTCTCATAGTTAGGGAGTTCCAGCCCCACATTGGGTTCTGTGCTGACAGCTCAGAGCCTACCTAGAGCCTGTTTTAGATTCTGTGTCTCCCTCTCTCTCTCTGCCCCTTCCCCACTGGTGCTCTATCTTGCTCTTTCTCTCAAAAATAAATAAACATTTAAAAAATCCTAAACCTGGAAACAGCTATTTTTCTAAGAAATTTTTTAGTACAAAATGTGTTCAGAATCTACCATTAAGATACCAAGAGTTACACTGCTCCTGTGTTATCAATTATTCTAGGCTTTCTAAGTGGACAGAGCTAGAAAATGTATACATTTTAACATCACAAGTTCATACTGATATTTCCCATTCAAATTGAACATTTCAGAGTTTTTCCTTCATTTCTTTGATCCTACATTTATATCTCTTTTCATTATACTTAAATTTTTTTTCCTGTTAACCTTAATATTTTATGCTTGCTTTCTCCTACATCAACAAAGATAGTTTCAAGATAACAAAATCAATATTTTTAATACTAATAATAAAATTGACTGATGTCTAATATTTTTCACAGGCTTTATTGTCCTTAGAATATATATCAATAAATGTAAGCATGGCTCTAAAGTCATTTAAAATCTTTTCTTGGGTTTGGTTATGTTTCCAGGGTGGCTCAGAGGAAGGTTCAGTTATGGCTCATAGTCAGTTATGGCTACAAGCACCCATGTTGTTACCAATCTTTTGTTGTTACAAATACTTGCCTTTATTTCAAATAACAATACCTAGGATATCATCACATCTATTTTAATACTATAAAACCAAGATTCAGAAAAACTGAGTATTTGGCCTCCATTTATTGAGCTGTCTGAAGCCTGATTTTACTGTTAATTTCTTTTTTTTAATGTTATTTATTTTTAAGAGTCAGAGAGAGACAGGGCGAGCAGGGGAGGGTCAGAGAGAGAAGGAGATACAGAATCCGAAGAAGGGCTTCAGGCGCTGAGCTAGCTGTCAGCAGAGAGCCCGACACGGGCCTCAAACCCACAAACCGTGAGATCATGACCTGAGCTGAAGTCGGATGCTTAACCGACTGAGCCACCCAGGCGCCCCTACTGTTAATTTCTAAGTACAGTGTCTCCTCTGCCTCCCCTCACCACCTTCATCAACCGTTTTCTGTACTCCATTGTTTCCAACCATCTTCGTGAACACAAACAAACAAATGAACAAAAGAAGAAGAGCAAGTCTCCATTTGGATGTTTGGAACAAATGGATGTGTAAAGAGGGCCTCAGTGAGACTTACAACCAGAAACACGAGCTGAACCCCTACTTCTACCTAATCACATCCTAACACGGGAGATCGTTGATTACACACCCACCCGTTTGCTTAACCAAAATGCCATATCTAACTGCCAGGGAAGTGGAGCGTAATGCACAAATCTTTTGTGAGAAGGGATAATGATCATATTTGCTTTGGGATCAGTGAACAGAGTTGCACTGAAACGATACAGTTTTATTAAAATCTCCCTATTTGACAGTGTGATATGAATAAAATACCTGATTTGAGTTACAGTACAATATATGAAAAGACAGTGAATGATTAAGAATTTGCTTTGTAAGTCCTAACAAATTTCCTGGCCTTGGATTATTTACACACGACAGAAATTAGACAGAACTTTGAAATGGACACTAACATGTCGTTGCTCCAGAACAGCAACAAAGGCCTCCCCACTGGATAACAGTGGCTACGTTCCTGTAGGCATGTTCCTCGGACGGCGTGAGGGAAGCATTCTGCAGAACCTTTTCCACTGATGCTTTTAGAGTAGGGTCAGCAAGCTGATTGTTCCTCTGCATATAGAACTAAAATAGAAACTCTTCTTAGCTTGAATTTATATTTAATTTTCATCAAGCTCACTTTGTCCTAGAAGAAGTGTATATTACAAAGTTTCACCTCTGGGACCCATGATGGCAATCCATCTCCTTCTCACATCTAAAGCTACACTTGGCAGAATTCTCCTTATTCCATGAACTACTTTTAAATGACATGCAGGAGAAGAAAGACACTGTAGTTAAATATATAAAAATAAATTTTCTTGGCTTACTGGGGTAACAAACAAATATCTGTGAGTAATGCCCCTATATCGCCAGCTAGCAGGGCACTTAATAAAACCCAAACAACTGTCACACACAGGTTATAAGGTCATTTCTCACATAAAAGATAAACTAGAAATCTATCCAAAGGATAGAACCAAGGAGACTGTTATGAAGTTTGCTGGAAAATAAAAAATGAGTTTCACATGTTATTTCATTTCCTAAGGGCACTTTGATAAGCATACACACATATTGGCAATGCATACTAGGACCCGAGTGTGTGTGCAGGACAGAGAAACAAGCAAGTTCAGGACCATAAATGTCATTTAGTAACAAATTAAATATTTGCCACAGGTGACAAGAAAACAAATAAATAAAATAAAGTTGTATTTTTTTCGGCTGCCAACAATGTGGAAAAAGACAGAAATGTAAAATATGAAGACACTGTCCTTCAGGAAGGTAATGATAAGGTTTATATTTATAACATTTCCATTTAAAGTAGTCACAGAGGCTTGTACCTGTCAATGTTTGTTGAATGAATGAATGAATGGATGGACAAAAGCAAACATTGTAGGAAAGTGAGTTTATATGGCTTATGAAGAAGAAATGGGAATTCAGGGATGTGGTTTCAGAATGGTTTACGAAGCAATAACCGTATTTCCAAATGAAGTCTAAAATTAATAAACCAAAAAAATAAATAAATGAAATTAATGAAACCGTTAGTTTTTCACACTTTCCAATATTGGGAATGCTCACACAACTGAAAAATTCTAGCCTAGTGACATTTAAACTTTAGTGTGCATTAACATTCACCTAGGGCCATGGGTTAGTAAAAATGTAGGTTCCATCCGGGCCCAGGAATCCACATCTAAAGGTCGCACGTGAGTCTGAAACAAAGTGGTCCAGAGATCATATTTTGAGAAATACTTTTCTATACCAAGTGGCAGGACTGAGGACAGGTTTGGTTCTCCTTTTTTCTTTGCTTTGTGGGTTTTCTTTGATAGCAGGTGTCTTTGTTTTGTCCTGTGTTGCTTTTTCTTAAGTCTGTACCACACCTCACTGTCCCAGGACCAGAGCTGAATTCAGCCTTCTTACAGGGAAATACTATTTAGTAAGCTCAGAATTCATGTTTGGAATAAATCTTAAATTAAAATCATTCCCACAGAACCAATATATAAATAGGGAAAACTAATGGATCAAGAGCTTAAGTTCTATGGTAATTAAATGGAATTTGTAAGGAAGGCAGAAGGAGGGAAGGGTAGAAAGTTACACTAAGGCTTTTTGTTGAAAAAAAAGACACTGTAAAGAGACTGGAAAATTTTTAATACACAAAAAATATTCTTCTTTGCATTAAAAGCAAATTAAAAAGTAATAAAAATGCATATTAGGGTTGCCAGATACAACTCAGTTAATTTGAATTTCAGATTAACAATGAATACTTTTTTAGTATAAATATCAAATTTACCTAGTTATCTTGTATTTTTATTTGTTGAATCTGGTAACTCTAATACCATGTGAAACTAATGTGAAGAGTTACTTTTCTGAGTACCACAGAGTGAAGGGCATGGATTATGTATCTTTGAGCGGATCATTGACATAATTGAGTTTAGACTTCCTTTTGAAGGAAATCTTGCAGGTTGTTTTCCATGCCCTGGGAACTCCCATTTGTATCAAACATCTGAGAAATTTACCCAAAGACTATTNTAAACATAAAATTCGTTATTAACAATGTCGTATATATTATTCTTTTCTTTCCCATAGAAAACCTGCTGGCTCCCTTCTGTTTGAAATAGTCTCAAGTTCTGAGTAGATGTGTATGTCTCTGGTTTTCTCAAGGCATTCTATTTAGTTCTTTACAATAAAGTGTTGTTTTTTTTTTTAATTCAACCTGATTGACATTTTGAACCACATAATCTTTTGTTTTGGGGGCTGTCCTATGTACTACAGAATGTTTAGCGGCATCTCTGGCCTCTACCCACTCAACAGCAGAAGCACTCCTTAGAATGACAACCAAGAATATCCCCAGACTGCCAAATGTCTCCTGCAGGACAATATCACCCCTAGTTGGTCACTACTCTACATAGGTTGTAATTCATTGCAACTTTTTTTTCTTTCTTCTTCCTATTTCCTTCCTCCCTTCCTTCCTCAGTTTTTCTCATTTGCTTTCTTACAGTGGGAAAGCATAGTATTCTACTTGCTTCTTATAGGAAAATGAAAAAACATTCTTTTTAGAATTTCTATTTTTAAAGATATCCACAGTCAATGACACCAAAAAAATGGGTTAGGAAAAAAAATCAATAAATGATATTGGAAGAGACTAATAAGCAACTTAAGAAAAAAGTAGACCACTAAAAAAACTACATATCTATTAAATGATACAATTTTTATTTAAAATGTATAAAAACTGGGGGTGCCTGGGTGGCTCAGTTGGTTAAGCATCAGGTCATGATCTCATGGTTGGTGGGTTCAATCCCTGCATCAGGCTCTGTACTGACAGCTCAGAGCCTGGGACCTGTTTGGGATTCTCTGTCCTCTTCTCTCTCTGCCCCTTCTCAGCTCTCTCTCTCTCTCAAAAATAAATAAACATTAAAAAAAATTTAAATGTATAAAAACTGGTTGAAAACAGCATTGAGTATTTATCAATATTGCGTATTAATAACTTGGCAAACTTGGAGTCATAAAAATAAATCATAAAGGAAAACACTGAAGGATTAAACTCTGAAGACATTAACTATCAACAGAGCATCTTAAAAATGAAAACACTGAAAAAATAACATCTTGCTAACATACAGAAGGGTATGGATATAATTTAGTATATAATAGAAGCTTTCTTGTCTAAAGTAATTAGGACAGTAATTAGTGAGTTCATCAAAAAGTTCAGGTTCAAATTATTCACAAGTACCTTAAATATCTCAGTTTAATTAAAAACCTGTAGATGTAGTTACTTAGCAATCTTTGATATAGAATCACCTCTTTCATTTTGAATATTCATCCATGGATGAATCCACATTTATTTTCTTGCAGAAACCACACCCCTAAGGCATCTGCAATGATTTTCAAGGTATCTTTCAGTAAATAAGATAGAATTCTTTAAATAGGAGTGCAAACATCTTTCTCAATGTTTATAATATCTTTCCATATGGTGTAATTATGCTTCTCCCTCTAAAGTTAAAAGCACTTTTCTTTGAGCAATTAATCTTCATTCTCTTTCTGATTCATATTTCACTATCTTCAATAAAATAAAATTGAACAATAATCACATATTACAAATAGATGTTAAAAGGCATGAATGAGTGTGGGAAGAGCATATGGACCCCAGGCAAGCACACAAGCACACTTTAAATAGAACTGCACAATTTGTTAATAATTTTATCTTTAGGGATGGTGCTTTTGGGGTCACATTATGAGAAGCCACAGGCTTTTTGTGTATATTATCTTCAAGCTGTTGTTTTAGTCTTAATTTTTACATAGACGTATTGTCCATTTTCAGTTTATGTTTTCTGCATAGTGCAGAGAATGGATTGAATTAAAATGTTTTACTCTTGAAAATACACTGTTAAGAACATTGAAAGGACAAACTACTAACAGAGGAATGCCTTTTGCATTTTCACTTAATTTTAAAAATAAGTTTATCAAGTGCTACACAGGAAAATAAAATAAACTTGGGATTTTGATTGAAATTGCATTTGTCCTAAGGTCAGTGTGAGAAGAACTGACTGCCTTAATATACAGAGTCCTCCAAACATTAAATTCTCAATTTATTTAAGATCTTTTATTTATCTCAAATAAAAAAATAAAAAAGATCCTTTAGTTAGCTCAATAATGTTTTTTCTTTCTTTTCTCTTTCTGTACATTTCCATTAATTTTCTTATATATTTTCTATATGTTAATTTTCTTCTAATATTGTGAATTATATTGACTTTTTTTGTGCTATACAACTTTAAGCTGTATTTTACCTCTGTTGTATGTGTTTTCTATTCTAAAAATTTCTACATTTTCCAAAGTTTTATTTATTTAAGTAATCTTTACATCCCACATGGAGCTTGAACTCATGACCCTGAGATCAAGAGTCGTATGCTCCTCCAACTGACCCAACCAGGTGCCCTGAAAATTTCTTTGATCTTTTTTTCTCTTCTACTTTTTTTGGATACAATTTTATATTCTTTCCCTAACTTCTTGTTATGAATCCTGAGCTCATTTCTTTTTCATATTTTTGGCTATATGTTTTCCTTTAAAGAAGTTTTCGTATACAGTATTTTTCTTTCATTTTGTTCAAACTATTTTCAAATTTCCATTCTAATTTCTTCTTTAGCTCAAGAGTTATTTATAATTGTATGTCTTAATTTATGAAGAATATGGGTTTTTTTTTCATTTTCTTTTATTAGTTGTTTCTAGTTAGCATCATTGTGGTCAGAGAACATATTCTCTTTGTTGTGAACCCTTAAGTATATGTAAATGTGATTTATGATTTAATAAAAATATGAAAAATAAGCATTTTTTCAGTGATACATTTATACTTAATTAATTAATTAATTTTTTTGAGAGAGGAACCACACAAGTAGGGAAGGGTCAGAGAGAGAGTGAGAGAGAAACAGCGAGAGAGAGAGAGAGAGAGAGACAGAGAGGAAAAAAAGTCTTAAGCAGGCTCCGTGCTTAACGTAGAGCCCGTCACGGGGCTCAGTCCCACAACTATGAGATCATGACCTGAGCTGAAATCAAGACTTGGACGCTTAACCTAGTGAGCTACCCAAGTGTTCCTACATATACTTATTTCAAAATGTGAAATCTTCACATTCTGTGAACAGTGTTTTATGTATATCAGGTTTTCTCATAATCTTATTCAGATATTTATTAGCCTAGCTAATTTTTTATCTGATTATTTTGCTGTTTAGTGAGAGACCACATATTTACCACATATTTGTTTTCATTGTTTTTTATTCATTCTACCACTCCAGTCCTCCATTTAAAATTATTTTTATTCTGCGTGAACACTTTTTGTTACTTTTCAAAGTGTACATCTACTGTGAAATAATTGCTTCACTTTTATTTGTTTAAAAATGCCTTTATTTTGCCTTCTTTCTTGGAGAATTTTTGTTTGTTTGTTTGTGTACTTGGTTGGTTGGCTGGATGATTGGTTTTTGGTATTTGAGGGTTTTTTATTTTTTTGCAAATAGAATTCTGTCAACATTTGTAGACATTGCTTCATTATTTTCTGCTTTCCATTGAGTCTACTCAATGACAATTATCAGTCTGAATGTTACTCCACTAAAAACAATCTGTTTTGTTCTGTTTTGTGTTCCTTAACTGCTTTACAAATTTTTGTATTTGTCAGCTTAGAGAAAACTGACGTTATCTTTAAAAAAATTGTTTTATGTTCATTTATTTTTGAGAGAGAGAGAGAGAGAGACACTGTGAGTGGGGTGAGAGGCAGACACAGAATGTGAATCAGACTCCAGGCTCTGAGCCGTCAGCACAGAGCCTGACCTGGGGCTCAAACTCACGAACCATGAGATCATCACCAGAGCTGAAGTTGGACGCTTAACCGACGGAGCCACCCAGGTGCCCCTGACATTATCTTTCTAAATATTGCTTCTGTTTAATTGCTTCTCTCCACTCCTGTGGACCTCTAATCACACGTATACCAGACCGTACCACTCACTTACCTGTGCTTCTGAACCTTTTCTTCTGTATTCTCAATTCCCCCATTTCTCATTACTTGACTGTTCTATTCTTCTGACTCATCTTCCCATTCAACTAAACTAAATTAGACCTAATGTGCAGTTGTTTTCATAGTTTTGCTCTTAATTTTGATCATTATACCTCATAGTATTAGAAGTGACATTTAATATTTTCCCATGGTTTCCAAGGGATAAAATACTCGATCATGTATCTTTCCAATTATAATTATATATTTTTAAGTCTGTGTCCAATAACTTCATCCCTCCAATACCTGAAGCTCCTACTTGGCTCTCTCTATCATTTGCTATTTCTACTGTGTTTGTTCATGTCATATTGTCCTCTTGTGTGCCTGATTTTTTAAAACTGTATGCCAGCCATTGTATTCACAAAATTGTTTGTAAAATTAACTTGAGTCTAAAATTTATGTTATCTTTCTCTGAAGAGAATCTATGTTATTTCTGTCAACTGTTTGGGAACTTCTGGGACCACCGTCTTTTAGTTCAGAAATAAAAAATGATCTGCAGGAAATCCAAACCTCGCAGGGCTGTTTCCTCCGGTCTGTCTTTACTCCTAGAGTGTAACCCTATGGAGTATGAACCAAACCCAGAGATTTTCACCAGAGCCTTCTGTCCTCTTTCCAGCTCTGAATTCAAATTCATATTTTCTCTTAAGGTTACCAAGACCAGCAGTCAGGCTCTCAGCTCCTTATTTCTTTTCTCAGAACAAATGACCTACCTCCTTCAAAGGAAAGCAGTCCCAAACAGGGAACTCACTTCCTCAGGTCTTAGTCTGTCCAGGTTCTAGCCTGATTTCACTTTCCAGGTTCTAACTCTGCTGTCTTACTGGTTTTCTGACATTTTCTCCTGTCAACCCTTCGGTTGCTCTTTGGAGATTCTGAGCCCAGCAGAGAGCTTGCACCGGCTGTCCTGTGGGCCCTTAAGCAGAAAGCATCATTGTAACATCGGCATCAGTTGAAGGTGAGGACGAGATGTCCCTCCCCAATTTTCCTTAACCGAGTGAGTTTCATGGTTTCTCTTTGTCTTCAATGGAAGAATTTCCTAAGTTATTTCACAACACAATTTACAGCACCTTGTCTATGGTTTATGTCTTTTTGGTTCCCTTTGTTACAATAGTTTAGCTTTCAGACTGGCCCATTAAAAATTTGAACCACTAATCCTATTTCTTGGGAAAAAGCTTTATAATATGCTTCTTATAGCAGGAAAATCTATCGAGGAACGAATGTGAGCCTAATACTCAAAGGGCTTCAAAGAATGACATATTTTTCCTTCCCCTCCTTCACACAAAGGATATACATGCCTTTGTATTATAAGTTCTAGGTTCTTCTTGAGGCGGAGTTCCAGGAAGCTTAACGAGCTTCTTTTGTTGTTGTTGTTCTTTTTATTTGAGAAGCTGCCCCACAGTAAACCCTCACTGAGAGGTCTGAATTTATAGAGGAAGGAAATTGGAGGATGGCAATGAAAGCCAGAACAATAGAGGAGTGAGCTAAATGGCAAAAGTCCGCAAGGACACATTCAGGTCTGCGGACTTCTGTGTGGGGAACCATGGATGTGACTGAGGTAGTATTCCCGGGGGAGCCAAGACCTTAAGAGAGGAAGGAAAGTGGTTGCATATCAGCTGCCACCAATGGGCAGGGCTTCTGAGAACAGACATCGCTGCTGGCATTTGGAGAGAATGTAACTGCAAGACAGCGAGGACCAGCCCTCCACATTTGGGTTTAAGGGAAAACAAAGGGAACCAAAGGGACCTGAGGATAAAGAGCCCTTCCCCAATTTTCTTGAGTCACATCAGCCCCACGTCTCTGGCAAAGCACTGAGAGGCACCGAAGCTGTTTCAAAATTGACTGAGATTGGATTTCTCATTAACCTTCACAGGTGGGAGCCCTAGCCAGATATCATTTGATTTAGAAAAACAAAGAAATGTGACCTTTCTTGTACTGGAGTGTCATGAAGCAATTCATTTAAGTTAGACTCATAATAGTAAAATATAGAAAACAACCTAAATGTCAGACAACAGGGCAAAGAGCAATCACGGTATAGCACCTCTATACAATTATATGAAGTTATTAAACACTGTAACTACTCAGACTATTTAGCAATATAAAAGATGTTTACACAGCATTTAAAATGCAAAGATAAAGCAAAATCATACCTATCTATGATAGCAGTTTTTCAGAAATTGTGTACAAGTAAAGATGAAGTCTGCAATAGAAGAGAAAAAAAACATTTGATACTTTGGATGATTTGCTTTGGTTAATGCTTTTCTTTTCTGCTTCCTTTACTGTTATTTTTCTATTCCAAAGTTAAATGATTTTTAAAATAATACCTGCTTGATTTGTTTGCCAAGATTCAGTACTATTGAATTTTATATTCAGTTGCTTATTAATCATTAATTTACTCACCAAATGTTTATGAGTACTCACAAAAGTACCAAACACTATGGTAGGTAATAGCATCACAATGGTAAATAAAACTGCACAAATCTCACGTGATAGGGAAGGGGTAAATGTAAATGAAAGTACAAATACGTATTTCAGCTTTTAACTTCTACTTTCTAAACTACTCCTTGCTAAGAGTGACTGATATATAATCTTCTTCAGGTAACTTTAGAATTGATATTCAAGCTGAACCTTGAAGAATGTAGAGCCAGGTGGGGAAAAAAAAAAGGAAGAAACATATCGGAAAGAATTAGGCCCCATTTTGAGGCTAGAAGGAGCAGAAACAGTACTACAATGGGAGCTGCTTGCTGGGAAGAGCTTCTTGTGGGGGCACATTATGTTTTCTCGGATGAAGTACTAATCAAAGTGCAACCTCCATGACCATATCTTTTGAGACAATTTTAATTTCTTTCCTCTACAGGTTGGTGACTAGAGGAGAGTTTAATACTAAGATGTTCAGGGACACATAAAGACGGTATATAGGGGAATCACGAGCGTGGTGCAGTGCTCTGGCACAAGCAATGGTTGGGGGCTGTAAGTGCCCCAAGCCTGAAGCAGTGAGGGAAAGAGCAGTTATCAGAACCTCGAACAAGTGCTGTGTGGAAAGAGTCAGCTAAAAGGGGTTGTGCTCTAAGGCCTAGAATATGGCCAACTTTCTGCATCCTTGAAAGGAGGGAATAATTACCTTCACCTTATCCTCTCTCTCCCCATTGATCTCCTGATGGTGTTCCCTATTGGCCACGCCCAATGTGAAGCCAGAGAGCAAGAGAGGACCAGTGCAAAGAGCGGTGGGGAGAAGGGTAGAGAGTGGACCTGGGAAGGCAAAGGGAAGATATCCAGCCTGGACGGTAGGCTGGCCTAACTTGACTCTTTAGCTTTGCTGTTTGTTAGAGGACCTAATGCAAGGGGTCCAGGAGCCATGAGGCCAAGGTCGAGAAAGAGTCACTGTCATTACACCCATTTTTGGCCATATCCATTCCAAAGTTCAACTGGTCCTGAAATAATTCTGCTTCCAGGGGTAAGAAATTAGAAGAGAGACAGTTGATGCCACCTCTGCCTTTTATATTCTCTGAACCCCTTAACTGGTTTCTATTCTGTGAACTACCTCTATTCAATTAGCTCACATGGTAGGTTAGAAAAATTTAGGATTAGCCCTTAGCCTATCTTCCCAGCAAAGAGCCAAATCTAAAGTCCCCTTTACTCCTACACAATTTTTTTCAGTTTTCAATACCTTCTCAACAGTTCTTCTGTCATCTACTTATGGATACATTTCTCTTCTGTTTTCTTACATGCATTCTGAAATGTTTTTTATTAGTTCATATTAGGGTACAAAAAAGTTCATTCAGCTCTGAATATCAAGTTAAAATCCAAACCAGGTCATTTTAAGGACTGATGTGATTTTGGTGCACTACAAATGACTGGAGTTTGTAATCAACAAACAACTCTTTTTGACATTGTCAAAAAGACTCTTCCCCCACAACTAAATGAAGGATTTGGCTCCTTGAATTGGGCTTTGAGAATTAACCACTCAAGCTGCTAATTCCTGAATGTAATTTGCAAAACATCCACAGAGCCACAATCAAAAAACTAATCCCATATTATAATGGGCAAGGATTTATTAAATAGGATGCAAAGAACACCACCACAAAAAAAAGTGATAAATTTGTTTTCCTTAAATAACTTTCATTATCAAAAGACATTGTTAAAAGAGTAGAAAGGCCAAAGACTAGGAAAAAAATTTTTAATTCATATAGCTGACAAAGGACTTGCATCCAGAATATAGAAAGAATTTCACTTACCAGTGAGAAAGAAGGATATTAAAAAAACAAAATTTTTCAAAGTGCATCCCAGACAAATAGGTACTTTATGCACACATACACACAGCACACACACAAATGACAAATAAACACATGAAAAGGTGCTAAACCAATATTCAACAGGGAAATGTTTCCTAAATGGAATTTACAAATATATCACCAATGCTTCACCAGAACGGCAAAAGTTTTATAAGACTGATGGTTCCAAATGGTGGTGAGGCTATGAAGCAAGTTGGACTCTTCCCCACTACCATTGGGAATGTACTGTGGGACAGAAGCTTTGGAAAACTACTTGACAGTATTTATGAAAACTACCCATATGCCTGCCCTATGACCCAGCGTTCTTGCACTGAGGTTTATCTTTAAGAGAAATGAGTGCAAAGGGCCACCAGAAGTTACACTCTAGCATATTCATACCAGCAGGGCACCTGGATGGCTCAGTCAGTTGAGAATCTGACTTTGACTCAGGTCATGATCTCACAGTTTGTGGGTTTGAGCCTCACATCAGGCTCTGCACTGACAGCTTAGAGCTTGGAGCTTGCTTCAGATTCTGTGTCTCCTTCTCTCTCTTGCCCTCCCCTGCTCATGCCCTCTCTCTCTCAGAAAAATAAATAACCTTTAAAAAAAAAAAAAAAAGAATATTCATGGCAGCTTTATTCACAGTAATTTCAAATTGGAAACAACCCAAATGCCCAACAAAAGAATGGGTAAATAAGCTCCGGTATATTCATATAATGGAATATTAACTCACCAAGAAAGCAAAGTAAGTTATTACACCCAACAATATGGATGAATCTCACAGACATTATATTGAATGAAAGGAACAAAACACAAAAGGGTATGGAATATAGGGTTCACTTAAGATTCACTTCTTGAGGTTGAAGAAGAGGCAAAACTACCATCCATGGTGATAGAAATTCAGATAGTGGTTACCTCATGAAGTGGGAATATTGCCTGGGAAGAAACACAGGGAACATTCTGGGATGCAGGAAATGTCCTGTCTTCGTCAAGGTGATCATTATGGGTGTATACATATGTAAAGAAAGCACTGAGCTATGTACTTCCAATGAGTGCACGTTCCGCTTGTTACTATGTATGTGGTACGCTTCAATTTTCAAAAGTGAAAATGATCAGGACCCACTCCCCAAATGTCCTCAATCAGGATAGCCTCATGTGGGTTTAGCAAAATTAAAATGAATGCACTTTGCAGTTCCCTCGGGTGAAACTCCAACATGACAGACCACCTCAAATTCCAAGGGTAATTGAATGGACTAAATATCCTTTCATAATGAAATTCTGCAAGTGTGGATTTAGTTGAGAGCACAGAGAGACTGCAAAGGGAGCTGTTAAGAAGGGTGGTTGAACAAGCTGTTTCATTCCTTCTCAACATATTTTTTAATGAAATAGGTGTTTGAATACCTATTTTTAAATGAAATAGGTATTTAAATATGTCAGTTAGGTAGGTCAATGGAGATCCCATATTGTCAAACTAAATCAAGTACTCAACAATGGGAAAGAATGAGAAAGAAAATTTTTTGAAGGTGCTTTGTGCTCATTTGCAGCCAAATTCAATAGCTTTCATGCAGAAACCCAGGGGAGTTTTTACTGAATTCAATCCCTGAATTGTTTCTAGCTAATGGGCTCACTTCTATTTACAGCATTATTTTCTATTAAAGGACAAGCCTGGAAAGTCAAAGAATTTAGAGCTACTGTTTCACTTGAATAATCAACACTTCCTAGGCTGCCTTTATCATTTTCTCATAAAAGGATGGAAATCAAACTGACTACTTTTTATCAACTGGGCTGAAACTTTCCAGGAACAGGGATTTACATAAATATATAGAGACGGTAACTATAAAAATGTAATCAACCATGAGAGGAAGCCAGTTAAGGTCCTATAATAGAAACAACTGGAACGAGTGGCTTTCTCACAATGAAAGATGGTAAGAAAGCAGGTTGGTTACAAACTCAGTACTTCTCCATGTGAGCAGTTCTTACTTGAAGACACTTTCACTCTAAAATGCAACCAAAATGTTTGACACAAAGTTACCTTCTAAATTCTGAAATAATTTTAGGTTAAGTGAGCAAAATCAAATTAAACCACTTCTGAATAGTCACTCACTGCTCCAGGAAACAACCAAGTAATGCGTTTTTTTAGAGAAGAAAAATTTGAACAAGATTTTGTTTATTCAAGAATCCATACCCTTGCTTTTAACCCCTAAAGACTGGGGCATCTCGGTGGCTCAGTAGGTTCAACATCCACCTTTGGCTCAGGTCACGATCTCGCGGTTTGTGAGTTTGAGACCCCCATTTGGCTTTGTGCTGACAGCTCAGAGCCTGGAGCCTGCTTCAGATTCTGTGTCTCTCCCTCTTTCTGCCCCTTCCCCACTCATGCTCTGTCTCTTTCTCTCTCAAAATAAAGATTAAAAAAGTTAAACCCTAAAGGCTGAAAAATCCCATCCCATCACTTACGTTAAAGGGGTTACCTAGGGCTCTGTACCAAAGCCCTCCTTTTTATATTTAAGACACTTACACCATTATAAATGGCAATCAAACCATGGGTTCAATGACCTTTCAGAAGTAATTTCAAAAGCCCCAAGAGGACATATATCAGGACTTCAAATCCTGTGTTTAAAACATATGATGACCTTTACGTTAGTTAGCTATCAAGGCACTGGAACTAAAACTCAGATCTGATCATTCCCAGACTAATACTTTCTCTACTGACTACAAGGACCCTCTCTCCAAACATCTCCACAAATGACCTTAAAATGTTTTCCATGTTAAAATGTGAAGAAGTATCTGGGATAAAGAATGTATTCAGCTATTATCCATTGTTATGCTTGATCACCACGAGGAGAACAAATCATTCTTGAGGTATTGAAGGCTATTGTCTCTGAAAAGTAGGTGTCTGTCCCTCCTGAGAGCACTGAGAGTAGCTGCTGTCAGGAAGGTGACCTAGCAGCCAAGTAGCTAGATTGTCTGAGGAAGGTGGTACAATCAGATTGTGTTCTGAGAAAAAAAAAAAAAGAAACCACCAGACCTTCAGAGAGGGGACTAGAAGAAAGGAAAGCATCTAAGTTCTGGTTATTCCTAACCTCTGCTCTGAAGCCAGTGTCTGGCTGTGGTCCTGAAGGTTCTACGTACGTGAACAGAGAAGAATTTCTGTAAATGGTCAGTATTTGACAGTAGCTAGTGTCATGAGTATGTGACAGTAGCTATATTAAAAGACCCAGCTTGACACTATTGTACCCTGATAATGTTATTCTTGCTAGACTATCACCACCACCACCACCACCACCACCACCACCACTACTACGGTTCTGGTTCTGGACTATGTTCTAGACTTTTGGACTGGGAACCTGGCATCAGCACCACTTTGTTCCAAGACCTCAGTGGAGGAGTTAGGAGCTACATTTTTCAGTGTCCCTTCCCTATATGGTTCCAGGGTAGCTTGTACTAATTAGAGACACTTACGGTAGATTCAAAAGGTAGAAAAGGAAAAGCCACTATTTTTCAGACGCAGCTGCAAGCAGATTTGAGCTTCTCTATGCAGCTTTTAAGCTTTTAAGAGCTCCCCCTTCAATGCTTCAGACTGATAATCCTGCTGGAAGATTCTTTGACCTTTGTTCCCNTACGGTTCTGGTTCTGGACTATGTTCTAGACTTTTAGACTGGGAACCTGGCATCAGCACCACTTTCTTCCAAGATCTCAGTGGAGGAGTTAGGAGCTACATTTTTCAGTGTCCCTTCCCTATATGGTTCCAGGGTAGCTTGTACTAATTAGAGACACTTACGGTAGATTCAAAAGGTAGAAAAGGAAAAGCCACTATTTTTCAGACGCAGCTGCAAGCAGATTTGAGCTTCTCTATGCAGCTTTTAAGCTTTTAAGAGCTCCCCCTTCAATGCTTCAGACTGATAATCCTGCTGGAAGATTCTTTGACCTTTGTTCCCATAGCCTTTCTACACATTGCAACTTTAATTTCCTTATGAAATTTTTTTTGTACTTGAAATACTTAAAGTGGCTTATGTTTTCCTGACTGACCCTTACATCATCTCAAAATTCTGAGATGAACTACCATACCATTGTGAGGTGTTGATATTACCATTTTCCTTTACAAAACAATTATATAATCAAATCACATTATTCACAGTACTTATGTTCTATAAAGTTGTCACAAACACTGAGTTTGTGAATACTGAACCATTGTTCAGTGAACTTTCTTTAGTCAACATTTTCATCAACCAATCAATATATATTACTTTATCTTGTATGTCTTTTTGTTTAGAGATACCTTATTTAACAAACATTGTTGCTAGGGGAGCCTGGTGGCTCAGTCGGGTAAGCATCTAACTTCGGCTCAGGTCATGATCTTGTGGTTCATGAGTTTGAGCTCCATTTTGGGCTCTGTGCTGACAGCTCAGATCCTGGAGCCTGCTTTGGATCCTGAGTCTCCCTCTCTTTCTGCCCCTCCCTCACTTACTGCTCTCTCTCTCCCTCTGTCTCTCAAAAATAAATAAACACTAAAATTTTTAAAAATAAACATATATTGTTGCTTAATTAACAGCGAACTCATGGCTAACAGCACCATATATAACTCACGCCTGAATGACACTTAACTAAGCCACCTGTTTTCCTCCAGAAGGCACATCACCCCTTCCTGCACTTAGGAACACTTGACAGCACTTCAGCGCCATGCTTGAGGGCCATTTTAAATAGCAAAGTCACCAACAAAAGTGGGGAAAAAATGTGGCACAAATAGACCATGAAAGGACATTTGTTTCCAGGATAAGAGCTGAAACAAGAATGCAGAGCTTCACCTTGCTGGATCCCAGCTGGGAACATGCACTTAGCATGATTCAAATTTTACGTTGCTCTGCTCATGTCCACAAACAGCCGTAAAAGCGCTGTGAGTATTGATTTGGGGACTACAAATAAATTTTAACAAGAAGTGAATATGCAAATACGGAACCTGCAAATAGTGAAGATCTATATTTGAGAAGTTAAAGGCCTTCCCATATTGATACATTTAGTTAGTGACAGAATTAGGAGCAGAAACTCTGCCCTCTGCTTCCATACCCACTGCTCGCCCTTCATAATTTGGATACTCTCTTCTCTTTTTATTGTGTCCTGTATGCCAAAGAGCAGGACTTACTATGTTTCTAGCTTAAGAAATGAATTTATAAGTAGAAATTTCTCTGCGAGCAAAAAGAGAAACAAAAGAAAGTCATTCGAGATGCACTGGCTGAGAAAGCATGTGGAAAACTATCAACAATGCTACTAGTCTATGCAAACTTGTTCACGGTTCAATCAAGAAAATAATGAAGAAATTGCAAAGAAGTATGAATGAGTTAATGCTAATGATACAATCACTGGCCCATATTTCTAAAAGTATCTAGTTTATTCTGATCTATCAATAAAAGATATACGCGTGGAACCAGTTTTCTTAGCAAAAAGGGAGAGAAAAGACCAGATATTCCTTAAGCCCATCCAGAAAAAAAGGCTGGTGGACTGTGATTCACCTGCACACCACACATGAAGAATCCATACAATACACACTATACTACCTTAGTGCCATGATGCCAAATCACATTTTCTTATAGCTTTTAGCCTCCCTTTTCCTACAATCAAAATAAAACTTCAGTGTTTTTCATCAACTGGTAACATGGTGGTAAACAGAACATCTATTGACTTATACCTATATTCTTTAGAATTTCACGAGCTACTTTTAATGCTCTGGGTTCAATTGCACATATAATGTATTTAAAACAGATTGCATTCCAACTCCCTGATACGTGAATACTAACGGAGATCCTGTCTATTGAGCCAAAAGCATTTAAAACCTGTGAAATGCAATGGGATGAATCTGTCCAGAACCAAAAGAAAACCTATATTTATAGCAGCTGATTTATTTGGTTGATATACAGTATGTGCCGTGGTTTATAATTTTTAAGGCGTGTGAACTGGGACACATTAGATATTACAGAAAGAGTGAGTTGATGATTTACAAGACTTCATATCAGGCCTATTGACCTTCTCAATAAGAAAGGTTGGTGGTCGTAACAGCACTGAAAAATGCAGCCCTCGGGAGTCAATTTAATGTAGAATAAACTCTTTAACAACCAGCAAGATGGCCATATCAGCTGCTCCATCTGCAGATTATGCTGCTGTCGTAAAAAGCAATTTTTAATAAAAAATGCATAGGTTTATTTTTTAAAGCATATGTTCCCCCACCAAACCAGCAGTTTCTCCCACCTAAGCACCCTTGCGTGATCATAAGAATTTGGGGTCTGACACTGACAGAAATAGCAGGGCCAGGACCCCTCCCTTATAAAAAGCACACCGGCAGCAATTTGCTCAGTGGCCTTCTAAAAACTAATCACAGATCACAAAACAAAGATGGACCTATGTACCCTTTGTACCGGTTAAACACAGTCATCTCATCCTCGATGCAAACGGTATTAGTCTATGTACGAGCTGATACAATCAATAAATGGACTTAGCAATTGGTGATGCTTCATGTTAACAGCCTCACGCTGAAGCTGATCTTTTGAGAACCAGATGTCTCACTTAATTACCAGAGTCATATGTCAAGGGAATTCCCAAAATAGTCAATCTAAACATATCTCAGACACAGTGAATCAGGGTAGGAAAAAAAATTCTAAAAATGCTCTTCCTTATTAGCACAGATTTGCTGGGAAAGCATGCACCTCTCTACCTTTGAAACAGAAAGATAAAAATGGGTTGCAACTTGTTTGATCTTTGAAGCTATTTTTGTTTTGTTTTGATTTTTCTATAGCATTCCATAAGCGATTAGCTAAAATCACTCAGGGAAAGCAGAAAAGGTCAAGTTTTAAGAATAAAAAGCTTTTTGTATCTAGAAACCTGATCTTATGCAGTAGTTGAGTGAGATCGAATCTATAAACAACAGTAAAGGGTCAAAATGCAAAGTGAAATGCTGATGGATAATGTGATATATTATCTGTCTGGCAATTAGTTTGTTTCTTATTTTGTCAATTGTTTTGATGATAGAAACAAACCTCACTTTAACTTTCTTTCAGAGTTTTTCTTTTGCTTACAAATTTCTGTATACGCACCTAGATCCTAGAATTTATGCCATTGTATAATGTCATTTATTTGTGCCCATCTCCATATTACATTGTGAGATCTTTGACATTGTGACCATTTCTTAGTGATCTTTGCATTCTATAAAGCTAGTACAGTACCCAGCATGTAGTAATCATTATAAACATATTTTGGGTTGAATTAACTATACATACACATGTCCTTTACATACTAATGGACTTGTGTAGTCAAACTCACTGATACTCAGTAGAGGGTTTCTGAAACTCATCTCCTTCTTAAAATACCCATTAAGCCGGGGCACCTAGGTGGCTCAGTCGGTTAAGCATCTGACTTTGTCTCAGGTCATTATCTCATGGTTCATGAGTTTGACTCCCCACAACAGGCTCTCGGCTGTCAGCACAGAGCCTGCTTTGGATTCTCTGTCTTCCTCTCTCTCTGCCCGTCCCTTGCTTGTGCTCTCTTCCAGTCTCTCTCAAATAAATAAGCTTTAATAAAACGTTTTACTAAAAAAAATAAAATAAAATATCCATTAAACCAAAATGTAATCAACACTTATTCATTCATCATATATGCCTAGAGCAACTACTGTTTGAAATCACTCAAACAGGTTATATAGAGGATAAAAAGAACGTCAAGATGTTGTTGCTGCCCTCATTAAGACTTTATTCAGAAGGGGCATATAAAGTTTAAAATCTGATAAAGAATACAAAACACTTCAATGTCAGTCAAGAACGCCTGGCTAATTACTAAGTGAATAGGGTACGCAAGAATCAGCAAGGAGTGCAAAGGAAACATTTCTTTAAGCTGAAGTTTGGATCATCAGGAAATGACATAACACAAGAGGGGAGGGGCGCCTGGGTGGTTCAGTCAGTTAAGCATCCGACTTTGGCTCAGGTCATGATCTCACAGTTCGTGGGTTCGAGTCCCGCGTCGGGCTCTGTGCTGACAGCTAGCTCAGAGCCTGGAGCCTGCTTCAGATTCTGTGTCTCCCTCTCTCTGCCCCTTCCCTGCTCATGCTGTCTCTCTCTCTCTCAGAAATAAATAAAACATTTTTAAAAATTTAAAAAAAAACACAAGAGGGGATATGAGATGTTCATAAGGGGGAAATTTGCTACACTTAGTTAAAAAAAAAAAAAAAAAGGAGGAGGGAACAGCCGAATCATTTGAAGGGATTGTATAACCTTTCTCCAACTTCTCTTTCCCCTTCTTGCCATGTCCAATCAGGACTGAAATAGAATAGTATCAGAGTGTGTTTTAAAGTAATAATAAGCACGTTTGGGGGATGTGAGTGGAAAATGGATGGTGTTCTAGTTGCGAGCTTTTCCTTCAACAGCAAGCAAGGGTGTAAGTGGTCCACAATGGCACTGCCTTCGTGGTGCCTCCTCAAGGCTAGAAAAGCCTCCGCGCCTGGCAGAGCAGGCTGCCTTCAGCATTGTTCTACAGCTCCCTGAGGGCCCTTCCAAAGTCTACTTTTCTAACATGAATTCTGGTTACAGTTAAGCTTTCAGAAAGACAAATATCATAAAATGTGACTTTTGAAAAGATAAAAATGTATTCTAAAAACGTTTGGTTTAGTTTGCAACAATGTAGCCTGGCAGATACATTCATAACACTTTGTGTCCTATAATAGTGCCCATGAATTTTTCTCTTCTCAGTTCAACTACCTTAAATCTCAGTCTCTCTGTCTAAACACATACACACATGCATGCATGCGAGTGCGTGTGCGTGCGCGCGCGCGCGCACACACACACACAGCTTTCCTGGAGCAGTCATCCAAGGATCTTCAACAAATTATTATGAATCCTTGATGAAACAGTAATGTAAACAAGAGAAGGGAAATTAAGTTTTTTAGAACGGAAATCTGTGAAATATTTTAATCCCTGCACATATGCATATATACTAATTGATATTTAAGTACATGCTTAAGCTTGTTCTTAACTTGGATATTATCTAAGATGGCCTGTCTGCCAGAGAAGCCTGTCAATTTTCATGATGCAGGTTATTAGGCATTGAAAAGTCTGACTCTGATCTTACTTGATTACCCAACCCTGGATTTGAAGTCAAGTTATCTTGAACTAGCACTTCTTAGTGTTTCCCACTGAAGTAGCTCTAATGGCAGAGGGTAAACCCATCCCCAAAGGGTCTGAGGATATGCATTGCTTCGAAGTCTCCTATTTCACACTAAAATTTCTTGCTTAATATAAAATCAATGTTGTTGCAAAAGGTCCCACTCAAAATGAGCCAATTTGTGAGATAGTATAAATGGGCTTGAGTAAAACTTTAGAATAAGAAATATGTGGCCTTCAGAATTGTACATTCTAAGAGATGTTGGGTTTTTCTTAATATTGGGAATGATAAGAAACACAATGGTTACTTTTTTCTCTCAGTGATTCTGCCGGCACAGACGGTGATACTTTTTTTAAGTTTAGATTATTCACACAGAAGAATTCCTCCTAAGGAAAAAACAAAACAAAACAAACAAACAAAATAAAAGTCCGCTCCCATATTTCTATACAACTGGGGACCTCAGTTACAATCTTTCTATTACCTTGTTTGATCTTTAGACTGGAGTTGCCCCAAAGAAAATTCATGAATACACAGTAGACAGCTAATGAGATGAACCTCTGGGGTCCAGGGTCTGAGAATCACTATCCCAATCAATGCTTGAAAAGACGGGAATACTTAGGTCAGTGCTGGATACACAAGACATTTTTAGTCAAGAGACCTTAGCCATGTGGTCAAGAACATATGTGTCAGGCCTCCCAGTAGATGGGACAGGGATGGCATTCAGGGGTCCAGGACCTGTTTCACTGGAATAGGTTTTAGGACCAACCTTTCTCCAACAGATGTGACAGGATCTCCTTTCCCCTTGGAGTCAATAGAATTATTCTATGTCTGCTCTCTACCCCACCCCAAACTATGATTTAATAGGGCAAAGGACCCCCGTCATTATCAAATTATTTTAGAATATGATGAAACAATAGCTGCTTCCCCACAGTGTCAGGAGATAAGGAAATATTGGGGTTTGGAGTCGAGGGCCACGAAAGAGTTCTTGAGACCTCTTTATTGCCAAAAGATGGTTTTACTAAAGGACAGGGACAGGACCCTGGGCAGACAGAGCTGCACTGGGATTGTGAGGAGCAGTTGATCATATACTTTCCAGTTGGGAGGGGATCAGGACAGCATAAATCTCTAAGGAATTTTGGAAGCAAGGTTATAATAATTGAGGAGGCTAATTATTGTTAGGAAAAGGCCATTTGTTACTTTCTAATAAAATCTTAGTGATGAGGCCCTTCAGATATATATCAGTGGGCCATATGCTTGGAATATGATTACTAACACATAGTTGGGGAGGGGGGGGAGGGCTGGTAGAGACAAAGGAAGTTTCCAAAGGAATTTTTATATGTTAAAGGAGACTCACAGGATCCTGGAGGTTGGGATAATGTTAAGCTGAGATTGCCTTTTGCCCTTAGCAAAGTATTAACATCAAAGCAGCTGAGATTCTAGAGGAAGGTCACTCTACTTGTTTCAAGGTCTTGCCAGTGGGCTGCAAGTAGTAAAGAAATACAATTTTTTCTTTTGCCTTTGTTTCCCACATCATCAGGCATGACCAAATAATTAGCAGGAATTTTACTGAGGTATCTAGACCTTATACTTGTATGGAGCAATGGCTCATCCATTTTTGTGAGAGCTCCTGTGTGAGTATTTGTATATCCTGAAAGAGTATGTGCAAGGAATCACCTTGGAGACTGCCATCAGGTTGATATCTCACCTGTGTTCCTGGGAAAGTTGGATGTGTTTGAACTCTTGCCTGCAAAGATTGTGTGCACTGCAAGGCTGTTGAGATGCCCTACAGGTAGCCAGGTAAAGTGTGTCTCTTCAAAGCTGAAGACAATCTGTGGCTGAGAGGCTGTTCAAATAGACACTGAATGGAACGTATTAGCCACATCTACAGTAGCAAATATTTACCAGCTTCTGATTGGATGGAGTCATTTCAATAATAGTGGGTTGGGGGATCTTAATGAGGTACCATGGTTTTAAACTAGTACTAATCTGATGTTGGGTGCCATTCATTTTTACTAGGCTTGAGGATTGGCTAAATGGAGCTATTATAGGAGATGGCAGTAGGATCAGTGTCTCCTTGCTTCAGTAGATCTTGATTCCCAAGATTCTTGTTTTAACCTTTAAGGGGCCATATTCACTATATTAATGGGGTAAGCAGACAATAGGGGAAGATCTTTGGTGTCTCATTTTGTGAAGTTAATTGTCAGTGCTAAAGACAATTTTATTTCAGTTTATTACTCATTGGATCAAATCATCCATGCTCACAATGGGATATTTTAGAACACTGGGCACCATAAACATGGGGAATTTAGGCAAGAATATAGTTTATTTGGCTAAAGTGAGGCATAACTGTTTGCCCTCTATTTTTATTCTCTGATACCCCTACAAGTACAGAGGTGCCTTGTTGAAATGCAATGGGATCATTAAATATAACTGTAATTTGAGTCCCAGTGTTGATTAAGACCACAAAAGTTTGAAAAAATTGGTGCATTTCAGCAGATGTTAAAATAAATTTGAAACCTATGTTGTAGAGGTTCAAAAACCAATTGGTACACTTTTAATCTGCTTAGTTTTTGTTTTCTTCCTTTTTTATGTGTTTTAGTTTTGCTTTATTTATTTATTTATTTTGTATCAAGCTGGTTTTGTTCTGTTTTGTTCTTGGTGATTACTGGATATATTGTGTAGTAATGGGAGGGGCTCTCTACTCTGACCACATTTACAAATTTCTTTCTCCAGAGATTTCCAGATCAATATCATCAGGGTAAGGGGTCTCCCCCATGGCAATTATTGCTTTACTAAATTTATGGACCCTGGGCTTAAGTTGTGTTTGAATTACTCCCTTATTATATTGATAATGTATAGCATTCGATAGAATACAGAGTCTTTGTCAGCCATTTTGTATTTGTTCAATAGGCCAATGGTCTTTGGATCCTTTAAAGGAAAAGGGGTGAAGGATTTAGAGATGTTTTTCATAAGGCTCTGGGCAATGGGTGTACTCTCCTAAAATACTAAGAATCATCATCTTTTTTGATGACAGAGACATAGGAAGCAACAGAAGAAGAAACATTTTATAGAGTCCTAATGAGCCACCAGCTTTTTGGAGTGTGGACCTCAGTACTCCACATAGCAACTACTTTGCTTCCTCACATGAATGATCATCTGATGGCCCATGTACTGTAGGGAGTAGGGTCTTTCCCCTGAGCAGTCTACAGAACAAAGGCCAATGCCCACTTAAGATACAACCAACAACCACAGGGCAAGTCACTCCCCTGAACCCTACGTCAGTCACTGCTTATGCTGAAGTCAAGACATGCAAGACTCACACATACATCTTGGCCAAAACACATAGCCCAGGACCACTTTAAGAAGGGCATCACACCTGGGTGGCTCAGTCAGTTGAGCAACCAACTCTTGATTTTGACTCAAATCATAATCCCTAGATCAGAGCATCAAGCCCTGTACTGGGGACGATGATAGGCATGGAGTCTTCTGTGTTTGCTTGCTCTCTCTCGCGAAAGAAAGAAAGAAAGAAGAAAGAAAGAAAGAGAGAAAGAGAGAGAGAAAGAAAGAAAGAAAGAAAGAAAGAAAGAAAGAAAGAAAGGAAGGAAGGAAAGAAAGAAAAAAAGAAAGAAAGAAAGAAAGAAAGAAAGAAAGAAAGAAAGAAAAAGAAAGAAAGAAAGAAAGAAAGAAAGAAAGAAAGAAAGAAAGAAAAAAAGAAAGAAAAAAAGAAAGAAAGAAAGAAAAAGAAAGGCCCCAATCTCATACTCTTGTGTCTAAGCACCAGTTACCAAAACTTTCAACTTGGGTCACTGAAATCTATAACAGAGGATTGGTAGGACCTGGGAAACGTAGCATGAAGTAACACAACTCAAAGCACACACTAACCACATGGCAGCAGCTCAGAGTACATGGTCAGCAGCAGGCAACAGGGCCAGTCAGCTAGCAGGGAGCAAGAGAAGACCCCTGGGTGGTGCCTGCCACCACTTAGACCATCCTGCTTATGGCATTGATTGTTTTGTGACTGCAGGGCCACAGAAACAAGTTCTCTCCCCCAGAGTTGGTTCAGATATTGCACCTTAATGGTTTGAGAGGTTCATAGGTTCATTATTCACATAACACAGCTTTCTGAAGAGAACAGGACAGACACCCAAGCTGGTACTGAATGGCTTCAGTAAAGGGAAGGATGACTTTGGTTTTTATTATGGTTAGAGAGTAGAGCCAGGACGGCACAAAGGAAGGAGTACACAAGCTTTCTTACTGGCTTGCCCAGATGCGAGGCAGGAAGTGAAGAGAGAGCCCTGGGGTTTACAACCATCCTTATTCTACCACCACAGCTGGAGTCAGACTCATTATTAAACCTGGTTTGAGAACCATGATTTTAATTGATTTTAAAATCTTTTCTCAGTATATTAAATAATAAACAAAAATTTTTCTCTCTTTACCTTGAAACAGAAATGTCTAAGGAATCTAATCTTTGATTCCCTGAATCTCCAGAAATTTTCCTAGTACCAGGAGCAGACATTCAACTGTAAATGTGCAAAAAAAAAAATAAATGGTGAGAAAAAAATCTAAAGGCTTCAGTAGAATGTAATTCAGTGATTTAAAATTCCACTAATTTATTTATCCTATTCCTATGGTAGAATCAGGAGTAATTAGGAATTGTTTTTGCATTTTCCCCATCAAAAATCAACACATTCTTTTTATTTTGAAATGAAAGTTTAAAAATCATGAATTTTGTGCGCACCTGGGTGGCTCAGTTAGTTAAGCGTCCAACTTCAGCTCAGGTCGTGATCTCACAGCTTATGAGTTTGAGCCCAATGTCATGCTCTGTGCTGACAACTCAGAGCCTGGAACCTGCTTCGGATTCTGTGTGTCTCTCTCTATCTTCCCCTCTCCACTAGCACTCTCTCTTTCCCAAACATAAATAAACATTAAAAACATTTTTTTAAATAATAAAATAAAATAATAAAATAAAAATCATGAATTTTGTGATCCAGAATCTGGATCCAAAAGACAATGAAAACTTTCAGAGAAATAAAGCATCTTGTTGTCATGAAGGCTATTACCTTTCTCAAGGAAAAAATAAATAAAATTCCAAATTAGAGATATCAATAAAGAGAGTCTGAAAAGAACACAAGTCCTGTTTTTATATGGTCACTGACTCAGATGGTTTTCAGCATAATTGTTTTGTTTTGTTTTTCCAGCCAACTTAAAAGACTTCTTCACAATCAATGAGATCAACAAATGGTCAATTCAATTTAGTTATTAAGACAGGAAAAAAACAATGGATTGACTATATTTTCGATCCAGTTGTGTTATGGGAGATATTTCCATCAGAGAGACACAGCAATAAATTTTCTTTGAGAGGAAATCTAGGTGGAAAAGAAATGGCAGTGTTAGCTAATAAATGTTCCTTTTCAAACCTACTAATGCTCTCAGATGATTTATCACTGTTTGAAAGTGTTGGGCTGCTTTACCAAGAAAAATGCACCATCTCTTAAAATTGTGTAAAAATTTTTTCAAAGTCACATTTATAAAACCTAATACCACCTGAAACCAGCAAACTCCAAGTCGTCCAGCCTATCAATACCTGATGGCTTGCACCAGCAAGAAAGCCTCAAGTATCTTCTGCTCATTCCATTTCAAAAGGTGATACCTCACATATCACATATCTCCAGATGTGGCTTCTCGTGCCTCTCTCAGAATTCAGTCTAACTGGTGATGGGTATTTAAATGTTGTTCACAGAAGTCTCCCCAGAGGTGGTATCTGGAGTATTCACTCTTATATGATGAGGAAAGATGAAAGAAGAACCCCAGGAGACCAAGAGCCTTTGGAAGACACTATTTTGAGGGCTTTTATATCAATGCCTGTGTGGTTCGCAGAGAGAGAGAGCAGCTCTGATCATCCTCAACCCCGTGGAGTCCAAGCCAGACTTCATGGCGTGAGGCAGCGCACTGCAGTCAGATAATCCATGGGAAGGCCAAGGAGTATAAACAAATCCCTCACACTGTGTTTTAAAATCAAAGGTAAGATTTTCAAATGAGACAGTACAGCATTTGCAGACATAGTTTGCATCAGTAACATTGTCAGAGGAAACTTCATCTGCTTCGAATGAAACAGTTTCATGGATCGTCCACTGAAAGGTCAATGATATTTCATGGTTTACTCTTACTCTTCTTAGCCCAGGTATGATTCATCAGAAATACACTTGGCCTTCGGAATTTTTATAAAGAGGCCATAGCTCCTGGCTGAATGAAGAGAAGTCCCCCAGCCAAAGAGATGGGGGGGAGTGCAGTGGGGAGAAGGATGTGAAAATACCTGGTGAGATTTTAAGCAGTTAAGCTTCCTACTATTCCCTCGACAAGTCCAAGCTAAGAAATCCCTTTCTTGTTCAGTAATAATTATTGAACACCTACCACATGAAAAAGGTAAAAGTGGATTCCAAGGAGAATACATAAATGAAGCAGAAAATGATAAATATGTCATTGTAAATATTAAATAAATGATCAAGTAGATTATGGAATGTAAAAGACTATTGCTTCAAATGGAAAAAGTGAAGAGTTGTGCCATGAAATTAGTTATTCCATTCATTATAAATAATGACTCAGGGACTCATGGCTCTTTATTTATTTCATCCTATGGATTAGGACCTCTTATTACCATCATTCATTTTGTTGCTAAAAGTGTTTCAGTTTTGGTCATTAGGAGCTCTTCTAGGTTGACTCCTACTTTTTTTCAACAAGCACCACCACCCCTAACTTTTTTGTGCATTTCTTTTTTACTTTCTGGCACCACAAGACTTCCCAGGCTCAGTTCATATTTTCCCTGCATTTGTCTTGGAATCAGCCACTACTCCAAGGATCCCTGGCCCCTTTAATTAGAGAACCAAAGTCTTGAACTAGTGGTCAGTGTTTCTTGATCCTCTCAGCCAACAGAGCTGGGAAACATATATATGTATTCTAATTGATTCCCACACACATATCTATACATTTTTTGAAACTTTTATTTATTTCTGAGAGAGAGAGAGAGACAGTGTGAGCAGGGGAGGGTCAGAGATGGAGGGAGATACAGAATCCGAAGCAGGCTCCAGGCTCTGAGCTAGCTGTCAGCGCAGAGCCCGACACGGGGTTCGAACCCACTGACCGTGACTTCATGACCTGAGCCGAGGTCGGACACTTAACCGACTGAGCCACCCAGGCACCTCACACATATCTATATTTATCTATTTATCTGTATATACATTAAAAACAGAAGTTCAAGGGCGCCTGAGTGGCTCGAATGGTTGAGCATCCAACTTGATTTCAGCTCAGGTCATAATCTCTTGGTTCATGAGATCAAGGCCCCATCAGGCTCTGTGCTGAGCATGGAGCCTGGTTGAGATTCTCTCTCTCTCTCTCTCTCTCTCTCTCTCTGCCCCTCCCTCGTTCACACACACATGCTTGGATTCTCTCTCTCTTAAAATAAATAAACACACACACACACAAAACCCCAATACCAGTCCATTACTTAGGCATAGTCATTTAGCAAGTAGTTTTGAGGGCCTACTATGTGCCAAGCCTTGTTCTAGATGTTTGGTATACATACATCAGTGACAAAAAGAAAGATCCCTGTCCTGGTGAAGCATACATTCTGGAATTCCTCCTATATGCAAGGTAGTATACTAAAGACTTAAAGTACAACATTTAAACAGAAATAATTCCCTGTCTTAGAGAAGTTTACATTCTTGATAATAGAAATATGCACACATGTTCTTAATGGGAGGTAATGTGCACGTTCATGAAAAATACAGAGTGATTTATCTTAAATTCCAAATTATAAACACTAATTTATTTATTCTTTCTCTTTATTTATGAAGCGTCTACTGTGGAAGGTAGGTGTATGAAACAGACACTGCTAGGCCCTAGGCAGCAGTAAATGAAATAGAAAAAAAGAAAACACCTGATTTCAATGAACTTACAGTTTTGTGGCAATAGAAAGACCACTGATCAATCAAAAAATAAAACGTTAAAACGTGCCAAATATCAGGTAGTCATAAGGGCTCTGGAGACAAAGGAAACAGGAAAGGCAGACAGGAGGGTGCTGGAGTACAAATGGAGTTGCAAAGTCTCAAGAAGTTTATTTCAAGGGGCAAAGATCTAAAAGATGTGAAGACTGAGGCAAGGGGAGGGGTGCCAGGCAGAGGGAGTGGTCTGCAGTAATTTGGAAGGAAGGAAATCACCCAGAGCTTAGTTTCCAGGGAAACTTCACAGGGGAGGTGCAGTGTGGCTAGGCTTTGAAAGACGACTAGTCCCTAGGATGTGAGGATGTGGAGAGAATAGGAAGAGCAATTCTAGATGAGCAGTAATATAACTAGTCATGGGGCACAGGAAGGTCCAAATGAGTCAACCCATCTGGCTGTGGAAGAGTTTGGGTAAGGCCAGGAAAGCCAGTTGGAGACAGTTCTGAAGGCTTGGAGTGTAAACCAAAGGAAAGACCTTTTGTGTGGGTATTGGGGAGGCCACTGAAAGAATCTAAAAGTGCAATACGCAGTAGTGTATGTAGTTTGATTTTATTTTCAGACCAAAAAAGGCACATGTATGTACCTATAGAGATAAAAGAGCACAAATGATAACACCAGTTACATCTAGAAGATAGAGATGGTGGGTCATTTTTATTTTTCTTTATATTTCTCTACATTTTCCAAATTTTATGAAAATAATAATTATTCCTTTTATACTCAGCAAAAAACTAAATAAATAAAACAAGCCTTGGTATCATCACAAATGAAAGATTTAACATGGAAATGGCCCACAGGAATGTCTTAGAAGAGTTAAAGTGAGCAGTGGATACAGATCAACAAGAGAGGGAAGAAGGCTACTCAGTAGGAATGTGCTTCCAGCCATTAAACACCAGTTCCTTTCTCTTGTAAGGTCAGCCCTGGTTCTGTTTTTGAGAGTTTTAGACACAATTGTGTGGAAGGTGACATTTCTCCACATTTCACCCAGGTGTGGGCAGCAGCCACACTTTATCCTCCTAAATGTAGAGGGGGAAACTGCTAAATTGAAAAAAGAAAAAGTCTGAAATCCAAGAGCCATTAAAGTACAGCCCATATGTTTATTCCTTTTACATATCTGTGTTTCATAGCTCACGTTCAAACTTAAAAGTGATAGAAGAAAGCATTCCCTGAGAAGTGAGGGAGAGGCTTCAATTCATGGAATTCTTCCTCTGGAGAATCCACAGAGGCTATCATGTAGTCCTTCCTTCGTGTAATTCTGGGAAAGGAGATAGCACAGGAAAGGATGTCTTTCATGACTAGGTAGGTCTTTGTTCCCAAATCATCAGTGTTAGAAGCTCACCTTCGGCTATGGCCTGAATTGTGTCCCCCAAAAATCATATGGTGAAGCCCCAACCCCCAATGTGACGGTATTTGGAGATGAGGCCTTTGGGAGGTAAGTAAGGTTTAATGAATTCATAAGGTGGGTCCTCATTATGGAATTAGTGCCCTTATAAAAAGAGATACCATTAAGCTTGCTCACTTGCGTTCTCTCCCTCTCTCTCTCTCTCTCTCTCTCTCTGTCTCTCCCCTTCACCACATGAGGACACAGTGAGAAGGCAGCCATCTGCAAGCCAGGAAGAGGGCTCTTTCCAGAACCCATTCATAATGACCCCCTGATCTCTGACCTCCAGCCTCCAGAACTATGAAAATCCAATTTTTGTGGTTTAAGCCACACAGTCTATGGTATTCTGTTATGGCAGCCCACGCCTACTTGGTAGACTAAGATACTTTCCCTCCCTTTGTGTTCCTCCATAAGCCACTGTCTATGCTATTTCTTTGGCTATATCATGGTCTGCCTTACATTCTTAGATATTTTAGAAATGGATCTAGACTTTCTGTTATCTTAATATTTTGAAGTCAGGAGTCACATTCTTAAGTTCTGCTACCTTCACCAATAGCCAAAAAGTGTTATACGTATATTCATCACTCAGTCTATCAATATTTATCAAGTATCTCCCATTTACCAACCATGCTTATAAGCCCTCAGGAATAGAAAGTTTACAAATAGATTGTCTCTATTTGTTAGAGACATAGCAGAGCAGCAGAGCAGATGAGACACATACATAAACCTAACAAGTGCAGTGAACACAGTCCTTGCTGCACATGGAGACACCTGTGTACACAAAGAAACGAGCTGTGCTTTTACCTGGAAGCACAGACATGCCGAAAAGACTCAGAAGAGTCAGCATTTAAGTGGTAGCTTAGAAAACAGAGGTGTAAGGTAAGAAGAAATAAGCTTTCACTCCATGGAGGAGGAGCAGGATGGTGAGTACAGTATGTTAGGGGAAAGCTGGACTCTGGCTTAGTGTTGTGAGGAGTGTGGGGAAAGAGGTGATGGGGTGCTGGAAGTGTGGAGAAATATGATTGGACACTGCTATGTGATTTTCCCTAACAAGGGTGACTGAGTAACACACCAATCAAAAAATGGCAAGTTTATCTTGAGTGTAGGATGAAAAAAGCAGGTGCTTCTGAAAGCTGAAGGGTCATTTGGACCTGGGGACACCAGTGAGTGTGTCATGTAGGTGATTTCTCAAGGATCCAAATGGGTACAGGATGGAGAGAAGACAGACTTCAGGAATCGCAAGGACTCATGGCAAATGAATCTAAAGAATTGATTGCAGTGAGGAAAAGAAAGCAGAAAGAGATTTCCAGATGGAAGGTTTCAAATATTGAGCAATTTTATATGTGACATAACCCAGGGCATAGCCACTTGTGATGAAACTAAGCCATTAATGTGAGAAAAAGGTAAAAATTTTTAGAGAAATTATTTTAAGGAACTGAGGTATTCAGTTGTTAAATAGGTCATCACATAGGATACAGAAGCCAGGATAATGGCATGGGCTGGGGAACAGAGGCAGCCTACAGAAAAAGCACCACAGTCCTCGAGAAGAGTTGGGGAAGGCTTTAGAGGCACACAGACAAAGTTCTGAAGGACCAAAAGAATCCTAATTTTAACAGTTTCACAAGTGCCATGAAAGTTGCAGAACGAAGGTATGGAAGCCTAAGGGGACACCATGAAAATGCAGATCCTTGCTTCTGACCCCAGCAAACCTCTAGTGACAAGCCTAGGTTGCTGCTGCCAACTCCAAGCCTAGGAAAGCCAATATTCCAGAATCCACCACCTCTGGGACTCATCCAAACATTCCACAGTGCCTGCTCAGATTAGGGTACTTTGCTACATCCTTGACATCTTCTAGAAATATCCCTTACTGAAGAATGGCTATCTTCTTTTTAAGGTGGTTTTTTTTTTTTTTTCTGTTGCTCCAACTCCTGTCTTCCACTGATACTCCAGACTATCCTTTCCCCTCCCTCCTGAATAAAACTCCTGATCTTTGCAGAATGGGCCTTTCATGATACACCCTTCCCTTCTTCATTGTTATCAACAAACTACAGTGTCTTAGTATTTTCCCATGACTTAAATTTTCTTTTTGGCTCCCTATCTTCTTCTTCTCTACAATTCCTTTCCTCAGTCTTGATGGATTCAGCATCCCAGGGATGAATGATCCAACACCCAAGATTTTTAGTTCCTTGAACTCCTTACCTCTACTCTTCAGTCACTCAATCCCATGGTCACATTCTGGACCTTACCACCTCCAAAAATTGCACCCATATGTAATTTTTTAAAAAAATTTGTAAATGTAGACAGACAGACAGAACATGAGGAGGGAAAGGGTAGAGAGAGGAAGACAGAATCCGAAGCAGGCTTCAGGCTCCAAGCTGCCAGCACAGAGCTGAATGCAGGACTCAAGCTCACAAACCTGACCTGACCTAAGCCGAAGTTGGATGCTCAACCAACCGAGCCACCCAGGCAGCCCTATAATTTTTATCTCAAATATGTCCTCAAACATGATCCTAAACTTTCAGTTCACTGCTCAGTACCTTTGTCTCCACAATTCTCTGGGATCCTAGAGATGTCAAGGTGGACTCCACCACCTTCTCACTATCCATTATCTATTCCTAGTTTTGCACTCCTACTTGTTAGGCCTTGATTCTTTTATTCATCATTACAATCCCCACCTTGCAAAGAACCTCAGCTTTTTTGCTCCACCTCCTCCTTTGTAGCCATCTGCCTCATCCTACTCCTAAATAAACTGTCTAACCCACCTTTTCTGTGGATGGAAAAAAACCACACAAGGTAGCTGCCTAATCAGTGCTGCCAAAAAAGCCTACTACATGTCTTTAGTAGAGTCACACTGCCTTCTGCTATACAATATTTCATACCCCTTTCACTCTCTTAAGCTCTATGGTACCCCAATTCAACATCTACTCATAGCTGATGGTTTTGCTTTATACTCTAAGAAAATATAAACCATTAAATCTGATATCTTTCATCTACCCCTCCCAGATCTACCATTTAGTCACATATGTAGTCATTCTCTTTTATATTAGTACCATGGGAAAGGGCAATTATATCCACCCTCTTGTTCCTTCTCAAGGTTTTGACTCCTTTAGTTATCCTCAGCTTTTCCCTTTCTCTAATTTGAATTAGTATATCTCATATTCTTGAGTATCTCTCAGTTTAAAATTATGTAACACATACATATGTATATACATACACACACATACACACACACACACACACATATATTCCCACATCCATTGCCAGCTACTAACCCATTCCTCTTTACATTTTTAGAAAAAAACTGCCTACAGAGGCTATCTTTACTTCCTCTCCCATGTACTCCATAACTGACCATATACTATCCCCTATCTGAGTTTTCCACCAAAACTGCCCTTGTTAAGGTCATCAGAGACCTCCATGTTGCTAAAATGAATGGAAATGTCTGTGTAGGCTGAAATCAGTTTCCATCAATGTATACCCCAATTTGTGCTGATGAATCCCATACTACATCTCTAGTTTAGACCATTTATTTCAACTCTAGACTTGTCTTTTCTATTGCCTAGTTGATACCTTCACTTGGATATTTCATAGACCTCTCATAGAACCCACAAGTGCTCTTTTCCCACCTAAGTCTTCCCCTTCTCCGTAAAATGTACCATTGCCCACTAAATTCACAAGCCAGGAACCCACAAGGCATTATTTTTTTCAATGTTTCACCCCTCACTGATCAATACCCTTCCAGTTTATAGTTCCAAGTATACATAGTGTCTGTACTCTCTGCTCACCTCCACTGTGCGTGGAGCCTCTTCATCTCTGTTCAATGTGACAACATCTATCTATCTCTTCTTTTACTTGTTCTCTTGCCCATCCCAGTCTCTACTTTCCTACCAGGATGATCTTCTTAGGATAAAAACAAAATCACACAAGTCCTTCTTCTTCCATGGATTCCTATTCCTACTGCATGATTCTGTCCCCACATTTCTCTCTGCCTATCTCTCAAGACCATTCTTACCATATTCACAGTCCAATCACAGTCTTCTTTCAGTTTCTAGAATGAACTAGGCTACATCTCACTTCAGGACCCTTATCCATTATTGTTTCTTCCCCCAAGAATCCATTCTTTTCCTTCTTCAAATGGCCAAATTCTCTCTCATGTCTTGTATCTTGGCTCTTGAAATAATGAAAAAATTAATCTTCAGTTTTACAGATTTCAAGAAACAGGTATAGTGAGGTTTTAGTCAAGACAAGAATGTAGACTGAATATCAAGGAGGCAAAAATGGAGGAGGAAGAAGAAAAACAATTGGGGATAATAAACATAATTAATTAACACTCATGTATTTCAGTGCTATTTCTTTACCAGATAACAGAGATGCAGACAGGAACAAAATAAAATTTAAAAGGGGACCATGGAAAGGGAAGAAATGAGTGGCACTGAGGATGCCTTTACTCAGAGAAGTTCCATCTTACAATAAAAACAAGGATGGCTGCTGGGGAAAGTAGAAACTGGTAATGACCAAGAGAACAACCAGCGTTGGAATTTCATATAGAATGTCAGTGTAGACTCATCATAGCTTCTTTCCAAGTGCCAGGAGAGAACCATCAAGTTGAGCATATATGTATATATGCCATGTCCAGATATGAATCGAGGATGTGACCAGTGGAGCACTATCTCCCTGGCTGGTGGTATAAGAACGGCATGTGAGGGGGCACAAAAAATCAGAGGTTAGAATCAGAGAGGCTAGCACTCTCANTAGGCTAAAGGAAAAACATTTAAACCCCATCCCAGGAATGAATGAATGAATGAATGAATAAATACATACATACATACATACATACATACATACATATCTGTTACATCCCAGAGTAACTGCTCAATAAGTTGCTCTACAGTCCCCTTTGCACAATGGAGATCCTTAGTAATTCTGAGAAAATCATTTTTAAGAAATGGTGTAACTAAGTTTCAAAATTAAAGTTGTATGGTTCTAGGAAGCCACACCTCAAACCCACTTTTCCCTTAAAAAAAATAGCAAATTAGAAACACATATGCACGTATGGGAGGATTAGGAGGAACTTAACGGAAGACCATGGGGGAGAAGAAGGGGGTAAATGGTGGGGGAAAGGGAGAGAGGCAAACCATGAGAGACTCTTGAATGCTGACAAAAACTGAGGACTGATGGATGTGGGGAAGGGGGATGGGCATGGAGGAGGACACTTGTGGGGATGAGCACTGAGTGTTATGTGGAAACTACTTTGACAATAAACTATTTGTAAAAAAAAAAGAAAGAAAGAAAGAAAGAAAGAAACACTTATGCTCTGAATATTTTATATTACTCAGTTTTTCACTTTTTTAGTGTTTCTTTATTGAGGGAGAGAGAGAGGGAGAGAGAGAATCCCAAGCAGGTTCCACACTCAGCACAGAGCCTAACAAGAGGCTCAATCTCACAACCACGAAATCATGTCCTGAGGTGAAATCAAGAATTGGACACTTAACTAACTGAGCCACCCAGGTGTCCCAGTTTTTTACTTTTTATACAAACAATATTTTATAGAGGTACAATTTATATCTCCAGGTCTCCAGGGCACAGCTCTGTGAATGTTAACGTAGGTTTCACCCTCTGTCACAACTGCCCAGCTCAAGAGGTAATGTGATATTAATACTTCTATTGGCTTCAAGGTGAGCAACACAAATTCCTTGTGCTAGGTAATTCCCATTATTAGTGCCCTTTTTCATTCTCAGTCTAAGGAACCAAGGTAATTTTGGTATGGTTGAGTTAATGCCTGGAATAGAAAAGCCATTTGCACTGAAGTTATCTTTACAATGTCAAAAACCTAAAAGATATCATTCTTTTCTAAAAGAAGTACCAATCATGGTAGCTCTATATTTAGAGGAAAATAAGAAAAAATATTATTATGCTTTGGAGAGTAATTTGTGACCCTGCTCCTCTGATGGGATTTACCCAGGTTATTCTGTTCCTGAAAGCCACTAATAACGCCAACTCTACTGGTTTGCTTTTCCCTGTGTCCCCCAGAGGGGCATATGTTTGGTCCTGTCAGGTGTGAAATCAGAGGTACCAGAGCCTTAAAAAAAAAAAAATCTGTTATTAACACTGCTTTTGCTTTTGTGTGTCTCACCCTAGTGGGCTGGTCTGTGGTTTCCATGGCAATGATAACTGGCAACAATGCCGGGCAGCCTTCCAGGAACTGGGGTTGGAAGCTGTGAGGCTAAAATACGTCTGTCAGAGGTAATGAAGAGTTCTCTGTGTAAACATTTCTATCCGACTGCTCTGCTGAGCCACCTGCACCAGCCCAGAAGGTACTGAGTATGATGCAGGGGTAGAGATCTGGGGATGGGAGTGTCAGCTTGAGACTAACATATCACATATCATACAGACCATCTTTATTGCATGTATCATGACAGAGCCAAGATTCCCACCCAAATGGATGGCTTATTTATCCAGATAATAAATTAAAAGATGATACTGGATGACTTCTGGAAGCTTTGCAAAAGATTTGCAACAATTCTCAGATTCAGATTTAAAAGCTGAATTCCTCATATTCATACATACTCCCTGCCATCTCTAATAAGTTGCTTTCCCCAAAATATCTATTTATGTTAATGCTATCACCATTTTACTAAACATCTAAAGCTTCAACTTGAGCCTTTAACTCATTCTTCTAATTGAGCCAAAAAATCCTATCAGCCCTTCCTTCCCATTTTTTCGATTAGCCATTTATACCAATTCGTTTATTCATGCATTCGCTCATTTTAAATATACTGAAGATTCAACAAAGAACAAAATAGAAGAAAAATTCAGTGTCTGTGAATGAGCTTAGAGCACAGAATTCGGCAAGAGTCATGATTCTGTATTGTGACAACTCAAGTCAGATTTCTACCCACCAGACTAGGATTCTTTCCCAATATAAACATCAAGTGATACTCTCATACGCTGTCTGTTTCTTTCATGCCTGTGGACATATTATGAATTAACCACCACTGAAGATCCTTTTAGGCACAACCATTCTGATTGCCATTGTATCCCCATTGGTATTTACTCCTTCTACTCTGTGGATGCCTTCTTTCTGAAAATAAGTATTAGTGCTTGACCTCCGCCACTGTAGGATCCCTTCGTAATGGCATCTCCGTCTTAATGGCAATATCCTCACCATAGCCCCAGCCTACAGAGGCAACTCCCATTGGGCTTTTCTAGAATCTGGTGCTCCATTCACTAGTTTATTTTTCAGTGTCTTCATGAAGTGAGTGTCCCATGGAATCACCAAAGGACATCCACCACAGAAGAGGTCGTCAATATCCAGATATTCAAGGTGACATGTTTTGTGGCAAGTAGCCTCTCCCCAGCCATTTCGGGGTCTTTAGTGGCAGGGATGGAGGCTATGGAAAAGCTTATCAACATGCAGTACCACTCTCTAAAGCAGAACTGGCCACTGCTGCTGATGAGTGTCTCATCTGCTTATAGCAAAGACCAATACTGAGCCCATTGATATGCTGTCATTTGCAGGGAAATCAGAGCACAACCTAGTAACAGATTACTTATGTTGCAATTCTTCCTCATAGGGTCAACCACTTCTGTTCATTGGAATATATGCCTATTAGAGCATGGACTTTCCTTTTCTAACTACAATGTTTTCCCCATACCATTAACCTTGGACTTAAATAATAATGCCTTATTCACCATCATGGTATCCCACACAACATTGCTTCAAATCAAGAAATTTATTTCATGACAAATGTAGCAATGGGCCCATGCCCATGAGTCTACTCGTCTTGTTTACATATCACATCACACATCAATAGTTGCTCTGATCAAATGGTCGTGTGCCTTTAAATAAGAAAACACTGAAAGATAGGTTTTCTATCCTATAGTTGAAATATATGCCCTGAACCAGTGACCAATACATGGTGCAATTTATTCTATAGCCAGAATCAAGGGGTAAAATTTGGGAATAGATTCACTTACAGCTACACCTAATTAACGACTGAGATAATTTTTGTTTCCCATCTCTACAACTTTGAGCTTTGCTGGTTTAGGGATCTTAGTTCCCAAAGAGAAATTATGCTATTTAGGCTTATCTGACCATTGAGGTTTCTCTTGCTACTGAGCCAAAGGCTCAAAAAGAATTTTATATAATGTTTGGAAAAATTACTCCTCCAAGGGAAAGGAATAACTGTATTTGGAAACTACAGTCTTCTATGGGTCCTCACATACTTCCATGTGCAAAATTTGTGGAAAACTACATCCCCATAAAAGCAAGCCTCTGGGGCTTCAGACTCTACTAGCAATGCAGTCTTGAGTTGTATTTCCAGTAAAGAAGTTTTGTCACCTGAGTGGCTATTTTAAGATGAAGGAAATATCAAATAGCTATTGGAAAAGGAAGTTATAAATACCAACCATGGCCTCAGGAGCAATTACAGAAAAGTAGCCGTAATGAATATCTTCTAGCTTGCCTATAATGTGTATTCTAATGTTAAGTCAGTTTTCTCCTTCCTCCTCCATTCTTCTACTCTTTTACTTGAGTACCACTGCTGTTGGCTAAATCTATAACTTTGTCTTTGTGGTACAGAATATTCAGATAGATGTGAATATGATTGCTGTGGGAAATCTTCCCTTTTAGGAAGAGTGTCATACAGTCTTCATCTGTATGAAGGATAATTGCATCTTATTGGGCAGATGCACAGAACTCTACATTGTTAGGATAGGGATGGATGCTGATTAGTCAAGGGCATTGACTGTACTTGTTATTTACCTATTTTCTATGAGCCCCAGACCTTTCTATGCTCTATAACTCTAGGCCTAGGTTCATGCTCCCTGTTTCTCATAGTAGCTTGCCAGTTGGCATTTGATTAGGTTGTGCTAATGAGAGGCACCAAAGGATTGGAAGGTGGCGAGAAGAGAGAAAAATCATTCCTCCTTTCAGGCCCTATTAGCAATGCTCCAGCACCACAGATGGTTCACTCCAGCCTTTCCATGCCCCTCCAGAGGTACCTGCAGCAGTGAGGTCCGTGACTCCTGGTAGTGCCAGTACCAACCATACTATGCTCCCTCTCTCACTGGACTCGGCCCCTTTCCACAGTCTGCACCCACCAGATGATGCCCTTTCCTCAGAAGTCCAAGCACTATTAGGTCACACCCCGTCCTAAGAGGTTCAGCCCTCAACTCTACTCCTCCTCAGAATTCTGACCATCAACAGTGGGGGGACCACGGGTTCTGTACGGCTACCTCTTTCTTCTAGTCCCCTAGTCCTATAGACAGCTGATTCCTGCAGTTAGTAACACCACAGTTACCTCAGTATCTCTTCCAATGTTGTGTAATTAACTACATCTATCTTTGTTTCAAATGTCTGGCTTGTTAGGATTTATGTTTTTTGCTTATTTGTTTGCTTTCTGACTGGACCTTGCTTGATACAGAGAGGAGTAGTAAGCCTGGAGGGAAAATTAACACCACCATTTATCCATTGTTACTCCGTGCATTAATCCCTCTACTCTCCCACCCATTGGATATTTATTGAGTACTTCTTAGGCACTCTACTAGACTTTGGGACAATAAAGATCAAGCAGGCATAGTTCATCCCAGCCATCAAAGAACTAGTGGAGGAAATAGCAGTGAAAGCAGCAGTAACAAGAGAATGTAGTAGATGTTAGAGGAGCACTGACCTAAGTCAGGGTTTGGGGATGGGGGACAGTCAGCAGAAGCTTCTAGAAACAGTGACATCTGAACAGAAACACAAAGTGTGACGAGGAATTAACAAGGCATAAAGTGGAAGCCAGGGAGAAAATTCTTTAGCAACAAGCATGAAGAAAAAGTGTTGAAGAAAATGTGGCAGGCTTGTTGCTAATTTGTTATGGATGGAGATTACACTGTGGGGCAGGGCAGAGCTTTAGGGGATGGAGGGGAAAGCTAAGAGGCAAAACCAGGCATAAAAACAGAGGCTGAGTGGGTAGCAGGAGGTGAGTATGGTGGCTCTTGTAAGCCTCTTGTTTTCCCTGTCTTGTTCCATACAGTGTTCATAGTTGCACAAAGAAGTCATCTTACCCATGGAAAAGAAATAGTGCAATGGATTGAAGGCTTGCGTCCCCCCACTCAAAACTCTTATGTTGAAATCCTAACCCCAATGTAATGTTATGAAAAGCTAGATCCTTTGGGAGGTTATTAAATCATGAGGGTGGAGCCCTCGTGAATAAAATTAGTGCGCTTATAACAGAGACCCAGAGAACTCCCTCACTGTCTTTCCATCAAATGGTTTGGCTACAGCAAACTGATCTAAGATGAGCAGAGTGAGGTGAGAGCCCCTTGCCCAACTCTGCAGTCTCAATACAAAGCCAACAGTAACAACATTTCCCAAGTCAGTCTTTTCACCCCCAGGTTACTTGGTTTCCTCCCAAATGTGGCTCCCCACTTCAGTTTCCTTCTAAGTCTTTCTCTCCTTTGTCTATCCTGGATTCTTTCCCTCTGTCTCTCCCTCTTCCTAGAGGAATGCAGAGCAATCGTGTCCACTTTCGGTCCTGCCAAACGTGAATCATCACCCTCNCCCCAGTTACCAGGGTCCATCCTCCTTAGCAGGCTGTCAGATCATATATGACAAAGAATACTTTCTTACCATAGGATGGAGAGAGTGATCATCTAAATAAGTATTAGAAGTGTGTTAGAAAGCTCTTTGAAGAAATACTGTGTAAAATAACTACCCCTTTTTGCTGGAGCCATAGTAAAGTTGGTGATGGAAGGAAGTGTTCTTAATAACCTGGCAGGAATTCCCAAACCCAGGAAGAGTATGAACCCAGGTAATTACTATTTAGTAAAAATTTTTGTAAACAGAATACAACCTAAGCACCTTAAATGATTTTTAAATCCATGGCAAATGCAGCTTTTGAAGTCACAGGATTCTTTGACTTATGTGAAGGATGTAGTCCATGTATAATTAAAACTTTGTTGATGGGAATCTACCTCCCACTGATTGCCACATTTAAGCCACATGCGTCTTCCCACGCAAACGACACCCTGGCACCAGCATTTAGATATTTTTGTCATACTGTCAGAATGCACAGCAATCATTCCATCACTGGAAATCCAGAGCAGAGCAAAGGCACAACTACACAATCATCCAGTCAATGTTACAAAGAGAATCACCAAAATAAGATGCAAAATCATGTGCGTAAAAATAAATCTCTCTCTCTTATACGACCTCACTCTTGGACTCCTCTTTCCTCTTTTGAGACATTCTGTATTATTAAGTGTGATGGGATGCTGAGCAAGCACATTTTTATATTTTCCGAAAGCTCTACAATGCAGAAGTATTTCTTCTTATAATTATGTAGTAAAGCCTTTACACGACGTATGCATATATCTGGGGCTATCTGACAGACCTGTGAGGTCAGACCTCCCAATATGTATTTGCACAAAGAATCAAGAAGCCTTCTCAGAGAAAACTTAATGTAAAACAGACCCAAGAATGAATCTTGACCCAGCAAACAAGCCGTGGTCATTAAAAGACAGAGACGTTCCTGAGTATATGCTGATGTGTACTTTTAGGATGTGTCTGTCAACTTTGGCTTCCTATCTGAATTCTCTGAAGAAAGGGTGGCTAACATCTCTGTATCGCTGAACATTCTTTATAACATTGGGGCACAAGTCACCCAGGTTCCTCAATCCAGGCATAACACAAAAGTAACTATTCTTCCCCCATTCACAATGCAACTGCTTTAGCACCGGGGAAGAATCTGGAAGGAGACCGTGGTGCCCAGCAAGAGGATGTTGAGTCTGGAAATCACAGGGATAGATGCTGATGGGGAGGAGAAGGGACTCCGTGGAGGCAGTGATTTTGCACGGTGATTCTCACAGAAGAAACGAGAGTGTCCACTAGGTAGGAGAGGCACCAGGTGGACCCAGCAGTGGGGTCCAGAAGCGGTGTGACGTGGTGCACCACCAGCAGAAGAGAGTGCTAGGATGAGATGACTAAAACCCCAAGCCACATGGGAACATGTGAGGCACTCCTTCAGGACCCCCAGGAAAAAAAAAAAAAACAGAAAGAATTTTCAGGACACTGGAGGAAAAGTTAGTAAAACACAGAGGTGAGGAAGTGCATCTCACAGTGTCTCACACAGGGTAGGCCTTCAAACGTTTTCTCATACAAGTGTGAGTACAGCAGGTTTAGAATATGATAGAAAATGAGAGAGACTCACAATTATAAATGTATTCTCTTAATAGTGTTATGATCTGTCTTAAGGACATTTCTATCTGCTGATCCTTTCTCTGCCCTTTATAGCCGTGGTTTATCAAACCATGTGTAATGGATTCCTGGGATTCCATTGGAAATGCCTCAGACAGAAGGTGGAGGTCTATGGGAGGGGCTTGGGTGTGATTCCATCACAATTTTGCTGGGAAAAAAAAATCTCAAGACAAAATCATATATATATATATATATATATATATAACAGAATACTACTCAGTGATCAAAAAGAATGAAATCTTGCTATTCGCAACAACATAGATAGAACAAGAGTGTATTATGCTAAGTGAAATAAGGCAGTCAAAGAAGGACAAATCTATGATTTCACTCTTCTGTGGAATTTAAGAAACAAAACAGATGAACATAGGAGAAAGGAAGCAGAAATAAGATAAAAACGGAGAGGAAGGCAAAGCATAAGAGACTCTTAAATACACAGAAAGAACAAATCAAGAGTTGCTGGAGTGGGGGGATGAGCTAAATGGGTGATGGGCATTAAGGAGGGAACTTTTTGGGATGAGCACTGGGTGTCATATGTAAGTGACGAATCACTAAATTCTGCTCCTGAAACCATTATTACCCTATATGTTAACGAACTTGGATTTAAATTTAAAGAAAGACAAACTCACTGCTGCATGGTAATATAATTCTAGATAACTCATTCCCCAAAACAATAACCCTTAAAATATTTGAAGACAGTTGTCACATCTCTGCTTAGTCTCTTCTCCCAATGCTAAACACCTCAGACATCTGCTTCTCAGATAAGGCGGCCTCAGCCCCTTCATCATGTCAGTTGCTTTCTTACATTGCCCTCTGGTTAGTTAACCCGTGTCCTTTTGAATACGTGTGTGGCTGAATCAAAATTCACAGGCCTTGACTTTATGTGTGTTTTCTTTTAACTTTGTATTATCTGCAATTCATTTTATTGTGCTCTTGAGCCCCTGTTTCTGATCATAGGGGGGAAAAATTAAACTTTCCAGATAAATCTATTTCTTCCAATTTAAAATTCTGCTACAATACACATCTCTGTACCATCAATTACTATCCATGATCAGCTAATACAATGATGTCAGTATAGTGCACAAATCACTTTGGTTCATACATGATTTCTGCTAGGCAAGGGAAACAGAATTAGCCTTGTACCCAACAGCAAGAAAGGAAAACACCCTCAGCTCACTGGTTGTGTAAGCAGGAGTCTTCTAATTTGCACTTTAAGAAAATTAAAAGCAGGTATTACTAAAATATTATGGGTCTTTTGTTTGCTTCTTTTTAATGAGTATGTATCCCCAGGACACCTCCCTCTTGCTCACCACTCTGTTGTCACCTGCCTTATCTCAGCACAACACGGTTACACCTTTGCAATATTTTTTCTCAGAATTTTTATTCCCTGAGGCAGCCTGAAGCCACGGATCCACCTGCCTGCCTGGGCAGTGGTGTTCACCCTGAAATACACCATTGTGTTGTTAGTGCTCTGGTTTTGAGTGGTTTGCCCCTAAACTTATTTTTCCTACAAATCTTGCTATTCTTCCTAAGCAATTGTACAGATTGAGAGGTTTTCCAGGTGCAGGTGCATGGAGTTATAACAGAAAGACCGACATCTCATTTAAGTCACTATTCAACCCACTCAAAGTTTAAACTCTCCAGGTAAGGGTGTTTCTCTCCTCTACAAGGAGTCCCCACCTCTGTCCCCTGCCCTTTACCAAAGGGTTTGTAAATTACTCAGAGGCAGCTTTTGTATCCTAATGGGCGTGGAGGTGGGAAAAAGCTCCTGATGTCAATCAGTGGTGCCTCCGGGTCGTCACTGTCCTCTGGTCCACATGTCCTCTCCCACCTGGTTTCTGGTCTTCTGGGCTGACACAGGTCCTTCCTACAGGCCCTCCCTCAGTTGCAGGGTTCCATCAGTGCGTCCTCCGCCACCTGACCGCAGATTTCGCCTGGTCTGCTGGCTTCCCCGCCCTTCTCCATTCCTCTGCTGGAAGAGGCAAGCATCTCTGGTTGTACTGCTTCGTCTGTGCAGGATGCAGGCGCCCATGACCACTAGCCCAGATCCTTCCATCTAGATGCCCCCCATTCCACCACGCTGCTCTTCTGCTTTGCACTATGTCAAACACTGTGGCAGGGATTTTTGTTATATCTTCTCCTCCTCCACCCCAACATACGCCTTCTCTCAGGACTCTTATGTTCAGAATGCCACAATCCATACTTGATATGTGAAGGGAAACATTTGAAGGTTTGAAACCCCTTCTGTGTCTCAAGATGATTGTCTCTCTGTAGGTTCAATAAAAGTCAAATTTGAGTCCTGATACTGAAAAATATTTTTTCCCATTATTCCAGGCTGTTATTTTTCTTTCCCCTGAAATGATCAGTGATGACCTCTGATTTGGGGTGGAGGAGCTCTGGGACACTGAGGAGCTCAGGAGCAGCAGGAATCAAAATAGTTTCATTTGGGGGCACCTGGGTGGATGAGTAGGTTAAGCGCCTGACATCAGCTCAGGTCATGATCTTGCGGTTGGAGGTTTAAACCCCAAGTCAGGCTCTGTACTGACAGATCACAGCCTGGAGCCTGCTTCAGATTCTGTATCTCCCTATCTCTCTGCTCCCCAGCCTCTCTCTTTCTCAAAAACAAATAAACATTAAAAAATACTTTGGGGGTGCCTGGGTGACTCAATCTGTTGGGCATCCAACTTCAGCTCAGGTCATGATATCACAGTTTGTGAGTTCGAGCTCTGCATCAGGCTCTGTACTGACAGCTCAGAGCCTGGAGCCTGCTTCGGATTCTGTCTCCCTTTCTCTCTCTGCCCCTCACCTATTCGTGCTCTGTTCCTCTATCTCTCAAAAAAATAAATAAGCATTTAAAAAATTCAATTAAAGGGACACCTGGGTGGCTCAGTTGGTTAAGTATCGGACTTTAGCTCAGGTCATGATCTCATGGTTCGCGGATTCAAGCCCCGTGTCAGGCTTTGTGCTGACAGCTTGGAGCCTGGAGCCTGCTTCGGATTCTGTGTCTCCCTCTCTCTCTCTGCCCCTCCCCTGCTCACACTCTACCTCTCTCTGTCTCTGTCTCTCTTTCTCTCAAGAATAAACATTAAAACTATTTAAAATTTAATTTAAAAAATACTTTGGATTGATATGTTTCAAAAGTTCATCAAGGTTTCAGGTGATGGCCACAACCGAACGTGCAGGTCCGACCAACAGTTCAGTGGGACTAGAATTGACAGTGACAGTGAGCTGGCCTCTATAATGGGCATTCCTTTTGTATCATCCATGTTGTTTTTGAGTCATGTGACTGACTTAAGTAGCTTTTGGGAAAGGAGTGCCCACAGTAGGAATTTTCTGAGCCAAAGATGCTGTTGGGATTTCTGCATCTGCTGCTTTCATTGCCATGAGGAATCTACCCCTGCTCCAGCTGTGGCCCTGGGGATCTATTACCTTTATTTGTTCTGTTACCTTAGTAGCAAAGTACCTTTGCTCACAGGGCTTCCCTGCGGATGCCAAGCACAGGGAATAAATGATACAGTGTTCTCTGTTATAGTGGGCCCCAAGCTTCCCCACAGTGGGCACCACAGTCAAGAAGAACCTGGCCCTTTAGCAGGGAAGGCTGATATGCCACTAGTTAAAGTCATCCAGCCAGTTTGCTATGCTCCCCATGGGGCACCTTCTAGCACCTATGCCTGCTCCATGCCTTTGCAACCCAACCAAATACTCTTGTTATTTATTCTTTATTTTCAATTAATAAACTTCTAGGGGCATATGGGTGGTTTAGTCAGTTGAGTATCTGACTCTTGATTTTGGCCCAGGTCATGATCCTTGGGTCGTGGGATTGAGCCCCACATTCAGCTCCAGGCTGAGCATGGAGACTGTGTGAGATTCTCTCTCTCTTTCCCTCTGTCTGTCTGTCTCTCTCTCCCTCTGCCCCTCTCCTTTGCTCCCACTCTCTCTCTCTCTAAAATAAAAATAATAAGAAAACAATGAAAAATAATCTTCTAGAAGAGAGCTTTGACACCTAGAAAGAAATATATCAAATGCAAACATACAATACATAAGGTTCTCCACTCTATGTACAAATTCCATAATTTCTTCTACACCGACATCGTCTATGCACTGATGGTAAACATGGAGTAGCCAATACAAAAGGATTGAAGAGATGGGACAAAGGTTTATTCAAGCCTCTGAGGAAACCTGGAGCCTTTGTCCTCCACTGTTTGTAAGTCAGCTTTCAATAGTCAGTTCTCTACAGTACAGCCAGATGGTCGTTTCACAGTGTAAATCCTGCCACATATCACTCCTCTACTCAAAACTGCCCGATGGCATGGTGCCTGGATGACTCAGTTGGTTAAGCACCCGACTATTGATTTCGGCTCAGGTTATGATCTCATGGTGTGAGACTGAGCCTCACATCCACCTCAGGGCTGGGCATTGAGCCTGCTTGAGATTCTCTCCCTCTGTCTCTGTCCCTCCCCTGTTCATGCTCTCTCTCTCTCTTTCTCTCTGTCTGTCTGTCTCTCTCTCTCTTCAAAAAACAACAACAATAAGAATAGCAAAACTGTCCAATGACTTCTCATCACACATATAACATAATTGCATCCCTTATGCTGGCCTGTGAAGTCACACATTATCCTATCCCTGCTTCACTCTGGAACTCCATTTCCTGCTCATTATACCTTGGCGCAGTGGCCTTTTGGCCACCATGTCTGTTCTTGCCTGGGGGCCTCTGCCCTTGATCTTGCCTCTTTCTGGAACACACTTCTCTTAGAACATCTCTAGTCTACTTTCTGATTTGAAGGAAAAATTTCCAAAATTCTCTTGGCTTACACAACCTTACTGCTCACTAATTGTTTCATGTGGATTCTAGGACAAAAAAAATACCTAACAGTTCCATATAATTAGGAGTTCAGGCCAAACATAGAAGTATTTATGTCCTAACAACTTGGTAGCCATTTGAAAAAAATAATACACATAAATTGAAAGAAAAAACTTGTATTTCATTTATAAATAACCAGCATTAATCACTACATTAGTTTTCTAGGGCTGCTTCCTAGGGCATTTTCCAAGGCCACAAATTACCACATATTAGGCCACTTAAAACAGAAGAAACTTATTCCCCCACAGTTCCAGAAGCCAGAAGCCTGAAATCAAGGTGTCTTTGGAGCCATGTTCTCTCTAGAGTCGCTGCAGGAGAATCTATCCCATGCTTCTCCTATCTTCTGGTAGCTGCTGGCAGTCCCTGGCATTCCTTGGCTTGTAGCGACATCATGGCCGAAGCCACCTGTCTATACATCACCTTCTCCTCTTTGTATCTCTAGGGTGAATCTCCTGCTCCTCTCTTGTAAGGATACTTATAATTGTTTTTAAGGTCCATCCAGATAATTCAGAACAAATTCACTCTCTCTGGTCCTTAACTTAATCACATCTTTTGCCATATGAGGTAATATTCACTCTTTTGCCTAATGAGGTAATATTCACAGGTTCCAGGATAATCGAGTGAATATATCTTTGGGGTTCATATTTTCCACCTGCCACACTTACTAATGGGATGTGTGTACTTTTGGGCACTACACAACTCCTCAGACCTTGGAATCACTTTGGGCCTTGCATCTTCTTAGTTTTTACCTAACACTTGCTTTTTATCATGACAACAGCCTAAAACTCAGCCTTGCAAAGACAAATCACCACTGAAGGAATGGAGCATGATCTAATATTGGAACTGTGAGAACTACTACAAGCTAGTAGCTCATGTGGTACTTCCTAGATGTTGAGAATTTTCCCTCAAAACTTTGATACAGTGTCCTGTGATTTCACTGCAGTGCCCCAGGGCACTTTTAAAACACAATGTGGGAACTGTGGCTTTAAGGTACTTCTTTTTTATTTGGGAGGGGGGAGGTTGCTTGTTTGTTTCATTTTTTTTTTTTTTTTACAAATAGTTTATTGTCAAATTAGTTTCCACATAACACTCAGTGCTCATCCCCACAAGTGCCCTCCTCCATGCCCATCCCCCCTCCCCCCCACATCCATCAGTCCTCAGTTTTTTTCAGCATTCAAGAGTCTCTCATGGTTTGCCTCTCTCCCTTTCCCCCACCATTTCCCCCCTTCTTCTCCCCCATGTTCCTCAGTTAAGTTCCTCCTAATCCTCCTATACGTGCAAACATATGATATTTGTCCTTCTCTGCCTGACTTATTTCACTCAGCATAACACCCTCAAGGTCCATCCACGTTGCTACATTTTTTGAAAGAGAAAAAGAGCGGGGAAGGGTAGAGGAAGAGGGAGAGAAAGAATCCCAAGTAGGTTCCACACTCAGCATGGAGCCTGATGTGGGGCTTGATCTCAAGACCATGAGATCATGACCTGACCCGAAATCAATAGTCGGGTGCTCACCTGACTGAGCCACCCAGGCACCCCTTTCAGGTATGTTTCAATGGCACTCTTCAGAAGACCATCGCTTATAGCTACCATCCCTACTACCACTGTGTCATCAGTCTGCCCATTCAATCGGCTATATTTTTCTTCACAGCATTTAGCATCTTCTTCCTTTACACTATAAATTTATTTTTGTCTGTTCTCTACTCTGATGTAAGTTCTATGAGATCTAAGATGTCTGTCTTTTTCACCACTGTGCCCTCAGTCCCTAAGCAGCGCCTGACACAGAGTAGGCACTCGAGCAATATTTACTGAACGAACACATGAAAGACAGAAAAGGAGACCTGTGGTCTCCATATGTCAACAAGTAAATTACAGGTGATAGATTTTCTCCATGTGCTTTTCAGGTATGTTTTCTGATTCTATTCATTTTCATCTTCAAAATGTGTAAGAACCCTGAATGCAAAGCCTCCTTAAGTTTCCTCAACAATATAAAATTTATTTCTCTGAATTGTGGCTCTATAGGAAAGTTTGGTTGATCTCATAGTGACAAAGTAAAAATGTAAGAACATTCACTTATAGTTGCCCTACCTATGACTGAACAGAGAATGGCAATCTAAGGGCTAAAATCAGGACTCTGTGAAAAAACAGTTGGAAGCTTATGTTAGAGAGTAAACAGCAGAGAGATGGATGCTTCTAGGAGAGGCCTTGCCTGATTTTCCCTGGTAGCCTCCTTCTCTCTCCCTAAATATGCAACTTTCCTTCCGAAGGGCCCATCAGAGAGCATGGGCCTGACTAACATCCAGAGTTCAGTGTCCTCAGGAGCTAAAATGTGTTTTTATAAAGTTTTAGAAAACTATTAATATCTTATATTGTTTTTATTTTAGTAGGTGATTTCATTACAAATGAAATAATTGCCCTTTTTGTGTGTGTGTTAGTTTTGATTTCATTGAAACCAATATTACAGTAAGGACATGAGAGCCTCAGGCAGAGAAATGGCTGGTATGTTCACTCGTCTGTTGCCTCTTTTTCTCCACATCCCCTTGAAATGATGGGGAAGAAACTATATGACAGAATGAATTCATTAGTGACAAAATGAAACCAAGATAGGTTTTTGCCCTCAGCAGTGAACTACTGGAACCCAAAAAATAAACTCTAACAAAAGTGTGTGATCTGTCTAACAAGGAAGGAAGGGTACTTGGCAATGGTGCTGAGACCTGGCCAGAAGCCAAGTTTGAGGTAAGCCTGGACACCTGGGAGAGATACAGAAGGGAACAGTAATGAGGAAGGAAAGGCAGTGAAACAGAAAAGGAGTGAAAAAGAAGAAAGCCCTGTATTCAGAGTCAAGTTGCCCTGCACAGGTGTCCTACTAGGAAATCTATTGTGGGATGTGTGTCCCCAACTATGCAGACTCTTCACACAGTTGTCTTCAGAAGAGAAGACTCTGAAGCTCCTGGGTGGCTCAGTGGGTTGAGCATCCAATTTTGGCTCAGGTAATGATCTTGCAGTTCATGAGTTCAAGCCCCACATCGGGCTTTGTGCTGAAAACGCAAAGCCTGGAGCCTGCTTCAGATTCTGTGTCTCCCTCTCTCTCTGCTTCTCCTCAGCTCATGCTCTGTCTGTCTGTCTCAAAAATAAATAATAAACATTAAAGAGAGAGAGAGAGAGAAACCTCTGGATGCAGAGCTACCTGTGCTCACCAATGTATCTTGCCACTCATGGAAATGAATGAAAAAGAGAAGAGCATTCAACACCTAACAAAATCCAAAAGAATAGAAGAAAGACCAGAAGGAACAAAAACAACTAATCTGAGAAACAACGAAGGAATCCAACTTTAAAAACAATTAATATTTTAAAAAATATTCAAGAAGACAGCACATCCTGGAGTGCCTGGCTAAGTGCCTCAGCTAAGTGCCTTAGCTCAGTCGGCTAAGAATCAATATTGGCTCAGGTCATGATCTCAGTTTCGTGAGTTCAAGCCCCACGTTGGGCTCTGTGCTGACAGCTCAGAGCCTGGAATCTGCTTCAGATTTTGTGTCTCCCTCTCTCTCTGCCCCTCCCCTAGTTCGTGCTCTGTTTCTCTCTGTCTCTCAAAAATAAAAATAAATGTAAAAAAAAAAACAGACAACAAGAAGATATTGCATCCTTAACACGTGGATGAATTGCCATGAAAAAGGATTAATCCAAGAGCAAGAAAGATTGAAGTAATGGACAGACTAAATAGTAATATCAAAGTGGTAAAAGACAGGACTAGAGACATACAAAACAGAGCTGAGGAAATCCTCCAGAATGGAGAATAAAAAGACCAAATAGTGGAAAATATGAGAGAAAAATGACAAGGGTGATACATTCTCAAAATTCAATATTCATTTGATAAGTTCCAAAATCACAAAACAGGAACAATGGTGTATAATACATATGTTAATATATAACCATAATAAATATTAAAATTATAAATAGTAAAATAAGATGATAAAATAATAAATAATAAAGGTATAATAGTAAGAAGAAATTTGCCTTAGCTGAAAAAACCATGGTTCTAAGAGTCACAGAACCATTTCCTATTAAAATTTCAAGGTAGTGGGGTGCCTGGGTGACTCAATCAGTTAAACACCTGAGTCTTCATTTCCACTCAGGTCATGAACTCATGGTTTGTGAGTTTGAGCCCCATGTCGGCTCTGCTCTGTCAGTGTGGGGCCTGCTTGGGATTCTCTCTTTGCCTCTCCCATGCTTTCACTCTCTCTCAAAATAAACAAACACACTTAAAAAAGAGAAGAAAAGAAATTTCAGGGTAAGATAAACTAAACGTTGAGAAACTTCCAGAAAGAAAAAGAAAACAGGCTAACAAAGTTAGGCTGCAAAATAAGGAGCAGAGTCCAGAGAGAAAAGTTCTCTTAAGTCTAGAAATTTATATATATACAGCCAAATCATGAACGAGGTGTGAGGATTTTTTAAGAGTCTTTGATATGGGATACCACAAAGTTTAAAAACCATGTTCTATATTTGAAAATATTCAGAAGTATATGCCAGCAAAAGTAAAACACAAACACAAAGCATCTGACAAAGAAATTGTATAGACTATTTGGAATAAGAGCAACTTTGACACAGAAATAGGAAGAGAAATGAGATGGAAAACAAAAGAAATTTCTTAGGCTGACAAACTTTGAAGATTTTATAGCAAACAGCAAAAATTTAATTTGCTAAATTATATTTTCATCCACCTGCATCTAATTGTTCTACTTAGTTCTGGAGTAAATAATAGTTATATAATTATAGTATTAAAATGTTAATTATTTTTCTTGTTTTAGAATCAGCCATATATAGACAGAATATAAAAGATTTAATTATAAGCACAGAACTGCAGGGCAGAATATAAATGTTATAAATAATGTACAATAATGAAAATCAGGAAATAGATGGAGAAAACAAGGTAAAGGATTTTATAAGGACACTAAATTGCTCATCTTTCATAGGAAAGTCAATATATAATGTTTAAAATTGGTAAATCAAGAAATAGAAGCATAAGAATATTATTTCAACATACGGAAGGAACCTCCAGAGGCACTGAAAAATGACAAATCTACCCACCCTAGTTTCCTGTGGGAACTAAGACTGGGGACAAGGACACAGAGCAACGAGACAAGGGGATTCTACTTTTCACGTTATACTGTCTTGTCCTGTTTAAATCGTTTACCATTTGGATGCAACCATTCCATTATTCAGTACAAAAATATGGAAAAGGAAACATTATACATGAAAAGCATACTCTTAATCCTGAGTGTAAATGTTTTAGCCATTTAAACAGAAAAATGAAATAAGTTCCACTATATTCTTAAAACCTTGTTTTTATAAATCTCAAGTCTTTAGAATAAAGTCTAGGCATTTTTGCAGCAGGAACCAAAGTAGTCATGGGACCATGAGACCTGTAATCCCAACCACTATTTGCTGCTTTAGATTGAGACATGGAAGGCATTTGCTAAAATGCACAGGGGTCTGCAAGAGCAAGGTAATTGATAGTTAACCCTCTGTTAAAGGATTAAGAATTCAGCATAAATTGGTCAATCAGATTAGCTGGTGAGTCACAAGGGTACCTAAAATTAATTGGATTTTGGTTTGGAGACAAATGAGACAGTAAAAGGGAAGAGCTACCCTAGAGAGAAGGCCCCATTAGGGACCAAGAAAATGCCATAGCATCATTTGACATCTAAAAGGGAAAAAAGATGAGGAAGAAGTTACCTGTCTCACAATATTGCTTTGGTTCAGTCCTGACTATAAACTTTGACAAAAGCTAAAGTCTTAGCTGAGATTGGAATGTCACATTTTAGGTCACGTCACTAAAAATATCATTGACTGCACTACACAGTCCTCTAAAACAAAGCTTCATCTAGTCATTCTCAAACACCAGGGCAAAAGTAATCAGTCTGTTTAGGCACATGGGATTCATAGCGACCAAAGGCAGGTATTTTGTAAATAGCAAAGTTGACCCCAAAGCACATTTAACGGTGAATCTTTTATAAGAATGAAGATTATCAAAAGTGTAGTGCAAATTATTAAAGTAATATTCACACAATATTAGGTAATTGCTATCAAAGCCTTGAGGAATAAAAATATTTACCAATTTGCTAGTATGTTAGCTTTTAGTGTAATTGTGCAAGGTCGTTTGCGCAGAGTTCTTTTCATCTATGGCTTCCAGGTCTTTGCGTATTCTTTTAAAATTCATTTCAGCTGTGTAACTAACAGGACCTTGTTGGATACCAACAGCCAAGTCAATCTGGTAATTCTGGTGTGTTTTTTTGTTTCAGAAATCCTCAGTTCGACTCTGGGAACTCACCTCTAACCCAGGTAATCAGGAGGAATTCCTAAAGAATAAATCCCCAAGAAAATAGAATAGTTGGCTGACTCCATCAAGATGACAAAATTTAAAGCAAAAGAAACTCTTGTTCCCCTATTATTTCTATTTCTTTTGATTTTCATTTTGAAAGCCAATGGGACCTTTTTTATTAGTGTATCTCTCTTACTACAATGATGCCATAGCTTTAAAATTGGCTACAACTGATTCATATTCACCCGTGTTTCTCTGACTCTTTCCCTGTATAGTTGCCTGTGTAGGGTCTGAATTTCTGTATCATATTTATCAAATAAATCACCACTCACCAATACCAGCATCTCGTGAGCACATGAGAGCCCTGCTAATTACAGATCTAAAGCATTCATTAAACTATTCTGAAACATGACAAGTACCACTCTAGCACATAAAATAAAGCACAGGGTACACACGCATGCCTGCTTGTTTAGTAGTAATATGGATTTTAGTGTGCACTTGTCACCCACGTTAGGCTCTCATTATTGTCCTGCTCACCCTAATTCAGTGATGTATCATCTTCCTGCATTTGTCTAAATCAGTTCAGCAGCAGATAAATCAAAGCTTTTCTTGCCCTTGCCCTTCCAAGCTGTTCAAATCATCCATCTGACCATGGAAGAAAGGAAATAATCACTTGCTTGGGAGAAGAAAATATCAGCATTAACTCTATAGTAAACCACCACTGCATCAATGCGTGCAAATACGCATGTGGTGTGTGTGTGTGCACCCATACACATAAATGCGCAAGTCACACATTTGGGGGGCTTTTCTTGGGGGCAGGTTCTGAAAGAAAAATATCAAAGCACCAAAATGTTGCTTTTCTTTTTTCCTTTTAGAAAAGAGAAAAGCCAGTTTCAATTCTCCTAAGAAAAGAGTATATCCAACATTTCAAAAGCCATAGAAGATCCTATTTTTATATCCTCATGAGCTGTACTGGCTGGAAATTAATTGGTTCTTTAACTGGCAAACCCTTTGACACACAATATACCCTGGTATTCAGAGGCCTAATACATTTTTCTCTTTGTGGTTCAACAGAGGAAGAATCATAAGCCAGGAAAGGCGTGCTGGGTAGACCTAAAGAAGGCAGAGCCCCCTCTTGTCCCTTTTATTTCCTTTCTCCAAACCATCCCCACTTTTTGATATTTTATTATACTTTTTTTTTTTTTTTTTGCCTTTGGAGCTTTTGCTTCTTTTTCTAGGGAGTACATTATTAGAAAAAAAATTATGAAAAGCCAGGTCTAGGACTGTGACAAGGGAGACTAGAATACAGCAGTTCCCACCCTGCCTCCACTGCCTTCCAGAAAGCTGCAGTGAAGGGGTGGAGGGATCTGCTCCATTTCCAGTGTCTCCATTAGGGCAGGAGCTACATCAACTCTTTCTGCACCTGCAGAATCAAGTCCACTGTTAGGGAATTTGCGCATGTCAGAAATAAAACCAGGGCATCTGTCTTCTTTCACATTATGCAGAGATCCTGCAAAACCTCATGTTTCTAGAAACAATAGAGTCAATGGACAGGAGTCTTCCTGAGATCTCTAAGGGACCTAAGCATGCTTCTCTGAACTGGCTTTACTGTGTCACTTGTGCACTAGGCAGAATCTAGGTTGAACTTTGTAAACTAGAATTTTGAATCTCTTTTCCTGGAAGCAAAAGTAGCAGAATGTGGTTGTACCTTCTGTTTATTTCAATTTATAACTTTAGTAAAAATAGCACTCTCTCCCCACCCTATCTGTTCTTTTTGTTTTTATTATTATGCAGTAAAACCTTGGATTGTGAGTAAGTTGCTCTGCGAGTGTTCTGCAAGATGAGAAAACATTTCTAATAAATGTTAACTTGATAAATGAGTGATGTCTTGCAATATGAGTAGTACATGATGCTGAACATCACATGATCACAACTGAACCAATAGTTCTTGAAATACAAGTGCTTTGGATTAGAAGCATGCTTCTGGAACAAATTATGCTTGCAGACCAAGGTTTTACTATATATATTTATATACATATGCTCTTTCTCCCTTGATTTTCTTTAAGATTTTATTTTTTTAGAGCAGTACTAGGTTCACAATGAAATTGAGAGGAGGGTATAGATATTTCCCTAATGCCCAACACGTGCATACCTTCCTCCATTATCAACATCCTCCACCAGAATAGTGTATCTGTTACAATTGAGGAACCTACATTCACAGGTAATTGCCCAAAGTCCATAGTGTACACGTAGTTTCTCCTGGTGTGGTGGTGCATTCCACGGGTTTGGGTAAGTGTATAATGGTGTGTGTCCTTCATTATGGTGTACGGAGTATTTTCACTACCCTAAAAATCCTGTTGTCTGCCTATTCAGACTGTCACCCTAACCCCGCCCCTAGCAACCATGATCTTTTCACTATCTCCTTAGTTTAACCTTTTTCCAGATGTCACATATAGTTGATATCATACTGTAAGTATGTAGCCTTCTCAGATTGGTTTCTTTCACTTAGTAATAGGCATATAAGTTTTCTCCTGGTCTTTTCATGGCTTGATAGCTCATTCCTTTTTAGCACTGTATAATGTTCCATCATTTGGATGTGCTGCAATTAATTTATCCATTCACCTAGTAAAGGAAATCTCTTTGCTTCCAGATTTTGGCAATTATGAATAAAGCTGCTGTAAACATCTGTGTGCTGGTTTTTGTGTGCACAAAAATAAATACTAAGGAATGGAAATGCCCAATCATGTGGCAAGAGTATATTTAGTTTTGTAAAAACAAAACAAAAAAAACCTTAGACTGTCTTCCAAAATGGCTGCACTGTTTTGCATTCCCACCAGCAATGAATGAGGTTCCTATTGTTCCACACCATCACCAGCATTTCTGGTTTTCAAGGCACCTTACTTGTCTTATTTATTTTTGACATAAATTATTAATTTTCTCATCTATGAGCCTAACTTTTTGAAAGTTAGCTGATTAAAAGTAATGTCATATACTTTTTCAAAAAGTTTTCATGTGATGTATCTACAGGTACAATATTGGATACACAAACACATACATTCTCTCTTGCCCTGATTTTGGAAGGACTTCTTGTTTCTTTATGATTTGAATATCCCCAGCCTCACTGCCTCTGTATTATTCCCTTTGTTTACTAATTGTCTTCTCTTTCTTGTCATATGAAATTCTGTTATATTTTCATTAAACATCACTCAGAGGAGCAAAAGCCTGGATAACTCTGGAGGCTCATTTCCTCCTCTGATTTGGTAGTTAGGAGACAGTTGGATTAACAGATCTGAGTTAGCACAAGAGGATAGGCTGCTGTATAGAATCACAGGGCCTGGGTGCCCATCTATGGGGCGTTGGCCATGATGCATGCAGCCCACCTCTGCACAGCACAAGCTGTGGGATAACAAGATTTTGATGAACTGTATGCACTCTGCTACTTCTCTGCTTATAAGTTTTTCCTCAGTAGAATCTATTTTGTCTCTGCAGCCTCAATGACTCTGATGGTCTATTTCCTGACCCCCTCCTCACACAATCCCTGCAATCTCTACCTGGTAGCTATTTACCTAGCTTCCTGTGAGGCAGTCTTCATGGTCTAGAGGAGTGATTTATAAACTGTCTCGTACAAGTTTCTCAGGCTAGTCCCATGGCAAACATCTTAATAGCATTAATGCTTATTTCACACAATGACCTTGTTTCTGATTTGAGCAGTTCTCTGACAGTATCTTCCACACATGAATCATCAAAGCAAGTTGGGTTCCTACAAGAATTTGGGGGTTACGAGCACAGAACTGAAGGAGTGAGTGGTGTGGGTGTTGTCCTGCCACTGCTGTCCACAGATTAAGAACATTTGACTCTGGCTACCCAAATTTCTGTCCTTGCTCTCCCTTTCCCAGTTAGCTTATTCTCTTGACCTAGGGCAAGCTGTGTGCTGGGGGCAGGGTGGAATGATAATGTATGCCAAGAATGATGTCAACGGTTCTCAAGTTGTTGAAGTTGGTATTTAGAATACTCACTAGTTATTGCCTGTTGCCTTTAAAAATATTTAAGCATGTTTCTCACCAGGCAGAATAGAAAGTCACAAAGTTATCATACATTCTCCTTTATATAAAAACTCCAGTTAAAACTTGTAGCTAGAGGTGTCAAACATAAAGATAAAAATCAAGCAATGGTCTGTATTTGAAAAAAGTTTAAATAAAGATATCAGCAACTCACCAAATATTTTATGTACGAAAGGGAATTCAAGGAAACGGAATCCTTTATTCTTCATACGTTTCAATGAAATCTTACAGTAGCACATGTTCCACACAATTTAGTCAGAGATCTCAGAGGATTCAGAAATATAATCATGGGAAGAAAGCTGTTCCAGAATGAAGGCTTGACAAGAAGTGAAAAGAAAATAAATGGATTACAACAAGCATACTAAAAAGGAAAAATAATGTTAGATAAATTTTCCCAAGAAACTAGTGATAAAGGAATAGATTTTTGTCTGGTTTTTTTTAATGTGTTTTGTTTTTCATTTCCAAATAACACGTTCAGTTCAAAAATAAGATAAAATCAAATGAAATTACTTCACAGTTCATTCCAGGAGAGCTTAGCACTTAAAAATAACAATAACAAACCATAGCATATTTCAGGGCTTGGGGTTGATTTATTAAGAGATTCAAGTTACAGGAATCTAAAAGGAGGGGTGGGGACAAAGGGTATGGTACATTAATAATTCTTTGTAAGTAGCAAGCATTCCTAATGGGAAAATAATTTAATTAACATAAAAGCACTGAACAATTAGTGGTCCTTATCTGTCTCAGGACCCATGAACTCAATTATCACTAGTCATCCAATTAGTCAAAATTAAGTATTAGAAACTTCGAAAACTATTTAACTTTTAAGGTAAAGAATAAGAGCTGTCTAGCATGTACTGTCAGAATATGTAGTCACTACTTGACTACATTCTGCAGAGAGGAATGTGATTGAACCTTAGGATCCACCAAGTTTGAACACAAAGTACCAGATAAGGGAGAACAGAGCACCAGCCCACATTTTTCACTTCTGCATGTTACAGCTAAAATGTAGCATTGGTGCCAACCATAGTGCTAATGTTTTTGAAGTATCCAGCCAGGGCTGAAAAATGTGAGGGGGGCAGGTAGGGTTTATTTTACTTTGAGAAGTGGAGTTTTAGGAGACAGTCAAGATAGGCTCAAAAAATTATTCACCAATATACATCACTGTTACTTCCTCTTAGCCTCTTTAAAACCAAACCTGAAGACCCTTGGGACCTCCGTGGTGACATTGGCTTAGAAATCACTGGCTAGATAGCAATAGCAATTGGAGGGAATGCCATTGATGGAAGTGTAAAAGGATAGGTAAAGAAGGCATTTCTAAAATCCTCTGTTGAAGAAGTGGGGAGAGGCGGGGAATGGTGTTAGTGCCATTATCCTATCATATAAAGAGCACAGGAAGCCTGGTTAAAGATTTTGGTCACCTTCCTAAAAGCACCAGAATTTATGTGATAGGACTCTGTCTCACTGATGATTCACTGGGTGTGAAAACAGTCAGATACTTGAAAGCATAAAGTCTGTCCACAGATGGGCCACTGGAATTCTGCCATGCTTTGTGTATGGCCAAGAAGCCCAGACTGCCATCCCTTTAGGCAGTGTGACATGTGCTGCTTGTGCAAGATAACACGCCCACAATAGAGGTTAACAAATACATCAGTGCTACAGAAATGGAACCAGAAGAACGGAGTCCATCTGGAATATCATTGCTACACATGATTCAGAAAATAAGACAAAACCACAGTAATGGCTGTCGAAGTACTTTAGAAGCCTATCAGCATCAGGACCACATTACAGGCATCAGGCAGAGCAGCTGGAATGTCCATAGGGACAATTCTAGCCATCCTGAATGCTTTTTATTAACGGAACATGTACAGGATCTTCCTGACCCATCAAATCTGACTCTATCACGTACTCATGTCCAGAAATAGGCCACATATAAAATTTAGAATAATTTATCTGAAAAGCGGAACAATCAGGGGAGTAAAATTCTTAAATCACAGAGATGTGTCTTTCAGATTCTAACAAATTGACAATTCTGTAATGAAGTTGCCTTTTTTTAGCTTAAAATTTTCTTATACAATTCATATGCTTGGATTAAAAATAGTAGGTACTGCTTTCATTTTAACTTGGCTAATGTATATTTTCTTAATCATAGTTCCTCTTATATTGATTATGTAAATTCATGTCTTTCAGGGATTTTTTTTCATTAAAGCTAGAAAAATTGTCTTTTCCAAAACTTTCTTAAGCATGGGATACTGTATAAAAAAAAAAAAAAATACTACCAAAAGCCAACGTGGCAGCTTATGTATAGGTATCCAAAGACAACAATGAACTTCTTGACCTAATCTGAATCAGGCTCCTCTGAGCCATCTTTTGGATTAGACTTTGACCTTGGGCTCTGTTCTTGGCATACTTAGTCCAGTTTTAGCAAGAATCCTGGCAGATCAGTTTAACAGAAATCCCAAAATCTACTCAAATTCCTGATCTCCTCACCCTTGATACCTTTTCACCCTGGCCTGCCTTCTAAAGAATCTGGTCAAGTTGCTTTGGCCAGAATCTTTTCTTACTCCTGATATTTCCTCTTAGTAATTTTCCATCACTCCCCCCACCTCCTTCTCCCTTGCTAAATCCCCACTTGCCCTTGTTACATTTTGGGTTATACTTTGTCTTTCCCCCTATGGTAAAACCCCTCATTTAAGTGGTCCCTCTTGAATAAACTCTTCCTTACATTTTTAACAAGTGTCCTAAGTAAGTTTACTCTAACACCAAGATTCTTCAAAATTCATACAAAAATAATAAGAGAATGTTCAGAGAGAAAAATCATTACCCTTACTCCAAATCACGAATATCTGTCATCCATTGCTAGAGATCTGGATGAATTTCAATTAGATGCAGTCCCTGTGGTGTGAATTGGTAGAAGGCAGAGACCACTTATGTTAGCATCCCTTGGAGAGAGCAATGTTGGAACATAAGTCCAAGGCAATGTCAACACTTACAAAAGCCAAGCTGGAGAGAGGATGAGATCAAAGTAATGAGAAGGGTATGAAGAAGTCTAGGACTTTGGCTTCTAAAGTAATGTGAGCCCACCAATCAGAGAAACGGGCATAAAAGAGCATTTCTATGGAAATATCATTCATGTTAACCTCCTTGGAAACCTCTCAGCTATGACTTGGTTCAGCTGGTTGCCTAACCCCCAAAGCTGTTAAACCTATGATGGTTGTCTCTTGCTTTTTTTCTTCCTCTACCTTCTGAATCTAAAATTCTTTCTATAAAAATCATTAGCAGAGAAACGTACATCCACCCATGTTAAGAACCCAGCCTAATCCCACTTAATAAAATGTCAGTAAGACAGTTTCTTAGAAAGTTAAGCAAACATTTAACCTTGTGACTCCCAGGTATTTGCCCATGTATTAATGTCCTATGACTGCTGTGACAAATTCTCATTACTTCAGTGACTTAACACAATCCAAACTGATTATCTTACAGTTCTGTAGGTCAGAGTCAGCACAGGTATCACCAGGCTAAAATCAAGGTGTTAGCATGGCTGCATTTCTTTCTGGGGTTTCCAGGGGAAAATCTGTTCCCTTGCCTTTTCTAGCTTCTAGAGGACGCCTGTATTCTTGGCTGCTTCATCTTTAAAGCTAGTGACAGTGGGTCAAGTGCTTCCCAAGCTGCTATCTCTGGTTCTTTATAACAGTTAGTAAAGAACCTCAGCTTTTAATAACTTATGTGATTAAATTGGGTCCACCTGGAAAATGTAAGTTAGACTCTATTTTAAGGTCAGCTCACAAGCAATTTTAATTCTATCTGCAAACTTAATTCCCTTTGTCACCTTATAGAACATATTCACGTGTCCTGGGATTAGGAAACAGGTATCTTTGAGGACCATTATTCTGTTGCCACAACCCAAGAGAGGTAAAGATATGTGTTCATACAAAGACTTATATTTGGATGTTTATAGTGGTTTCATTCATAAAAGCCAATAATTGCAAACAATCCCAATGCCATCAATGGTGTCATTAATAATGTGAATTGTTAAACACATTGTGGTACATTCATATAATAGAATACTACTCAGCAATAAAAAGAGAATAAACCATTGATATACATAACTTGAGTAAATCTCAAATGAACTCTGCTGAGTGAAAAAAAAAAAAAACTAGATACCAAAGACTTTATACTGTATAATTCAATTTATAAGAATTTCTAGGTAAAACAAAACCATAGTGATAGAAAGCAGATCATAGGTTGCCAGGAGAAGGGAGAAGGGACTTACCACAAGGTACACAAGACAACTTTTTGGAATCATGGGCATGGTTTATATCATGAGTGTGGTGGCAGTTATCCAATCATATCTATTTGTCAAAACTTATCAAATCATACCTTAAAATTGGTGAACTTTATATAAATCAATTAAAACAAATAAAATACATAACTATAGAAAATATATAATAAAATACATAAGTATTTTAAAATTAAATTAAATATATAAATTAAATAAAATAGAATAAAAAGTTATTTTTAAAAGCCAATAAGAGGGCAATCATAGACTTCCTAGTAAGAACTAGTAAACAGCCATAAGGTCCATGAAAAGACTACAATTTAAAAGATAAATGCAGAATAAGATGATTCTGGAAAATAATATCCTCTGCTGTAAATTTTCTAAAAATACCCCAAAATTAAAATAATATCTGATTTTTATTCTCACTTAGAGACACTGCACCTATGAAACTAGAGAAAATCATCATGAACAAGGACCCAACCAAGACAAGGAGGAGCTGGATAGAGATGTTAAAAAGCCAGTATCATATCAAAGTTTAAATCTACAAAGAAGATACTTTTCTCCACATCAACTAATCATGTTTGCTCATTTGTTTACTCCATGAGTGTTTCTTCCTCCAGAGGACCTGGGAGCTCCCTGAGAACCAGGACCTTTTCTTCTGTGTTAACCCTTCTGCCTTTAGTACCTAGCACAGAACCTAGCATTTGGCAGGGGCTCCGTAATTCTGGCTGAGTTAAGGGATGCATCATTTACTTTTTTGTTTAAGTTTATTTATTTATTTTGAGATAATGAGAGAGAGTACAAGCAGGTAAGGGGAAGAGAGGAGAGACAGAATCCCAAGAAAGTAGAGCCTGCTATGGGGCTTGAACCCATGAACTGTGAGATTATGACCTGAGCCGGGATCAAGAGTTGGAGGCTTAACAGACTGAGCCACCTAGAAGCCCCAAGGGATATATCATTTAAAATTAGAAAAAACAAAATGAGTTATTCCACAAAATGGAATAGTACACAACAAAAACAACAACAGACCCTCCATAATAAGTCAGTGCTGTTACTCACAAGTGATTAGAGAAAGAAAACAAAAGCCATCTTCTTAAGGTTTTACAGGCAAACCTCTGAGACCTCTTTCAATCTTTCTAATGTTTATTTATGTTTGAGAGACAGAGAGAGAAAGAGACTGTGATCAGGGAAGGGGCAGAAAGAGAGGGAGACACCGAACCAGAAGCAGGCTTCAGGTTCTGAGCTGCCAGCACAGAGCCTGACCTAGAGCTCGAACCCATGAACTGTGGGATCATGACGTGACCTGAAGTCAGATGCTTACCTTACTGGGCCAGCCAGGCACCCCTGAGACTTCTTTGAAGTACATGAGGCCAGCTCTCTTGGTGAGCATCCTTTGGGAAGTTGACTAACTTATGATTACAAAATCCCCCTTCCTTTTCCCTGTGGAGTATGAGGTCTCGTCTCCTGATTGTGAGTATCTTCTCACTAGAGAGAGTACAGTCACAGTCCCCTCCAGCCCTGCTCATCACAAAGCAATCTTGGATCCAGTCATATTTTGCACTCAGGTGTGAAAGAGAGCCTGCAAGTTTGCTGAGGTAGAAAGCTAGGATGTGGTGATGGCTGGCTGCCAGCTTCTGAGCCTCCCTTCCTTCCTACCTCCTGCAGTGCTGCTCTTAATACAATAGATCTTCCTTAAACTGTTAGATTGTGCTCTTATTTTCTACAAGAGTAGCTATTTAGATAATGCTTATAAAAATCTTTCATGAGGAAAATGCTTATGATGTGACATTAAACTTTTTAAAAGCACTAAATAAAAAAACGCACAGGAAAGGGGCACCTCTGTAGCTCAGTCAGTTGAGCAACCGATTCTTGATTTCGGCTCAGGTCATGATCTCATGGTTCATGTGACTGAGCCTTGTATCCAGCTCTACTCTGACAGCATGAAGCCTGCTTGGGATTCTCTCTTTCCCTCTCTCTCTGTCCCACCCCCTACTCATTCTCTCTCTCTCTCTCTTTCTCTCTCTCTCAAAATAAATAAGTAAACTTTTTTTAAAAATGCACAGGAAAATACTGGGAGAAAATTAACTACATGGCAAATGACTATTTCTGGATGTTAGAATTTGGGTCATTTGATTTTTTTATCTTTATACCTGTTTAGTGCTTTCTCTTTCATTATTTAAAAAAAAGACAATGGCAAACAAAATAATATGAAAGTTATAAATTAGGCGTTATCTACAAAGGAATATCAATTCTTTGTATTTTTTTTTAAATATTGATCACCTTCTATATCTAAGGCACTGTGGACTCATTGTCTAGAAACGGTGCCCAGAAATATACATCTATACTTACAGTATTAGGTAAAATGTGGTAGGTACCACAGACAATACTCCATGGGAGTTTCAAACAGGAAAACATGAATATGTATGTGAGACCTTTTAAGGCAGTATTGAGAATTGTATACTTGACATATAAGAGATGATGAGGACTTTTTATGTATTCACTAAAGTAGTTTGGAGACCGGGAAAAGTAGAAAGGGGCCTAGAGTTCAACCAGTGGTTTTCAACTACGGGTGATTGTCCTCCCAGGGAACATTTGGAAATATCTTAGAGGAATCTTTGGTGGTCACAACTGATGGGGAGGTGTAACTGGCATCTAATATGTTGAGCCCAGGGATGCTGCTAACATCCCACAATGCACAGGACAGCCCTCACTACAAGGGATTCAGCCCCAAATGTCACAAGTGCTGTTTGAGAAATCTGAGTTAGACAGATAATGCAAAGCATGCATGTATTTATATAATGAAAAATTCATTTGAGGGAATTTATAATTTGTTGGCTATATAAAATTAATGACTTCATAATGAGATCACTAGCAGGCTGTTGAGTAATACTGTCAACACATACACTATTTCCAATGACCACACACTAAAGAATATTGAAGGACTCAAATTCCTATACTAACATCAGATTAAAACATGAAAGATTGCTTAACCCAGTGTCATGGATATTGGCTGGAAATAACATAACTAGATATGCAAACATGAGCAGAAGAGAAAGAAGACATGTCTGATTTGTCACAGATATGATATTTATCCTACAGTTATAGATTAGGGGGTGAAAGAGGAGAAAGAGCCCATCATTGTCTAAAGACATTTTTCCAAATATTTGTAGTTTGTTGGTAGTAACTTTTATTTATTTATTTTTTTTTTTGCTAGATAGCAAAGTTTGTGCAGCTTGCTGAGTTGGTCATTAAACATTTGCCTTTAGATCGAGTGTTAGCATCAATGACAGGGTTTCCTAAACATGTCACAATTCCTCTGGCTGTCACGAAGAATTATAGCTTCTGTGACTCACACTGTAATAGCAGCTATTTGTGATATTTTAACCTAATGTACAGTCCCAGAGGAGAAACAACAAAAACAATAAAACATCTGCCAGGGACTTGCTCGAAGGAAGAGATTCTTAGTGTTATGAGGATTCCAAATTAAAGGATAAAGGCTTGGGTGTCAAATACTAAAGGGTCTGTGTTAATTAACTTCCCAGTAATTTACATCTCGATTGTCCTCAAATCAAATCCCAGAGGGGAACATTCTAATTCACCTATGTTGGCCAAATAAGGCAAAATTATACTCAAATCCAGAAAATGTAAAGAGCCTAATTTTGATTTTCTACCTCCATGGGCTGCGGTGGGGGAAGGACCACAAAAACCAGATACAAAGGCTCCCCTTCAATGAAAACGTATTCTTCTGTGTGCATTCTTGCCATGGCTTGATTTCTGTTTTGTGGCAGGAAGAGAGGGTGGCAGGGGAATTGGCTGTTTTCTTTTTTAATGAGAGACCTAGTGTCAAAACTACTGTCAGGATTTCTCCTTTCTTCCTTTCCAGCCTATCAGAGTCAAATGTTCACAACAGGCCCAGGAGAAACGAGCAGCAGCTTTAGAAAGACCAAACCTACTAAACAAAATAAACCGTGTCATTTCATGCTAATTCAAAGACTCATTCCAACTGCTGTGTGATGAGGGAGCCAAGAACTGAACTGTAACCCAAACACAAATACATCACGTTGCCAGGAAATGGCTAATGCGTCCTCCCATCACACGGAGCTTTCAAAATGTTTTAAGCATCGATGACTACATGGTTTTGGAAAGAGTTCAGACATATGCAGCTTTAATTCTACAAATATATCTTTCTTATAAAAATAATCCCACTTGCCTTGGAATGTGAGTGGGGAAATGTGTCTCTGAGTTGAGGCATGTAGCCGGGTGCTTCCTTGTAATTTGCCCATCCCTCGCCCTGCACTTAGTTACTGCCGCCTCATTAGAGGATCTCCTCCTCCATTTATCTCCCTTCCAGAGGAAAAAAAAAAAAGCATAAGCAGGCTAGAATCTTACCCTTCAAGAATGAGAGACATATTAAAGATCTCTTTACAGTGCTCTGCATAATCACAAACTTCAGGGATAAAGACACAAGTGTGTTCACTTAAAATTCATTTTGGGGGGGCACCGGTGGCTCAGTTGGTTAAACATCCGACTCTTGATCTCAACTCAGGTCATGATCTCATGGTTCTTGGGATCCAGGCCTGTGTCAGGCTCTGCATTGAATGTGAGGAGCCTGCTTGGGATTTTCTCTCTCCCTCTCTCTCTGTCCCTTCCCTGCTGCACATCCTCTCTCTCTCTCTCTCTCTTTCTCTCTCACAAATGAATAAATAAACATTTTTTAAAAAAAACTAATTTTTGAAGAGAAGGAAATGTGATTTCCCTCTCCCACAAAAAGCATATGATGACTGATAATTCCCTTTGTGCCTCTTTGTAGGAAGGCGTAACAAAATCCGTAGGGGCTATGGAACACAGTGAATGGGCACCTGGCACCATTTGCAAAAATAAAGCTGCCCCTAAAAGTAGAGTTGGCCATACAAGGTCTGGTGTAGCAAAAATATTCTCTTATTGAGGTCCAAACACTTACTAATACCAGGCCAGTTTGAAACCACTTCAAACTGAGCTGAGCCCTGGACTTATTTTGGTCTAGATCTAGGTAGCTAGAGCTCCTCCTGACCCCTATATGTTAGCTAACTAGAATTTAAATAAAAACTTGAGACAAGAAATAAAAAATCTCATATGAACCCAAGAAGTCTTTCTTCCACAAGGGCTCTAACTAGGTACCACCAAAGCCAATGACAGGATCATAGCCAGGACTCTGTGGTTGAACTGAGGGAACCATCCAGGTTAAGTTAAGGAGTGCTTGTGCAGAAGGAAGGGTGAGCATTCCAGGCTGCCTCTGCCAGTTATCTCCCTGGTTCTTCTCCACACCGTGTCTACCCTTCTATCCTCTGCTTGTGAAGCTGAAGATGGAATTTCATGAGGTCCAGGTGAAGCACAAGGGTGAACATGGAAGATGGGAAGAGGCATAAAGACTTCATCAGTCCTATTTGTTGTGTTTTGTCAGGTCACTGTAGCAGTGGAGGCTGGCACCAGCCCTGGCATTTGGCTACAGCCCCTAGACCAGCCTGAGTGCCCTCCCTTACTGGCACAGCAGCATCCAGGTGGCTCATGGGAAATCTGAACACCATCTGGATGGAACTTCCTTTCTAGTCTCCCTGTTTCTGGTGACTCTAATCTTTCCTTTATTTTCCCTTCATCCCCAGGGTGGTAGCTGTTTGCTGTTATTATCTCAGCGTTCCCTTTTTGCTTTCAGCCCGTTAACACCTATGTAATGAATGCTCTCTGTTAAATCCTGTCTGTTTGCAATATCTTGTAGCACCCGAGGAATTCCATTTTCCTGGCTGGATCCTGAGCTATACAGTAAAGCATGGCAGAAAGTGAGGTTTTGGAAGAGAGGGAGGAAGGAAGGAAGGTAAAAGAAACCTGGGTTTATGGAGCCATATGTCTATGTCTAGGTTTTCCTCTTGTTAGAGGACCCGCTAAAAGCAAGGTTCTTTCCCTGTGGTACCCCGTAGGGTAGCCTTTGAAATATGGCTGGTGTGACTGAGGGATGGCATGTAAATTATTTTTTCATATTCAGTTTGGTTATTGAACACCTTTTAGTATGTTTGGAACAACTTAGGTAAGTGAATCTACTTTTTAACTGTAGGTTTTATAGAATGTAAATAGAGATCAATTATCTCTGATGAAAAGTTAACAGACAAGCTGAGATATGCTGTCAGTATTAAAATACATGCTGGATTTTAAAGGCTTCAGATTTTTAAAAATGTAAACATCTCATTAATAATTTTTCACAATGATTATAGGTTGAAATTATACTTTTTAGGATATATTGAGCTAAATTAATATTAGCTCGATAATATTATTAAATATAGTTAATTTAAATATATTATTTAAATATAGTTAATTAAAGTATTTTTATTAAATATATTATTAAATCAACTTCANTCTTTATTTAATTAAAATATTATTATTAAATATATTATTAAAATCAACTTCATTTCTTTTTTCCGTTTTTTTTTAATTTTTTAATGTTTATTTTTGAGAGAGAGAGAGAGAAAGAGATTGAGAGTGGGGTGGTGGGGGAGCAGAAAGAGAGAGAGAGACACAGAATCTAAAGCAGGCTCCAGGCTCTGAGCTATCAGCACAAAGTCCAAGGCCGGGCTCGAACTTACAAACCACAACATCATGACCTGAGCTGAAGTTACTTGACTCGACAGAGGCACCCAGATGCCCCTGCTTTTTTCCGTTTTTAGTATGCCTGCTAAAAATGTCTAAATTACATATGTTACTGGTGTTCTATTTCTATTGTACAGAGTTGCTCTAGCCTCTTCTTCCTTATATCCTCGATGGCCAAGTCCCTCATGCAAACACATTGTGTTAGTTATTGTTCATTTGGTAGCAAATAGCAGAAACCAACTCTGGATAGTTCAATAAGAACTAATTGCTGGACACACACAGATAGTGACAGCAAATCGTGTGGAAACCTGAAGTAAGAAGAGTAATATAAAAATGTATGAAGAGCACAGCACTAGCCTGAGTTTGACACCAAGGAGCTCAGCCTCCGAATACACCCTAACTTCCCAACATGTTATTGTTGGGCCAGATGGCAAGCAAAATAACAGAAACCTATAAACAGCAAAAGCCAGATAAAGGAATAGCCCCCTAAACTCAGTCTAACAGTTGCAGATAATTAGCTTACGATGTCTGAATCATTTAATATGCTTTCAAATTTCACAACAAAGTCATCCAAATGATTACAACTCATTTGTCATGAGTCAAGGTTCGCAGGTAAAATGGAGTGAGGATTTTGGATTGGGGGTTGTAGAGGAAGAAATATAGTGAGATAGCATCAGCAATTATACCATACCTTTAAATTGTACATTTCTGCGTATTTCCACAAGACAGGTTTCCTATTAATGTTGTCTCCTTTCTAATTATAAGAAAATGAGTTTGCATACAGAAGTTTTCCATGTTATAGCCAATATGTCTCCACTATAATTTTTTATATTCTGTAAAAATCTATAGACCAATCAAATAATATGCAAATGCTTATTAAATGTCTACCATGAAACAAAGCACTGGGTGAGGAGATATGTGTGTTGAAGAGGTAACAATGTCTTCTTAGCAAGGAGAGAGAGAGAGAAACCACAGGATACTATAGCTCTGGCTTTGGAAGGATTTTGGAGGTCGTCTAACACAACGTTTTAGTTGATGGATAATTTAACTCCTGCAACTCTTCCTATGAATGTTCACCTTCTGCTAAAAGCTGTTTAAACAGGAACCAATAATTCACTATCTGAGTGCCTGTCTACTCCATGTTTGTCTTGCTTTGATTTGTAACAAGATCTTTATGCTAAAGCAAAGAATGCACCCTTATAAAATTCTACTCTCTGATTCTTTCCCTTTAAAATAATAGCCTTTCCTACATTTAAAGTCCCCTATCATATTCCCTGTCCTCTTTTTTTATTGGCAGCATTGCCCTGGGATGTTTCATGGAGGGGAAAAGCAAGCATTCTGTGATGAGATACATTTAGAAAACAGAAATTAGAAAATATTTTAATCTTGTCTTGAGAGCACGCTTTTCTTAAAAGCTCTAAGATTTCATGCAGTAAGGAAACCCATCTAAATTTACTGTACCAAGTACTTTTCAAGCCTATTTGACCAGAGAAATCTAACTTCTCCCAATTTCTTCCTACTGATATCACAAAGATTTATGGTTTGATGGAAAAATCTGCCTATTCATTCACCCACTCAACAAGTATTTATTAACATCTATTTTGTACCAGGCATTGTAATATGTGCTGGAAACACTATAGTAGACAAAAGAGAATTGAGATTCTTGCCATCTCAAAGCTTAGAAACTAGTATGGAAGATACACAGCTGAACAAACAATAACAAAGGTTAATTGGAATTGTTGGAGAAGTGCAGTTTCATGGAAATACACTTTGGATAATGCTGCTCTGGGCTGAACAGTCTCAGATCCTTTGGTGGTTTTCTTTACATCATAGTTTGCAAACTCTGTGCCTTCCTGGTCCTCATCCTTCACACATGCTCTAATTTGTCAATGTCCCTCAGAAAGGACCCAAACTAAACCTAACACTTAGGAATGATTTGACCAGTAGATCCCCAAGCAAGGTAATATCCTTTGTTTTAGGCACTGAACTCCTATTAATGCAGCCTGCTACACAAATGTAAAACACTAAAACAACAATAAAAGAGAGAGTAGCTGATTGCAGAAAAGTAAAGGAGAGCTTTTCCAAGAAGGTCCTTTATACTAATCATCAATCAAATGGTAGACCAAAGTGACCATCAGAGAAGAAAACTCATCTCCACTGTGAGAAACTTAATAAGGCTTTGTGAAATATTTGAGTTGAATTTTGATATGAGAGTAGAATTTGGAGAGGGAATCCCCTTATAATGTTTACAGAAACATAAAAAATAAGATCTGGGAAGCTCATCATAAGCTGCTTAGAAATACTGAAAACAAGCTCAGGGTTCAAAAGCAAGTTTGTGGCATTAATATAGATCAAAGCTTTACAATGAAAACAGGTGGCATGTCACCAATTCATGTTTAGAGGGGAATTGACTGAACTTTCAGATTCCCCAGGAAATCAAAGGATCTGCTTCTCCTCACCTTATGGAAACTAACAGTAGGTACCAACCAACCGGGAGTCCTCATCTCAGTGGGGTTCAGAGTGAGACAGAACATTCAGAAGTCCCCAGAACCAGAATTTTGTGCTGGAACAAAGATCTTAAACTAACCTTAAGGAAGTGATCCTCTTATATATTAAGATGGCATCCTAACTAACATGTCACTACTATCAATAAGTAAAAGCAGCCCTGAAGATAGAACATGAAACAATGAAACAAGCCAAACAGGGAAAATCGCTGAACAACTTCCCCATTGCCTACATAACCCTCTGGAATTTCTGGTGTAACCATCACTATACTTGCTAAATCTTACCTGGAATTTCCAAATGAAAGAACAGATAATTCAATCTATTCTACTCCTTTTTTTTTTTTTTTTAACCTCTGGCCAAATAGTAGAGGATATACAAAGCAATAGTTAGGATGTTTTTCTTATCACTATTATCGTTTAGGTTTTCATTACTCCATGCCTCTTGTCTCCTCAATTAGCATGGATAGTTGAGAGCTGGGTGTAGTTCTCTGGATTTAAATCAGTAATAGTTAATACTAAATAGCCTGATCCTATTGCTATTTCCTGACCTCACACCACCTGACTGTACCTGGTAACATTGAAGGACACAAACGTCCTGATATCATAATTGGCCACAACTCATTGGTTACACATGAGAAGCCTACTCTGTTTACTTTTAATTTGAGTTTCAGAAATTGTTCTATTCATCATCATCAATGGATAATCCACAAGGGCAAACTGAGGCTATATGCCAACACCTTGGAGAATGAACATTTAAAACAATCACCTGGAAAGGTATTTTTAAAACCCAGTAAAGCCTTCAAAAGTGTGGGCACTGCTAGGTGGATGACCAAATTTTTCATATTTAACTCAGTCGTTTGGGCTCGGCATTTATTTATGTTTCCCTAATTGAGTATGCCAATAATCTAAGTTAGCTATGAAAACAACCAGTAACAACCAGGTATGTTTCATTTCCATCCCACTGTTTTATAGGCTAGGAGAAATACAGTTGGAAGAAGGGAAGGAAGGAAGGAAGGAAGAGAGGAAGGAAGGAAGGAAGGAAGGAAGGAAGGTAGGAAGGAAGGAAGGAAGGAAGGAAAAGAGGAAGCAAGGATCCAATAGCTTCAAAAACCATTCAAAACTACCAAGTATCCCTTGGGAAAGTAGTTCCTCTCCAGGGCCGCAAACCACAGAACCCACAGCTGCTCTGTATACCCACTTGAAGATCCAAATGGCCACTGACCTCCTGGAAGAATAGCCAGGGCAGGCCACCCTACAGCAGTGATGAAACGATAAAGGTCAATTGAATATAGAAATACTGAGAGGGGCGCCTGGGTGGCTCAGTCAGTTAAGCTTCTGACTTTGTCTCAGGACATGATCTCACAGTTCATGAACTCAAACTCTGAGTCAGGCTCTGTGCTGACAGCTCAGACTCTAGAGTCTGCTTCAGATTCTGTGTCTCCCTCTCTGTCTGATTCTCCCCCACTTGTACTCTGTCTCTCTCTCTCAAAAAATAAACATTAAAAAAAAAAAGAAATACTGAGATTATACAGAATGCATTTGTTTTTATTTTTTTATTTTATTTTATTATTTATTCTATTATTATTACTTTATTATTATATTTATTTATTTTATTTTATTTTATTTTATTTATTTATTTTTGAAAGACAGAGAGAGAGAGGGAGAGAGAGAGCATAAGAAGGGAGGGGCAGAGAGAGAGGGAGACACAGAATCTGAAGCAGCTCCCGGCTCTGAGCTGTCAGCACATAGCCCAATGCAGGGCTCAAACTCACAGACTGAGATCATGACCTAAGCCAAAGTTGGACGCTTAATCAACTGGGCCACCCAAGCGCCCCCAGAATACATTTCTAAAGACTCTTTATGAGTCAAGAAGACAAAACGCCACTAGGAAGTAATGAAATAATGAAATTTCAAGAAAGATTAGAGACATATGAGTGAGGTAAGAAAGAAATGTCCTCTGAATGCATGAAATAGGAAAAGAAAACATTTGAGTATAATTATGCTCAGGACAGGTACTGATCAATAATTCTAAAGAAATTTCCAGTTTCCTTATGAAATCCTCCCTAAGGGTGAATCAGATTTTTCCTCTTATCTCCTCTGCAATGCACTGAAACACGTAAATAAGTGATTGAGAGGGAGCTCAATTAAAATGCCCAGCCAAAAGTCAGAAAGCTGTGCATCTCGCCACTGGAGTTTTCAGTAGGAGTAAAGATGCCTGGATTCGAAACAAATCATTTTACAGAAAAGAAGGGCTATTTCCTGCAATAAATCCCCATCAGGACAAATTCTCACTGGTGCCAGTGTGGTGATGGATGACACTCTCTAGGCTGGCTGTGTGGATTGGATTTGGATAGGCCACCAAAAGTGCAGATGCTTATCTAAAACTTATCTGAACAAGCCAAATCTCACAGGCCTGCAAAATTATGCTGGCATTCTTTCAAGATTAGTCTCTCTCTTGAGACTGCTGGCACTGTAGCTGGGGGACTTGGCTGCATGTCCAGTGAGGATAGATTATTTTCTTTACATTTTTTGGCATATCTGGTGCGGGAGAAAATAAAGCACATTTGCCCACAGACACTCATAGCAAAGCAAAGTGAAAACTACATTGCTAACATTCTAAAATTACCAGCATATGTTTATTGAGAGCTTCCTGTGTGCCTTATGATTCCTGCCTGGGTTTATAATCAGAGTAGAGAAACAAAAGTCATTATTGAATATCAAAAGAAACTCCTCAGTTACAAATGGTCAAAAAAAAGAGGGATCAATACAGGATATTTGAGAAATATTCTTCACAACAAACAATTTAAACTGGACTCTAATCTAGACTAGGATTGAGTAGTCAAAGAAAAAAAGACTCGCTTATACAGAAAAAGAATCACTATTGCTTGTATGAAAGCCTACTATGTGACAAGCACTGTTTGAAAACACATTATCTCTTTCTGTTATTTCAACATTGCTGGCCTCATCTTACCCATAAAAAGAGCCAAGACATGGACAAGCCAAATTTCCCAAACCCACTTAGCTAATAAGCAGCAGAATCAGGATTTAAATCTAAGACTCAAAAAATTTCTTAATGAGTGTTCTCCAGGATGCAAAATCACAGTAGGTGGCTACTTGTGACAAACAAAATGTTAAGTGCAGTGTAGACTAGAAGGAAATGGGAAAAGGGGGACTCATTTTTGTCATTGCTGCTGTTGTTGTTTCTAATATGACTGCCACAATCTCCATTTGAGAAGTGGGATCTTTGCAGACAAATTATCTTCTCTTAGTTTTTCTTACTAAACAGATAAAACTTTTTCTTTCCAAGGAGACACAGAAAGCCCAGCTTTATCACGGCGCCTGTTGTGTTTGTTTGGGTTTGGTTTTGTTGCATCAGATGCTTTAAGGACATTCTCTGAGCATCTTCAGTGTACTAAGAGAGAATTAATTTGGCCGTATTAAGTTCTTCAGCATTTGTATTCATTTTCTTTTGCTGCAACAAGTTGTCACAAACTTAGTGGCTTAAGATAACACAATTGTATTATCTCTCAGTAGCTGCAGGTCAGAAGCCCAGGTTGACTATATATTTAGACTATCACAAAGTAAAAATCAAGGTATCAGCAGGGATTTGTCCCTTTCTGCAGGCTCGGGGATGAATCAGCTTTCAAGATCATTCATACTGTTGGCAGAATTCAGCTCCATGTAACTACAAGAACGAGGCCCCCATTTCCTTGCTGTTAGTTGAGTGCAGGAAGGTCTTTCTTAGCTTTTAGAGAGTGCCCACATTCCTTAGCTCTTGGGCCATATCCTCCATCTTGAAAGGTCAAGGTCAAATCCATCTTAGATGTCTAACCTCTAGGACACCGCTTTTCTGCATCTCTGCTCTGCTACTTCCTCTTCCACCCTATCTCTCTAACTCTTGTTTTCCTTCTGTCTTTGCTTCCCTCCCTTTTTATTTTTTGACAAACAAAATGCTGTATATATTTAATGTATACATGTATATCCATGAAAACATCACCACAATCTATAGAGCCATAATAAACCTATCCATCACCTCCAAAAGTTTCCTCCTGCCTTTTTATCTTCCTCCTGTGCTCTTAAAGGCCCACCCAGATATTCCCGAATGATCTCCTTATTTTAAGATCAACTAATTAGTAACTTTAATTCCATCTGAAAAGTTCCTTCCCAGCAGTTCTTAGATTAATGTTTAAATAATCACGGGGGCAAGAATTAGGGGGAGATATCTTTAGAATTCTACCACAGCATTTAACAGCTATTTTTTCATACCAAAAATTTTGTATTAAGGATAACATAAAGTTAATTGGACTCAGTAACCTGATGTGATTCCTACTTCTTCCTACAATATACTCTCTACCACTATCCTGACTTCAGGAAGATTAAAACCCCTTCTATGAATAAAGGATGTGAATTTTAAGAAGATGGATAATCCCCCAAAACAAGTCAATACCATCTGATAAAAAAATTTTCAAAGCAGATCATTTTCTAGAGAAAATGCGATTTCAAAAACCATATCCTCCTTAATTTCCCAGATATTTCCTCTTGGAAGTCTTAATTATCAAAATAACTCAATTCTTCACTCTATTTTGACTGAAGCCCATTTACATACTTCTACTTGGGAAAAGTGGCTGTTGTATTGAAAATCCCTCATTCTAAATCTACTAGTTTATTTCCTATATAGGAGGCAAAGGGATATTTCTGTGCTTGAGGTGCTTACTATTTGAATCATCCTCCTTTGGTCCTTCCTTCTAAACTTACCCCAGATAGGGGTGTCTGGGTGGCTCAGTTGGTTAGACATCCAACTCCTGACTTTGGCTCAGGTCATGATCTCGCAGTTCATGGGATTGAGCCTAGCACTGGACTCTGAGCTGACAGCATGGAGCCTGCTTGGGATACTCTCTCCCCTCCCCTCTCTCTGCTCCTCCCCTGCCTGCTCACTTTTTTTTTCTCTCTCTCTCTAAAAGTAAATAAACAAACACTAAAATAAAAATAAAGTTACCCCAGATAATAGTAGGAAAAAATTTATCTGGTAATATGTTTGTCAAGTGTCAACTATTTATTGGGGTACTGGTGGCCCCTACCCATGGAGTGCATGGGTCTTTCACATGTTTGTCATTCTTGGAGTAGAATACATGCCTCTTCCCCCTGTTTTGTCCCCCAACACACAAGTATTCCTGGAATAATCTCAGTTCATTGCTCTAAAAGGACTTCCCTTCAGCCACTAATCAGTTTAGCATGTAATTAAAAGAGCTTTAGAAATCATCAGTCATCTTGCTCAGAGTAAGTAATAATTTATGCCAAGGGAGTTGAAAAAAAGTGCTGATTTCATTTATTTTATCTCCTTGGAGGGAAGGAAGAATGATAAAACCATGTACAAGACTGTAAATGGTTAGACTTACTCAGAAGACTACAACAGCAGTCCTATTGATGATTTCTGAATATTCTTTAATCTCACTCTATTCTTTTTGAGGGGAATAAAGGTTTTACATACATATAATAGCCCTTCTAATTCTTCATCATTTGTGATGATGGTCTAGCTTTTAAAATTTTTTTAAGTTTTTCTAAACCAGCATCCCCTTCTAAACCAGAATCTTATTTTCTTTTCACATCAGTGAACAAATTATAGTGAACAAATTTGGATACACTTAGATTGGGTAAGGGCTAGTTTGCCCATTTATTTTCATTCTAAGAAATAATGCTGCAGCCCCACTTAGAAGAAACAAGCTCTCTCTGTAGTTAATCATTTGTGCAAGTGCAAGGTGTGCGCCCAGAGATAGGACACACATGCTTCAGAAACCTGGCAATGCCAAGGGAAAGCACGTGCTGAGGGTTAGTAATTTGCATGGAGTACACAGGGTGAGTAGGATAGGCCTACCTAATTAAACCATCTCACAAGAGTGGATTCAAAATCAGCCTACTTCAGCATTAAAATTAGCTTTATCTTCTCTTGATAAGGAATATGTTCGAAGATCACTTGTGCAATGTTAGAAATATAAAGATATCAATTGTGTGGCAGTATCTGCTTTTTTGAAAAAAGCTAAGTGAAAATATTTAAATTAAGATTGAAATGTATTCTTTCATTTACTGAACAAATATCAACTGAGTGTTTGAGCAAAGAACTATGCAATGGGGTATTCAAAGATGAGGAACCAGCAAATGATTGCAAATCCAGGTTTCCCCACTGTGGGTTCTTGGACACTCAAATTTCTTCACATGTCTCTTCATTCTTCTCTAAAATGAAAGTGTTTGCATCTTAACAGGATGCACATGCTTCAGAAGCCTAGGGTATGACTAAAAAAACCAATTCAAATAGGCTAACGCAGAAAAGGAAGCTCACTGTTGAGCAGCCAAGCATCATTCCAGCAGGTTCAGTTTCATGCGAGAACTTGAACAGTGTCACCAAGATTTGCCATCATGTGGCTTTGCCTTGCCCTGTGTTAGCTTCATTCTCAGGCACCGTAATTTGTTCACTGACGTGAAAAGAAAAGAAGATTCTCAGGTAACCCTTGGTCTGACTCACATCATCCTCACTCCTTGCAGTACCAGCAGAGAAAGCACTTGACTCTTTGCTAATATCCAAGTAGGTCTCTTTGCATCTCATTGCCCTGATAGGATCGTGTGCTTTTCACTGACAAAGCCCCATATGGAGAAGGCGATGCCCCAGTGTGAAGTCAGGGATGACAACTGCCCCTGAAAAGAGTGTGCAGAGTTAGTTATATAGAGAAAAACTAGGCTTCTGTTGTGACAAAAAGAGTGAACAAATGCTCTGTGTTCACTCAGAAAGAGTGAAAAATGAAAGATTCAGACGTAGCAGTCTCAGTTATTTCTCCAGTGCTGCGCTATTGTTATGGGCTCAATTGTGCCCTACGCCCTTCCCTGCTAAATTCATATGTTGAAGCCCTAACCACCAGAATATGACTACTTGCAGAAGACTCTTTAAAGAGGTAATTAATGTTAAATGAAGACATTTAGGTGCACCCTAATCCAACCTAGTGTCATTATGAAAAGAGGATATTAGAACACATAGTGACACCAATGATGTCCCCAGAGAGGAAAGATCATGTGAGGACATAGAGAGATGATCATCTGCAAGCCAAGAAGAGGCCTCAGAAAAAAAAAAAAAAAAAAAAAAAAACCAACAACAAAAACAACATCCATATGTCCCAACAAATTGATCTTGAACTTCCTGCCTTCACATTTTGAAAAAGCTCTTTTCTATTGTCTAAGCCACCCAGTCTGTGATATTTTTTAATGGCAATCCTAGAAAATTAATACAATCTTCTGAATAAGACATAATCTTTTCCTTCCAGACTCTCTGCTCTATTTTAGGTCTTTGAAGAGAACAGTGTATAGCTCCAACCCTTCCCCACCACCACCACACACACACACACACACACACACATACACACAATATGCAGATACAAGGTAGATTTTGTTGTTGTTGTTGTTGTAGTTGTTTTGACAAATACCATGTGAGTGATATAGCAGGCCAAGAGAAAGCACAGTTCCCATTTCCATGTGTTTTTACTAATAGCTTGACCTTAAGGAGAAGATTAGGCTAGATATAGAGACTAAAGAAATAGTTCTGGGGCACCTGGGTGGCTCAGTCAGTTAAGGATCCAACTCTTTCTGTTCAGGTCATGAGCTTATGGTTCATGGGCTTGACCCCTGCTGTCAGTGCAGAGCCTGCTTGGGATTCCCTCTCTCCTCTCTCTGCCCCTCCTCCACTTGCTCTCCCTTCCTTGGTCTCAAAATAAATAAATAAACTTAAAAAATAGTTCTGAACCTTCTGGGGCTCAAAGCACACTTGCAAGCACTAGAATTATGGTCAGCCTTCATGAAATATTTGAATTTCAATCATACTCTTCACACTATTTCTTTGAGTTCCCCTTTAGCTCAAGTCACCACAGTGGACATTCAACCACATTGCATCTTGAATCTTCTTCTCCTTCTTCTCCTTCTCATTCTTTTTCTTTTTTTTTTTTTTTTTTTACAGGCTCTGTGCTGATACCATGGGCCCAGCTGACATCTGACTCTCCCCAGTGCAGCTGGTACTGATGCCACTGTTTACCCAAGGAACCCCCTGTTACTCCCTGTAACTGCCACCACTTCTAGAGAGGTTCCTCCAGTTCTGTCTTGTTCACATCACTAGTTATAGATGTAGTCTGTGTAAGTGTATCCACATAGCAGAACTTGGGTCTCTTCCCACATCCAGCCTCAATGAAGGCTGAGAAGGCAAAGACCCAGCATTATCAGCTTCTCTAGTGGGGTCTATAAGGTGGACAATTCTCTTAATAGAATAAGATTCAAGGGGTACCTGGGTGGCTCAGTATGTTGAGCATCTGACTTTGGCTCAGGTCACGATCTCCCAGTTCATGATTTCGAGCCCCACGTCACACTTGCTACTGTCAGTCTGTCAGCTTAACCAACTGAGCCACCCAGGCACCCCTGAGAGCTTCTATTTTTAAATATACATTTCCAAATCCCTCAGAAAAACCTCAGAGAAACTTATTTTGTAGATCTAGAGTATAGCCAGGTACTTGAGTTTTTATAATGCAGAGTCAAAAGAGTCTGTCCAAATTGACTAAATAAGAATGGTGGTTCAGGTTACAAAGGCAAATAAAGGACTAAACTATAATATAACTAAAAGACTTGGGAGAGGTGTGATAGAATAGGAAACCATTATAGGAAAGCTAACAATCTCAACTGTCATGATAAAGAATCAGTAGGTAATGACTAAAGATGATAATTCAGGAAATGGACTTATAAGCATTATCACCCGGAATTATGGCAGCAACCATTAGGAAAAACTAAAACTGAATATTTTCAAGGTTCTGCCTTAATTAATTCCTTCTATCCCCAGTCATTTCATGCCCATTACACTCTTTCATTTTTCTGTAACTCTTCATACTGTCTCCTTTCTATCTGATAATCTTTTTTTATTTGTTCATTTCCAAAGTTATATAACTCCCATTAGGCAAACTTGTCTGGGGCATTTTTTGTGTCCCCACAACTGGAACAGTGCCTGGTATATATTAGGTGCTTAATAAATATTTAAGGAAGGAAGGAAGGGGAGAAGGTTAAGTAAGGGTAAACTCTCTTGGGGAATGGAATAGTAATGATAGAGCTTTACATTTTATTTAATCTTACTCTGAATCATTTGAAAATTTTTTTATCATGAAAATTTATTACTATTTTCTAATACAAATTTCTGTTTTGAGAGACAGAGCATAAGAAAGGGAGCAGAGAGAGAGAGGGAGACACAGAATGCAAAACAGGATCTAGGTTCTGAGCCATCTGCACAGAGCCCCACATGGATCTCTTTATAGGTATTTTCTTTCATACCCTAAACCAGTGCCCAAATCTGACTACACATCAGAACAATAGGGAAGCATGTAAATTTGTGTTAGAGGGGCACCTGGGTGGTTCAGTTGATTAAGCATCCAGGTGGCTCTGTTGCTTAAGTGTCCTGCTTCAGCTCAGGTCATGATCTCATGGCTTGTGAGTTTGAGCTCCATGTCAGGTAAGCCTCTGACTCTTGGTTTTGGCTTAGGACATGATCTCACAGTTTTGTGAGTTTGAGCCCAGCTTTGGGCTCTGTGCTGACAGTGCATAGCCTGCTTGGGATTCTCTCTTTCTGTCTCTCTCTCTCTCTCCTTCTGCTCTTCTCTCACTCATGCTATCTCTGTCTCTCTTAAAAAATAAATAAATAAATAAACAAACAAACAAACAAAGAAACATTAAAAAATTTTTTAAAAAATTACCAGATTGTTTACTCTAGTTGGATGCCCACTTCAGACCCCTTTTAAAATGCAAACACTCAGGGCACCTGGGTGGCTCAGTCGGTTAAGCGTCCGACTTCCACTCAGGTCATGATCTCACCATTCATGGGTTTGAGCCTGGCGTCGCGTTCTGTGCTGACAGCTAGCTCAGAGCCTGGAGCCTGTTTCAGATTCTGTGTCTCCCTCTCTTTCTGACCCTCTCCTGCTCACACTGTCTCTCTCTCTCAGAAATAAATAAAAAAACATTTAAAAAATCAAAATGCAAACACTCTACAGAAGAGTAACACACATTATGTGATCAGTATCTTAGCATGAGTTTCTTGCATTGTTTAATCACTTCCTCACCCTGTTTAAATCCCAAAACACAGAAAAAGGAGATAAATCTCTCTACAGGATTCCAGCCATGAATGTTTTGCATGATAAATGATGAACTTGATCTTCTTTTCCATCATTTATAATCATACGCAGGCTGAAAGTAAAGATGGAACTTACCTCTCCACCCCTCTTTCTCTTTCCAGAAACTGATTTTAATGTCAAGGTAGTAGAGCTCTTTACAAAATTTGCCTCATATCCACATAATCCCATTTGGAGTTATGTCATAAATTCAAGTGTGCTGATGAGTCAGTATTTTAAAGGGAAGAGAAAGTGAGTGTCATGGCTTGCCTCTGCTGGAGAGCTCTCGTATCTACTTTGCTCTGAAAGAGATGAAGGTTAACCTATACTGAAAATTCTACCATGTCTGTTGGTTTGCATACTGAGCCCAGTACTTGCAGGGCAGAGAGAGACCAAAGAAAGAGGCAGACCACTCCAGATTGGTAGTGGCATGTTTAGTTAGTAAGCAAACCACTTGGAGGATTCTCTTAGGCAGCCACAAGGAGAGTAGATCTCCACACCCACCTGCCAGAAGCCTGAAAGTTTATATAGAGGCCTTAACTGGATTCAGTCACATACACTGTTCAGATGGTCTCAACAACACCTCACTATCTCAACACTACGTCCTTGGGGCAGCTTCTGGGAGTGTGGAAGGCAAGCAGAATGCACACTCCAAGGAAAGGGGACAGAGTGAGGAGCCTTTGATTATCCAGGTCCAGCTCATGGGTTAAGTGGCAGTCACAACCTTTCAGTGACCTCCCCTAACACTTGCAGAGATTTCTGTGGTGAATTCTCAAAATCACTTTCCTTCTAAGTGGAATATCAGGAACCTCTTCTGCCCCCCAATCATGATTCAGGGTTAAGGACTCAGAGTGATCCAAGCCTCCAAAAGCACAAGGGTCAGATGTGAGGACTAACCATCCAGGTTCCTGGAAGTAATAAGGTCACGTCACTTTTAAATGTCTGTTTCATCTAGTTTCAGGTGAACCAGTTTGTTGTTATTCTATATATGCTACTTCTTCTCACTTTTTAGTGACAACCCAAAAGATCTGATCTACACACCACAAGGATGATTTTTTTAATTAAACATACTAGATTCTCTTCCTAAATAATGTTTACTTAGTTAAATATTTATCTTGGAAAGTGAAACATTCATTCTTTTGGTGTGCCATATCTCAAAACATTTTCAGAAGTCCTTGGAAATTGTCTTTAGGGCTTGAAGTACATTTTTTAAAAAGTTCATGATGGCAGTAAGTAGGTCTTTAGGAATGTAATTGACTTAGAGGATCTCAAAGAGTTTGTTTATGTGAATTGTTTTATTAATATTTACAGTGTTGGAAATTAAAATTAAAAGTTTTAAATTTGGGGGGGCACCTGGGTGGCTTAGTTGGTTAAGCATGATCTCACAGTTTGTGGGTTTGAGCCCCACGTCAGGCTCTGTGCTGACAGCTCAGAGCCTGAAGCCTGCTTCGGATTCTGTGTCTCCTTCTCTCTCTGCCTCTCCCCTGCTCACACTTGGTCTCTCTCTCTCTCTCTCTCTGTGTCTCTCTCTGTCAAAAAGAAGCATTAAACATGTCTTAATTTTAAATTTTCCATTAGTTATCTTATTTTGAAATAACATGAACCCATTTAATATATATATATATTTTTTTAACTTGAGAGAGAGAGAGAGAGCACATAAGCAGGGGAGAAGGGCAGAGAGAGAGAGAATTCCAGGCAGACTCCACAACTCAGCATGGAGCCCAATGCAGGGCTCAATCCCATGACCCTGGGATTTTGACCTGAGCTGAAATCAGGACTTAGATGCTCAAGCAAGTGAGCCACCCACACACACCTAAACCCATTAAATATTAAAGTAAATAACATATTTTATGGAAACAATTAGTATGTTCTCTCTAATGAAAAATTTTTGTGAGAAAAGTAACAGTATTTTAACGTCTGGATCAATAGGACACAGCTGGACTTGTATATCTGTTTTTGCTTTCAGTCTGTTGCAATGCTATTTTAAGTATTTAAAGAAAATTCAGACTCACACAAAAGTAGTTAGAAAGGAAGGATTATTTAAACAATTTCAGGGGTGCCTTGGCGGCTCAGTCGATTAAGTGTCCAACTCTTGATTTCAGCTCAGGTCATGATCCAACAGTTGGTGAGTTTGAACCCCACATCAGGCTCCATGCTGACAGTACAGAGCCTGCTTCAGATTCTCTCTCTGCCTGTCCCCTGCTCTCCTCCTCTCTCTCTCAAAATAAATAAACTTTTAAAAAAAGAATTTTTTTCAGATAATTGTGATATTCTTTGATACTATGTCAAAACTCAAGAAGCAGTAGTTTCTTAAAGGTCTGTTGCATAGTGAAATCTAAAACCATATCAATAAACTTTTCATATTCTGCTACATAAAAACTCATTGGTCTGCCTTCCACTTTGAAAGAATTCTTTATTCATGCATAATTTTGTAACATTGGTCATTTGGAAAATATTAATTTAGTTCCACAGATCTTTCAAATATCAATACATTTCGTTATACAAGAGTGTCACATGCACGAAGCCTCTAGAAAATTCCACTGTACTCTTGTAAGAGACCAAGAATTAAAAAGGCAAATAATATTTTTGTGTTATTATAAAAACTAGCTTTGACTTCATGAACCCCCTGAAAGAGTCTTGGGATCCTCTGTGTCCCAAGAGAACCAGACTCTGAGAACCAGACTTAGAAGATGGCCTACAATTCTTTCAGAGTCAAGTCTTACAAAGCATGTTTCCAAATTAAGCAACATGAACCATGCAGTTTAAGAACTTGTTAACTTCAACTACTTCAGCAGCTTCTGTGGAAAGACGTGTTTCAATAATTTTTTTGTTGTCATTGTCAGGTATTTTGATTAATGTCAAGTTTTATCCTCTTACATCACATCAGAAAATTAATGATGTTGGCCCACTTTAGGTGCTAGAATTGCCCTAGCTCACATAGCCAATTAGAAACTGAGCTGGGTCAAAGTCCACAACACTTAGCTCCATCACAACAAAAACATTTTCATTTCCAAAACCTTAGATGATGACCCATTTCCTTCAAGCAGTATTCAAAAGAACATATTTAGCATAAGGAATGATTTGGTTATCTCATGGGGTTTACTGAAAAAGGATTTTCTATAGCTGTAATGCAAATGTTCCTGCTTTCTCTTTTTAAACTGTTATTTATGATTATGGAATTTAATGGCTATGAAGAACTAAGAGGCAATCTAGTCCAATAATCTAATTTTATAAATGATGAAGGTGAAAATCAGAAAATCAAAGCTGGAACGCTACTCGGAGGCTAAGCTGAAGCCAAAATCCAGGTCACACAGCATCCTGCCCAATCTCCTCCGCATAGACTGAGAAAATTCTCGAAAGAAAAGATCTCATCTTATCTCAGCTTTGTATTTCCAGTTATTACCCAACCCAATTTGGAGATGTACAAAAATGTGTCCACTAATTCAAAAATACTTCAGACATTTTTTCTTTCAAAACCAAGTACATTAATTTTTTAAGATATTCTTGTGACCCACCCAGAAGTTGCAAGTGACATTTTATTATCAAGGGACAGAGAAATATGAAATAACTTAGTGAAATGCCCATATACTGCAAAGCTAACCACAATCAGAAAATTATTATCTATTTTATCTGCCTTAGTGACATTCTTCCAAATGTAATAAACTAAGGTTCAGGGTCTTAAAATAGGCAATAAAAATGAGACTCACAAAAATGACTAAAGATAGGTGGAGTGCCATTAATTAAGCAATAATCCCTTTGAAATCAGTCATTACCAGCAGTTTTTTGCTATGGGCCATTAACACTCTAACTAGCAAGTCATTAATAGTGGTGATAACCAATTCTGAGGGGATTATTGCTCCAGTAAACTATATATAGTGATTTTTAAGCTTTGTAAAAATTTTCACACTTTCATGTTAATCTTTGAATGATAAGTAAGTATGGGCAGAATTAGCTGAGAATATTACTGGTTCATTTTTTAAAAGCATATTTCTCTCTGTCTATTCCAACATATTTGTCTATCACATCCTTCATGTTTAACGATGGTGCTCCTGATATGTTAGTGTGTAGAGGGATTTTTCTATCCTCTTTTCAAACAATATCATCCATAAAGACTGTGTGGTGATTTGCAATTGCCCTCACTCATTTAGAGCCAGCATTACCATTGACTTCATCTATAAAATTCCAAGCCTGTTCAAAGTCATTTTTTGTCCAATTTCACTTAGGTCATGTTGATGATTTTTTTTTTTTTTTTGCATGCTTGTAACACTGAATTTCTTCAATAATGTAGACAATCTCTGTAGCTTGCTCTAGGTGGAAAACACCACACCCAAGATAGAAACAGACCCAATTTAGAGGAGGGGGTGGGTAAAAGGGTTCCTGATTATTTAATCCATAATGGTAGCTCACAAACACAGCATAGGGAATACAGTCAATAATACTGTAATAGCATCATATGATGACTGATGGTGACTACACTTATTGCAATATTGAATAATGTATAGGATTGCCAAATCACTATTTTGCACACTGAAAATTAATATAACATTGTATATCAACTATAATAATAAAAATTAAAGAAAAACACTGTAATGGTAGCCCACAGGCAAGCCCCCTGGCCCCGGCTCCCTCCTGTGTTCCCAGGCCACTGGGACTTCAACAGGGCTTTTGTTGGTGCTTTTACCATAGTCACATAGCCATCATAACTTTTCCTGATTTTTCCTTCACTCTGGATCTAGGGCTGGGGTTGGGAGATGTTGGACCTCTCTAATATATTTGGTTAACATCACAACTTGACTCTTAGATAACTTTAAACATTATAAAGCAATATTGGGTAAACATAGATCCCTTCTAAAAGAATGAGCCATGTAATGAAAAATCATCAGATACATGAAAAGATACTGGGAGAAAACCAAAAAAGAACATGAAAAGAAGAAAAACAAGATTCTTCAAAAGAAGTTTTAAAAATTTTCTTTGCTCAAAAATAGTATTAAGGTGTACGAATATTTTATTAAGTGTAAAATTCATGTTGTCGATAATACTTGAGGGGAGACTGCCTCTATGAAATTGATAAAGCAAACAAGAACAATCCATAAGAGTACCAACTTAAAGCCATAATAAAAGAAATGAAAAGCAAACTCAACACTAGAGAAAAGTAACAAATGAATTAGAAGATAATTGTTTAAAGTTTCTTAGATAAAGGGATGAAAATGATAAGACTAAAAGATAAGACTACATAAAAACTGGAAACTTTTGTGTATAACCAAACTTCATGAATTTAAAAACTGGGAAAATATTTATTGAATAAAATCTGACAAAGGTTTGCATTTTAAGGAACTCATGGCAAACAATTAGAAAATGCTGGGTATAGCTTTGTGGACAGCAAACAATTGAGAAAAGTGACAAACATATATAAAGCAACAATGATCTTCATTAGTAATCAGACCTACAAATTAAATTAAAACAAATATCATTTCACTATCAAATTAGAAAAATATCAAAAATCTGTAATACAATGTGCGAAACTGCAGAGTCAGGAACAATTATGCCCTCCTGGAGAAGTGAAAGAAATCAACCTACTTTACCTTTTCTCAAAAAGCTATTTGGCAATTTAGGAATACAGCAATATATTGTGAGATCTAAGTATCTAAAATCTCTATGAAAGAAACACAATGACATTCCTGCTGAGAGATGAAGTCTATGAATCCAGACCACAGCATGTCACTACTCTAGCCACTGAAGAACGTACAAAGTGAAGCTTTGTGACTTTAATAGCTAAATCATAGTAAGGATATCACCTCCACTTGGTGGTCTCTCACACCTGGAAGGCTCACTTTGGGAACCCAGCCACCATGATGAGGAAGCCAAGCAGCCACATGAAAAACAGCCATTTCCAGCTACAGCCTCAGTCATTTTAGTCTCCCAGTCAACCACCAGTCTCAACTGCCAGATGTCTGCTGAAGCTGAGTAAAGTAAAGATGAGCTTTCCCTACTGCGGCCACCCCAAATTGCAGATTCATCAGCCAAATGATGCTTTCTTCCCGTCCCTACAACTTTAAACTGTGTTGATTTAAATGTCTCAATCCCCAAAAGAAATGCTTCCAACAGGGAATACAACAGGCTCCCAAGGATCTGGAAGCTAACATGACCACTTAGTCTCTCTGACTTCTCCATGCTACTGAACCAATAGGCAAGAAAGGATGGTGGAGGGGGGCTACTGTACTAGCCTAGGAAATTAACCTTTATTAATAGGGGACATTGGGTTACTGCTTTACCTTGTGGGTAGGATATCCGGACTGTGCCTAGAACTCAGGAGATTCTCTGGGGCATCTCTTAGTGCCTGCTGAGTAATGCTTAGGATTATAGTTACTAGAAGTTTATGAACTTCCAAAGTACAATGCCCAATCTTTTGGTCCAAAGCAAAGGCCAAAGGAACAATCTGTCATCAACTTTGTACACATAGGCCAGGAACACAACGGACCTGTGCACAAGTGACAACCCAGGCTCCCTAGGTCCTGAGTGACCTCTCAAGCTCAGGAGAAGAATGCTCTCTTAAGTATGGAGTTCCAAAAACTCCAGGTGGCCAGAATGGATGGGAAGAGGGAGAGGGACAAAGTGAGCTTGTCACCTGCCACTAAATACTTCCAATTTCATCAGTTCTAATTCCAGTGATGGAAATACTTTTCTCCTCCTTAATGATGATAGTTCAATATTATTTATAAAACCATCCTATATATCATTATGCTTACATATAAAACTGATTTCCCCTTTCTTTATGAAGATGTTCAAATACTCAGAATCGGTTTCTAAAAAGGATTTCATTACTAAAGAAAAGAACTCTTATATTTCCTGCAAGTTTTAAGTATAGAAGCTGAATAGATCTTTAAATAGAAATTCTTCATTTGGATTCCGCAGAAAAAAAAAATTATTTGATTTCCCAATATGCCTGAGTGCATCATCTTTAAAAATCAATTGTTACATTACCATCTATTAAAAAACAACAATAATGAAACCTTATTTTCTGAGCTCCAAGAATTTTAAAAAGTCAAAGCCATAGCTCAATACAAAATTGCTTAGAAGTTCAAAGACAATATCATATTAAAAATCAAAGCTTTCAGACATTTAGCTTTACTTAAAAGTCACCCAATATTAAACTGGAATGTTTCACTTATTTAAATTCCCTTTAATGAAGATCTTTTTACATCTTCTCATCTATATTAGTCCCTGATGACTATACCCCAAGGATATTAAAATCTCGGTCTGTCAGAATCACACCAGAAAACATCTTCAAATGTATATTTGGCAGTCTTTGCAATATTGAGTTGGTAATGTGGAGGATTATTTATAACTAGGATGCTGCATTTTCTACTTTGCAAATGAGCTTTAAATTAGTAGCTCATTTGCTGACTTGAATTGGGTGCCTGAATCCAAAGAAAAGTTAGAATCATCAACCTGGAGTAACTGTTGAAGATGTTAAAAAATGGGGAGGGTCAAGCTCATGTCAGAACAGCCACAGAAACACAAATGAAAGTTGTCAAAAGCATACAGAAAGTGAGAAATTTGAGAGAAATGCAGGATGGAAAGGAAATACTTAGCTGAATATATATGAATTTCCTTTGTCTGAATTTGTCTGAATTCTTTTCATATACCTTGAAAATTTATAATTCATCTTAAGCTGCCATCCCAAGACAAAAATTAAACAAAATACATAAATAGTATTTAAACAGAAGACCATGTCACTCAATTTTCAGTCTTTCGTCACTTCATGTGTCGTCACACTTTTTTTAAATTAATTTTGTCCTTTAAAGGAATTTTGTACCACCTCAGCTATTTGTTTAGCTTAAAACTAGAATCTTTACAAATTTTATGGTTTCAAAGGATCTACTTTCTATTGTGTTAAAAATAGTCATATTTAAAAAATATAATTATTACCTCACTCTTTTAAATCTACCCAATGGATTCTAAGTATTATGCTCTGTTTTTTCATATTTTAACATCTCGGAAATTGAGATGAATCTAATTATTACTCTGGCCAGGTAGTAGGAATGCCTGTGGGTGTCAGTCACTTGAAACAAAATTCTAGAGAGAATAGCGTTTAAGAAATGCTACACCAATATTTTTGATAACTCAGAGGAAAATGGAGGATGGGAAAACATAAGACATTGACAACTGAGTAGAAAAGTGTATTCAAAGACTGAAACTCTGAAGGTTAGCAAGTTTTAGTAATAAACTGTTCTGGTACCACAGTGCCTGGATGGCTCAGTGGGTTAAGCGCCCAGCTCTTGATTTTTGGCTCAGGTGATGATCTCACCGTTGGTCGTGAGGTTGAACACCAGGCTGTCAGTGCAGAGCCTGCTTGGGATTCTCTCTCTCTCTGTCTCTCCCCTGCTCATGCTTTCTCTCTCTCTCTCTCTCTCAAAATAAATAAATAAACTTAAAAAAAATTTTTTTTCAGTTACCAAATCAAACGTATGTGTTGGGAGAGGGGTACAAACACATAGGGGGAACCAAGCCATTCTCCAGCACCAGCCTATGTCCTATAATTCAACTCAATCCTGACACTGTTTACCCAGAGATAGCATCAGATGGCACACATTTAGAGCTCAGTCCAAAAAAACCACCCCTCCCTCTACTTCAGACACCAGCTGCAAGTCCACGTTGTCACCTGTGCTTCTGCTGATTAGCTATAGACTGAAAGTTCCAATCACCCACTCCTAGGGTGGTAATTTGCTAGAGTGGCTCACAGAACTCAGAGAAACATTCACTTACTAGATCACTAGTTGGAAGAGATGCATAAGGCAAGGTATGAGGAAAGGACGAGGAGGTTCCATGTCTCTTTTCCTGAATCTCTACGTGTTCACCAATCCAGAAGCAATCTCAGCCTTATCCCTTTGGGATTTTATGGGGGCTTCTTTACTTAGGCATGATTAATTAAGTCATTGGCCATTGGTAATTGGTTCAGTCTCTAGCCCCTCTTCCCTCCCTAGAGGTCAAAGGGTGGGACCAAAAATTCCAACCCTCTAATCACTGGTTGGATCTTCTGGCAACCAGCCTCCATCCTTAAGTGGTCCAAAGGTCCAAAAGTCACCTCATTAATACAACAAAAGTCCCTGAGTTGCTCTATTCACTTAGGAAATTTTAAAGGTTTTAGGAGTTCTGTGCCAGGAATAATGAACTAAGACCAAATATATATTTCTTTTTTTTTTTTTTAATTTTTTTAATGCTTTATTTCTAGGGGAGAGAGAGAGACAGCGCGAGCAGGGGAGGGTCAGAGAGAGAGGGAGACACAGACTCTGAAATAGGCTCCAGGCTCTGAGCTGGCAGTCAGCACAGAGCCCGACGCGGGGCTCGAACCCACGAACCGTGAGATCATGACCCAAGCGAAAGTCGGACGCTTAACCGACTAAGCCACCCAGGCGCCCCGCAAATATATATTTCTTATTATGAACCACAATGTAACTAATTTTATGTTCATATTTCCTCATATTTGCAAGCATAATTGATGGTAAGGATCCAAATAAATCTAAAAGATCTCTTTCAAAAACAACAGAATAAAATTTATAAATGACAAAAAGCATAATTTAAATTATAGAATTTTCTTGGCATAGCTATACAAAAGTATTAGTGCATCTAACAATCAATGCTAACTAAGATTTAATAAAAGATGAAACTATGATGATTTAATGATAGATGAGGAGAGAAGAAAGAAAAAGAAGGAAGGAAGGAAGAAGGAAGGAAAGAAGGAAGAAAGGAGGGAAGGAAGGGAGAAGGAAGAAAGAAAGAATTTTCATTCACAGTAATTGCCCCTGCAGGAACCTTCTTCCATACCCTTTCTAATAAGCAATGTGGAGCCTAGCAAACTCTCAGTGGAGTCCCACCCAATTCTCCCTGCGTAAGTTAATCACACTGGTGCCTCAGCCTTCAGGGGAACAAGCCAGGCTTCAGCATTGCCTTTTTTAATGCTCATGGTGGCAGCTGCAGCCCACTTCCAACACTCCTCACCCAACTCATAGAGCCTCTGGCTTCCTTAGCAGCCACCCAGAAGGGCTGGGTATGTAACCTGAAAGTGCATGAGGTTAACACTCCTCGGGACAAACCCTGACCAGTGAAAGACAGGATAGGGTTAGGAGCTCACAGGTAAATTCTTTTCCTTTCTACTTCCTAACAGACTATTCTAAGAAACAGTAGCTCTATATGAGCTTTCCAAAAATGCAAAAATGTCCCATATAACTGAGCAACCAACTGGGTTTCTTGTGAAACTGTGGCCAGTGAAATAACACACCATCCTGTATTGGCTTTCTGTCCTTTGCTGCCTCACTTCCTGTTGTCCCTCATTCTCAATGGCCAGGAATTTGTCCACCCATCCACCAAGAAAAAAAGTTTGGGTCTAATCTTTGGTTTAGACTTTATTTTCTGGGGAATTCAGACTCAGATATCGATAAAAGTAAACAGAAGAGAATGGAAGGAGTTCTTTTCTAGTAATTTCACTCAATATTTAAAACTCTTTGCTGGATATCAACAAAAAATAATACAGTGATTTATCACCCAAAATTGTTTTTAATGATTAATGGAAGACACTTTAAATAGACTTTCCTTCATGCTTTTGAAAGCAAAGATTAGATACCACCTTATAAAAGAACAACTCACAAAAAGTTGTGTTATCAGCCATTAGATTATCCACTTTCCCAATCCCTATTCCAGTATTTCTAATTGTTCCTTTGTCTGGTAACCTAAAAGTTTAAAAACCCAAGGACACTGTTCCAAGCAATGCATCATAAGATTTGAATTGATGAGAGACTTGACTTTCTTTTGTGAACTGGGAGGAGGAAAGTTCATGGCTCTGGTAAATCTAAGAGAACTTGTCTCATTCACCAGAGTCTCAGGTAAGCAGTTGTTCCTTCTCATCTCTCAGTTCCTCCTTGGGTATCTGCCAGCTTCATCGTGGCCATAGTTTTGAATCACCAAACTATGTTTATCTTTGATGGTGCTAGCCTTACTGGATGGCTGATATGGGAAAGTCCTACACTTTTCTTTGCAGCTAATCCCTAATTCCCTTCAATTGTACCAACATGAGGCTTCATAATAACTGGCTTTAGGTACTGAGAAACTATGGTCAACCACGACCAAATTCAGAACTTCAGTTCCAAAACTGTAAATCAGAAGAAAAAACTTAGAACTGCACTATTCCCACAATCCCAAAGAAAAAAGCAAAATAAAACAAGCAAATAGCCAGGACCTTCTTCGGCTTGCACCTGTCTCAGGAATCAACCTCCTCCCCTGTCTGAAACAAATCCATCCTTCATTTTTCCCAATGCAAATATCCATGCATTACTGCACTTGGAAAATTCAATCTTCTACTCAGAAGGGATACTCATGTTTTAATATATGTTCTCCCTTACTGGGGGTCATACCAAGGCAAAAATTGCCATCAACAATACCTTTCCCCAGGACTAAGTTAATTGACTGAGAATAACATCATGAAAGCTTTCAGGTAAACAGTCCAAGTTAGCTTTTTTACCTTAAGTTTTGGACCATTCAAGATCTCTCTGAAAATGAGATATGTTTATATTCATCGTCATTCTTCTTAAAGCCTTGTGGTAAGTAAGTACTGGACCAAGATATCTTTACACACACACACACACACACACACACACACACACACACCACCTAACGAAAAAAACAATTTTTCCAGAGAAAGTACAGTCTAAATCCATATTGAAATGGTGTATCCATTAAAATAAGCATTGCCTAGGGGCGCCTGGGTGGCTTAGTTGGTTAGGTGTCCGACTTTCGCTTAGGTCATGATCTCGCGGTTCGTGGGTTCGAGCCCCGCGTCGGGCTCTGTGCTGACTGCCAGCTCAGAGCCNTTGAAATGGTGTGTCCATTAAAATAAGCATTGCCTATATATAACTCAAAGCCCAAAGAAGTGGATTTAACAAGGCAGGAATTTATTTCTTTATCACAGCAAAGAAGTCTGGAGGTAGGCAGTCCTGAACTGGTATGGCTAGGGCCCAGCCCTTTCTAACTCTCCACCTCCCTAAGGTCTGGCCTTCATCCTTTCAGTAACAAAATAGCTGTTTGTGCTTCAGCCACCACATCCACCACATCCAGAATCCTGGCCATAGGATATTGAAAGTCCCTCCCTTTGAGAGAAGACATCTCAGGAGCACTTGGGTAGCTCAGTCAGTTAAGCGTCCCACATCGGCTCAGGGCATGATGTCATGATTTGAGTTTGAACCCCACATTGGACTCTGCTCGGACAGTTCAGAGCCTGGTGACTGCTTTGGATTCTGTGTCTCCCTCTCTCTCTCTCTCTCTCTCTCTCTGCCCCTCCTTAGCTTGTGCGCACATGTTCTCTCTCTCAAAAATAAATAAATAAACCTTAAGAAAAAAAACTAAAAGAAGACATCTTGGAGACACCTGGGTAGCTCGGTCAGTTAAGCATCCGACCTCAGCTCAGGTCATGATATCACAGTTTGTGAGTCCAAACCCCGCACTGGGCTCTGCTCTGACAGCTCAGAGCCCAGAGCCTGCTTCAGATTCTGTCTCTATCTCTCTCTCTTTCTGTCCCTCCCCAATTTTTGCCCCCCCTCTCAAAAATAGATAAACATTAAGGAAAAAATTTAAAAAGTGATGCCTGGGTGGCTCATTTGGTTGAGCATCTGACTTTGGCTCAGGTCATGTTCTCATAGTTCATGGATTAGAGTCCACAAAGGGCTCTGTGTGGACAACTCAGAGCCTGAAACCTGCTTCAGATTCTGTGTGTCCTTCTCTCTTTACCCTTTCCCCACTTGTGCGCTGTCCCTGTCTCTCAAACATAAGTGTTAAAACTTTTTTTAAAAAATCAAAAAATTAAAGGAAAGAAGATATCTGGGAAATCTTACATTACACTTTCACTTACATGCCATTGGCCAAAATTTTCACAGCTTTCCCTGCCCACAAAAGAAATCATGTTTTCCTTTATGATACTAATTATTTTATCAATACCTGAGGCCTCTCATAAAGAGTCCATAATGGTGTCTTGCCAAAAGCAGAAATGTTATTTTAATTTTTTTTTATGTTTTAGTTATTTCTGAGAGTGAGAGAGAGAGCGACAGTGTGAACAGGGGAGGGTCAGAGAGAGAGGGAGACACAGAATCTGAAGCAGGCTCCAGGCTCTGAGCTGGCTGTCAGCACAGAGCCCGACACAGGGCTCAGACCCATGAACTGTGAGATCATGACCTGAGCCGAAGTTGGATGCTTAACCGACTGAGCCACCCAGGGGCCCCCAAAAGCAGAAATGTTTGATCTCATGGCCATTTTAAATTACACCTAAGCTGGTAGAAACATTGATTTTCTTTTTAATTTGGGTCCAAGTTAAATCCCAATGTTAAGTATCCTTCTCTCACTAACCTTTATAATCTGAAAGGACCCATTATGCTCTTTTAAGAAGAAAATCCTCAATGGCCAGAGAGTACTGGGGAAGCTCATTGTGGGAACTCGCCTCTTGTCACTTCCTTAGAATTTTACTTATCTTTAAACTGTGTATGTCTAATGAGCAGCAGCTTTTTTTTTTTTATGATATGGAATATGCTCCCAAGGGCAACACCATGGTAAGCAAATTTTAAGTAGTTTGTTGGGTATATTTCCGACTACTAAGGATGGGAGATGAGAAAAAAGAGAAGTTTTAATAATGCAACAGTGAGTCAATGACTTCTGCAAAAAAAGAAGATGGTTTCAGTTAACCATCAAACTAGAAGTTTTCTACTTCTCACCAAAAGCAAAAATTATCTATATAATCCCCTGCCACAATCTATATAATAATCAATGCATCATAGTTAACAAGATAAAAACTCTCTTCAGGCCTGAAGAACCTACATCAGGCATTTTCCAGAAAGCTCAGTGAAGCGGCTTTAAGTATTTCTGTGTTGTATAGATCTGCACAGTAGCAAAATGGAAGATTCAGAAATCAAGTTAACAAATTCCCCATGGTTAAAGTGTGAATTTTTAACAAAGAGAGTTTCTGCAAATTCTGTGTCCAGCACTGACTGAAATTTGGACCAGCATGGAAAGAGAAAAGTTACCTGGCAGATGATCAAAAATTCCTTGCAGGGGCTTAACCCACCTGGCTCAGGGCATTAAGCATCTAACTTCAGCTCAGGTCGTGAACTTGCAGTTCGTAAGTTTGAGCCCCACATTGGGCTCTCTGCTGTCAGTGAAGAGCCTGATTTGGATCCTTGGTCTCTCTCTCTGACCCTCCCCTGCTGCTAATGAACAGTCTCTCTCTTTCTCAAAAATGAGCACTTAAAAATGAGTTGGATGATTAAAAAAAAAAAAAAAACAAAACCTTGCAGAAAAAGAGAAAACCCAAAAGAGTTAGAACATATATATTTCTCTTAAACAAATGTAACAACATACATGCCTAAGTATTTAATGGAAAAGGTTAAGATTAGCTAAAAATAACACTATACCACATTGTGTGTATATATACTTTTTTATTATTATTATATCAGGGCTATTATGTCAGGGCACCTGCATGGCTCAGTCAGTTAAGTGTCTGACTCTTGATTTCAGCTCAGGTCATGATCTCACAGTTCATGAGATCTAGCACCACACTGGACTCAGTGCTGTCATCACAGCTTGGGATTCTCTCCCCCTCTCTCTCTGCCCCTTCCCCACTTGCACTAGCTCTCTCTTTCTATCTCTCAAAAGAAATAAATAAACTTTAAAAAGAAAAAAAATAACACCGTACCACATTTATATATTTATAAATATAAATATATATTTATGTAAATATATTTTACTTTGTTATGTGTAAGTCAATTTGGATCCAGTGATAACTGGGATCAAAACTCTAGGACCCAGGATAAGCTGGTACTGCAGTACCAGTACTGATAAGTACTGCAGTACTCAGCAGTGGATCTTAATCTCTTTCTACAAGGCCACATCTCCCTGATACATGACACAAGATATACCCAGCGTCCACACAATTCCCAGAGCACCCATGCAACTCCACCCTTTCTCTCCCACTCAAGAAAACATGTTAGAATGTAAGAAAGCATAAACGATGGTTAATTATAAATAGAACCTTGATGGTGTCTTAATCTACTAAAGTAATAAAACATTCACAAGCATTAGTTCCTCCTTATTAAGAAGACATTACTTGCAACCCACTGCACCCATACTTAGAAATATATCATACTCCTATAAAAATGAGCCCCAGTATTTGAATAAGATTCAACTCATCACGATTCATCCACTTACAAAGGACAAGAGCCCAAATCAGATGTGGGGAGAAAAGGGAATTTGTTGAAAGTATGCAGGGAACTGTCATATGAATGCAGGCAGGGCAGGGTAAAGCTGGGCCCCAGAGACAAACTGAGGGCTGCCTTCACGGCTGCTCGCCCCTTCCTGGAAACCAGCTTGCTCCATGCTGTAGAGAAGGGGGGGTGGCTGCTGAGGCTCCTGCAGCTCTCACAGCAAGGGAGGGGTCTCTCTCCTCTGTCACCATGTGCAAATCCGTGGAAGGTTACCTTCTGTCAGGTATCTATCCCCAACTCAATCAGCAGGCTGCATAGGGCCTGGCTCCCAGGGTACAGACCTCCTGGCCAACCAGGGCCAATCCAGAGAAGGGAAAATAGTTGAGATCTATTACAAAGACACAATTTGTCTAGATGTGGCATAGTTCTACTCTGATTATGGCATTCACTGAATGCAGGGGGTAAAACGAACAGAATAAGCCACAAAAGAAGCCAAAATCAGAACCTAGGAAGTAGAGACCAATAAGTGATTTTCTCAGTTAAAATAGCCAGACGTTAGGTTTAAATCAGAGTTGGATTGAATATCACAGCAGTCTGAGAGTGAGTGAAAGTAAGTTGTTTGTGACAGTCTGATGGCTCCCCATGATAAGCCACTGATCCCCATCTTTAATAATAACCAATAATAATCACACTGCACAACTCTCTTCTACTTCTAATATTATGGGTAAAATTGTGCAGGCCAAATCAAATGCAATTACTGCTTAAGGCAGAATGGATGAAAACCCACAGCTCCTACGCATTAAAAAGATTCAGTGGGTAAAAGACCTAAAGAAGAAAGATGTAATAATGTTTTTTATGATTATTACTTCCATTGTTATTGTTTTGGTTTGGCTTATTGTAATTATTATGATAATTACTTTTTTATTGATATTTCTCGTTACGTTTATCTTAAGACGGAAACAATAACTGCCCAGCTCTCCTTGTAAAAGTGCCAAGGGAGTAGTTGGGAGTAATGATGAAAAAGTCTTTTTCTTTTATATTAGTCCTGCTATAAAAGGGGTGGTTACTCTTTCTATAAAGGTAGCTTATGTCGCATAAAATATAGTCATATATTTTTCCCAAAGCTATTCACTCAAATCTGGAAGTAACTTCTTCCTTGTGAAATGGCATACTTGAGTGATTATCCATCAAATCTTCTGAACTTCCCTTCCTCATATAATATGCGAAGTTAATAAAGAGGCCTGGCCCACATGTCTATGCCTGGGTCTCATTTTCTCCCATGTTCCTGTGCTCCATTGGCTCCGTTGATTAAAGAGCTCACGTAGCAGGGTTTCTTGTGAACAGTGTTTTTCAGGAGAAGAACAGGGATTAATTGATCTTTTGTCCCTGAATAATACTATATGATGGAAATTTAATAGGAACTGGTAGATTTCAACATCACCAAGAAGCCATACAGAACTTGACATTTCAATTTGTTTCTGAATCATTCATATAGGAGAAAAGCCAGGAATATACATGTGTTAATAAGCTTTCTGACAGAGCAATGAGGAGGAGAGAAGGAAAGAAAGAACTACACGGATCATTCATCCATGGGAGACTCAGCAAGAAATGAGTTTGAGCTGTATATAGAGATTTCTTTTCAGTCGTGTTTACAGGCTGGGAATAAATAAATGTATTATTCTGGTAGATTGTATCACCAAGAACCTAAAGTTAACATAATGCATATTTGCAAGATTTTAGGGGTCTTGGGAAAGTTCCTTGATCCCTCCATCCTCCCCAGCTAGGGTAGTGCCAGCCCCTGCACGGGGCAGTGATGAAGCTGGTGCTGGTGTCCAAGGGCCATCCTCCAGAATCCCCCTCATTAACCCCTTAAGTCTCAAGGCGATCTCAATGTCCAGCGCCCCTGATCTCAGCAGCAAGCAACCTAATCCTCTCTCTTCAGGGCAGCAGGGACTCAACGTGTTACCCTCTGGAGTATCTGCGCTATAAATGGGGAGGATCGTTCTTACTTATCAAGAATGTCTTAGTTATGTGGGTTCCTGGGTGGCTCAGTTGATTAAGCATCAGATTTTCAACTCAGGTCACTGTGTGAGTCGAGCCTGGCATCAGGCTCTGTGCTGACAGCTCACAGCCTGTTGAGCTCTCTCTCTGCCTCTCCTCCATTTCACTCTCTCTCTCTCTCAAAACTAAATAAATATTTTTTTTAAATAAGGGAAAAAAGAATGACTTAGTTAAGGATTTCCATACCTCATACCGCCTAATACCTGACAGCTCCCACTACCAACACTGCCTCCTGCAACCGAGAGGTCTTAGGGTGTTCTCTTTAGCAAATGCGGCTTCTAATCTGAATAAACAGATTTTTCCTAGTTTACCTTTTGCAGCGGCAGATGAGCCCTCCTTAACTAACCTTGACAATTGACATTTCAGAAAAACTTGCTTCAAGGTTGTTAAAGGGTAAGAGTCAAGGAAGTTCATTTAAGGGAAGCCTGGATGTCTTAGTAGGTTGAGTGTCTTGACTCTTGGTTTCTGCTCAGGTCATGATCTCATGCTTCCTAGGGTCGGGCTCTGCGCTGGCAGCATGGGGCCTGCACAGGATTCTTTCTCTCCCTTTCTCTCTCTGTCCCTCACCCACTTGTTTGTTCTCACTCTCTTTCTCTCTCTCCTGAAATAAACAGAAAAACTTTCTTTAAGAAGTTCATTTAAGTATTTTGTTTTATTTAAAAACTTAATGTGAACACCACTTTTCACAAAAACAAAAATCTCTTGCAAAAGAAAAGTTTGCCAAGCACACATGCAAACACCCACACTTATTAAACCCAAAAAGATTTAAAAAAGGACAGTTAGACCATATCCAGTTAAGATTCTCGCATCACAGAAACTAATAAAGCATTGATGCCATCTCTAGCCTAATGAGGTCTTTCTACCAGGGAGAGCATGTGCGGACTGTAATTAATCACTATATACCTCAAGCTCTACTCACTACCGAACAGATGAGCCCTCTGCAACCTTCACTGTTTCCCCACATTTATTCAGCCATGGACTCATTTGCCCTTTGCAGTACCTGCACATTGAGTGAGTCTGTATCTCAAGTAACTTTTCTGCCAGTTTTGCCTTTTTTATTTGAAGTAATATTAGCCAGGTGTAGCAAGCTGAATAATGCCCACTCAGCCCCAAGGTGTCCACATCCTAATTCTCAGAGTCTGTGAATATGTTTTCTCCAAAGAGGAGGTGAAGTGTGATAGCAGCAGAGGTTGTAGCGAGGCACTCTAAAGATGGAGGAAGGGGTCACAAGGCAAGGGATGTAAGCAGGATGTATTCTCCCCTCAGAGCTTCCAGAAAGAACTGTCCACACCAACAACTTGACATTAGCCCAGGGAAACTGATTTCAGAGCTCTGACCTCCAGAACAATAAATCTGTGTTTTGTGAAACCGCTAAATTTGTGGTAAACTCTTACAGCAGCAAAAGGAAACTAATATGCTAGGCATGAATATGTTACTATTCTGTCCTTAAATGTCCTTAAAACTAGGAGAGTATTTTTAGCCTCCAATGACCTATATTATTTGGGGAGTCTGTAAATAATATGGGAACTCAGGATAAAAATGAAAACAACCCATCTTATAGGTCTATGGGCTACTGATCAAAAAGTATTTACTCAGTACTTACTTTATACAGGCATGGTTCTATGAGAGACAGCTGAATAACAGGTTGCCCTTGAAGGATTTTTTAAAAGAAAACAGAGTAGACTGAAGTCTAAAAAACCTGACATATGAGGAGGGTGAATGTGAGTAGTTTGAAAGTTTTCTCATGAGTTGGTTGATTGTAGTTTTCTGTAGCCATACCATGAGACGAGCTATTTTGTCCTCACCTAATCCAAGGTAAAATAATAGCTAACTTTTATTAAGAACTTACTATGGACCTAGACCGTAATAAGTTGGACAGAGAAAGACAAACACAACATTTCACTTACTGTAGAATCCAAGCAAACAAACAGACTCATAAATACAGAGAACAATGTGGTCGTTGCCAGAGGGGAAGAGAGGAGGAAGGATGGGTGAAATTGGTGAGGGGGATTAAGAAGTACAAACCTCCAATTATAAAATAAGTAAGTCATGGAGGTGAAAAGTGCAGCATATGGGATATAGTCAACATTGTAATAACATTGTGTGGTCACAGATAAAGACTACTACTCCGTGGTGAGCACTGAGTAAAGCATAGAATGTTGTACACCAAAAACTAATAACATTGTATGTCAACTCTACTTTGATAATATTTTTTAATGTATTATGTGCTAAACTTACTATGTGCTAGCTACTAACTCATTCAATCTTCCCAACAATCCTATGAGGCATATGCTAGTATTAACTCTGATATATAAGTGAGTGAATGGAAGCATAGGGAGACAAGACAACTTGCCCAGAATTATGCAAAGAATAAGTGGCGGGCCTCAGGTTAATTTTCTTTTCCTGAGCTATCAACATCATTATTTTAATCCTCCTATTATTTCTAGACCATGAAGTTCATAACTTCATCAGAGCAAGTGGTCTGGTCCACCTTTAACTCAGATCCAAAAACTGACACTTTTTTTTTTTTTTTTTAGTTACCACCTTCACTGTTACTACCCTGGCCCAAGCCATCATTTTGTCTCCCTTGGATTATTAGCATAGCCTCCAAACTAGTCTCCCTGCATACCTGTCCCTGTATGGTGTGTTTTCAACACGGCAGTAGAGCAATGGCTTTTAAATATACACTTCACAAAAGAATATATCCAAATGACCAATATAAAGATGAAGAAAGGGTGATCAATATTATCACTCATCAAGGGATTGCAAAAATTGAACCACCATGAGATGTCACAGCACAACCACCACAAATATCTAAAATGAACCAGTAGACAAAGCCAAGTGTTGGCAAACACAGAAAGCAGCTTAAAACTGTCACCTACTGGTGGGTACAATTGCATCATGAAACTATTTGGCAATATCTTCTCAAGGTGAACACACTCTGTGACCCAACCATCCTATTCCTGGGCATATATCTAACCAAATGTTTATATATGTTCACTTAAAGCTGACACAGGAACATTCAGAATAAGTGAATATTTGTGATAAGGGGAGATGAAGAAAATCTGGTGTCTGTGCTTGAAATTGCTTAAAATGAAGACTAGAGGCAGGAAATCAAGATGAGAAAGGCACTGCAATGTTCTAACAATGGTTCTAGCTAGGGTTTCATTGTGTGTTGCTGTTTTGTATCAAGGGATATGATATAAATGGTGGTATGTCTTAACATGTGTAATGCTAAGCTGTAACATGTTCTATAATACTTAGGCAGGAGGCTGATTGCAATTATGTTCATTATGACTTCCTCTCACATAGTACTGTGGTGTGCCCCTAAGCCCCATCTTCATTTCCACCCTGGCACATGTGTCATTTATAGTTTCCAAACCTTCAAAGAGCTATTCCATGGCAACAGACTGCCAGCTTCCAGGAAAGGCCTTAAGGCACTCATTCAGGGACTGCTGTGTGCTAATAAGTGTTTCTTGAAATGACATGGAAGCTATGGGTTAGATGAATGGTGCACTTATTCATAAAGAGATCACTAATGAAGTCTTCCTAAAAATAAATGTGTCCACATGTATAAAATCAACTGGGGCAACAACTCAGAAACTTGTTCATCCTACTTATTTTGAGGAATAGGCAGTGACAAATGACAGCAGTTTTCAGAGTTAACAGTCTAACCAAGTTTTAATAATAATGCTGGCACTTATGGACGGTGCTTGGGTAAGTACTTCATGAACATTATTTCATTTCATCTTGACCACAAATCTGAATCTCCTTCTTACAAGGTAAGACACTGAGCTTTAGATGGGTTAAATAACTTGTTTTGGGCCACATCATCCGTGTGATGGAACCAGATTTTCACTGTTTTTTTTCTGACTCCAGCACCGCTGCTATGACATTATGTCAGTAGCTGTTTCCACCACAAGAGTCTGCCTCATGTATGGGGCCAAATCCGAGCTAATGTTTTTCATCTTATCCATTGCTCAATTAAGATAATCACTGAAGCACACTTTGGATGCCCAGGCCTCATTTCCTCCTTTCCAATAGAATGCTGCCTTTCCTATTACTGAAACCCAGAGTTTCTGGATGTTTCTTCAATTTGAATCTTTCTTCTTGGTATAGTCAGCGGATAACATAAGCAAAACTCAGCTCTGTCAATCTCTCTCCCAGGGATCTGAATTACCAAAGGAAAACCAAAGAAACCACTAGAATTAATTCATTCTAGGCCCCACTGGGGAATATCACTCCTCTTACTAAGGAGACCCATGGAGCTGCCTGGGTCTGTGCCTCCCAGCCTTAGTTCTTCATTCTTTCTGTCAATCTTGTAAGACTACATCTCCTAAGGAATTCCATTTTTGCTTAAAATATCCAGTCATTTTCTATAACTTGCAACCAAATAACTGAATTAACTGAGATATTTTCCAATACCTATGAACATTTCCTTTAAATATCCTTTATGGAGGACAACATACAATATGAGTACTCTAAGACAGAAAAATGAATGTAATATAACACTCCAACTGTGTGAGAGGTAATTCAAGTCATGGGGTGTCCTGTTATCACCTCTACATCATGATCTTTCCTACTGTAACCACAGACTGCTCCTAATCCATTATTAGAAGAGAATCCAGCATCTGTGTCCTCTGACCTGCTAGCTTCCTTGCTGAGCAGTGAAAAGAGCCTTTAAAGTTCTGCTGCCAGCTGTTTTGGACAAGGGAGAAATATCAGAGGAAAAGTAGTGATGATCTCAAGTCCCAAGGCCCTAGCAAGAAGGTTAGGGAGACAGAATACAACCTGTATGCTGGGCAGAATAAATCAACTTAGTGATCCAAAGACATCTTAGCTAAATGACAAAAGACATCTCAGAATCTAGACCCAGAAATTGAGGCAAGGAACAGACAAATGAGCTGTGTTCAGGAGTGTAGGGGCTAAGAACAGGAAGCTGTTGGGTGTCAAAATATGGCAAATAGTAAATATAAGAGTTAGGGGCAGCAAACCAACAATCCTTCTCTGGATGGGGGCACAGCTATCATACATTAAACTTCACTCCCATCATTTAATAAGTCATTATAAAATGACTGGCAACTGGGTTGAATATAGAATAAAAGACTGCAAGGACAAACACCACTATTTTAACAACAGTCATTCTAGGTCATGAGACCATAGGTGATTTTTATTTTATTCTCTATATATTTTCTGAATTCTTCAAATGTTCTTCAACAAGAACATTTTTTTTTGGCAACTATATGACATCTAGTAAACTGGTTTCAGAATGCTGTGATCACCTAGCACATCAGATTGGCCCAATACTTGGAATGATCACTGTGTATGGAAAGTTCTATAATATCCACTTGCCTAGGAAGTGTTCTTGTTATTTGTTTACTGGGGGCTTGGGGTCACTTTTAAAGTAGAAAATAAATTACCCCATAGCCTGTGTTTTTCCTAATCCTGTTCTGCAGCCATCCCCTCCCCAGGACCTGCTGATAAAGTTGGCCAACTTAGCCATCCTCATTCTCAACATTTACCCTCCCAACAGCTGTAGAATGTGTTCTCCTTGAAACGGTTGTCACTCAATACAGGAACTGGGCCTTGCTATGAACAAATTCCCTGGATTTTCACAGCCTTAATTCATTCAACAACCAATGTATTTGAAACTTGTATTGGTTGAAAAATATTAACTCTTCTTTACTGCATGGCATAAATACACTGGTCACTGCCCTATGTAAGTGGCCACCCCAGTGGTCAGAAAAACCAACTTTAATTCCTTGCACCAAAAAGAAAAGGGCGACCCATGGTGTGAGATAAGAAGTGGTCCATTATGTATTGCCTTGTCTCCTGGGCTGCCTCTGCTTAGATGAATTTGGTAGAGGCCCTACTATATGAAAAACTGGGACCAATAGTTAGTGGTGGTGGCCCTGCTGATTTCATCTCTGCATCAACAAACCACACCTAGAATGCAAGTTTATCAATGACACTTTTGCTATTTTTGAAAATGTAACAAGAACTTGAAGATACTTGCAAAGCTTCTTGCAATGAAATCTTTTATAGTTATCTCATCTGCATCTAACTCAGTAGATGTTCTTTGATACTGACTCATCTTTAATCAAGTCTTTCATCTGTCTTATGTTATTTACACAATAACACTATTTGGTTCACTCTCAGAATCACCCATTTGTGTAATATTTAGTTAAATAATATATAATAACAAGTACAATGGACACAAACAAGCTTAGAGACAAACAAAACTGACTCTTGGGTAAGAAACCATTTCCTCGAGCCTATTAGCCTCCAGGATTGAGTATGCTCTGGGCCCACATCAGTCAATAAGACAGTTGGTTAGACAGGTCACTTGGGTAAGTGGCATTGTTTAAGAGAATATCTATTGCCCATGCTTCTGGCTTTGTAAACTCCTACTTCTTAACTCATAGTTGACTCTGTTATTCATTCTCTAATTCCTACAACTGAAGAAGGAAGTGTAGTAACTGCCCAGACTAGAAGTTGGCAAACTATGTCCCACTGGCCAAACTCAGCCTGCTGACTATTTCTTTTTTTTAAGTGTGTTAGAACATAGTCATGTCCATTGTTTACCTGTTGTTTCTGACTGCTTCCACAGTACAATCAGAGTTGAGCAGTTATAACAGGGACTGTATGGCCTATAAAACCTGAAATATTTACTCTCTGACCCTTTACAGAAAGTTTGCCCACCCCTGATCCAGCCCAACCAAAAAAATGAATTATAGACAGTAGTGTGCTAGTCAAGGTTAAACAACTCTCTGCTCTCTGCTAACTGAAACAGATATTTACTTAAAGATGTAGATGATTGATGGTGGCTCACAACATTACTTTGCAAGCTTATAGGATATCATTTTTTAACAGAAGTCAATGACTATTTATTGAGCCCTTTTAAGGGCAAAATTCTGTTCTAGACACCTAAGGAATGAATATGTAGAACTGGGATTTGTAGACTCCCTCTATCAATGGGGCAGACACCTGGGAAGGGCAGAAGGATGCCCCTGTTAGATCCTGATATCACAATATATATGCAGTTTCCCTTGGACAGAGAGAGTTGGTGTATGATCTGCCCTATATTTGGCTATAAGCTGGTAATGACAAGTCTCTCCATTCATGCATAGCAACCACTACACTTAGACCTCTAAGTAAAGATGATGCCTCTACACCATATTTTGTATGATCACTTTTTTCTATCTAAAGTTTTACTGTGATCTTGGCATTTTCTACCATGGCATCACCATGCCCCTCACCCCCAGGCTCTATTCTTGGGCCTCTTAATTACACCTTCTTTCTTTCCAGCATACATTACGAAACTCTTTACTTCAAAATCTAGTCATCTCAAAGAGCTTTGTTCTCTGCCCTCAGGCCATTCAATTTTAACCACAGCATATGGCCTTGGATCCCCTGCTAAAAGTTGGACAAAGAAATACTGGCCCTCGAGTCAATTTGCTTTGGGTTCAGCTGCTTCAACAGAGGGGTAAATTTAACATCCTGGGCCAAAATTGTATCCTCATTCAGTTTTGGCATCATTGGATTTAAATGTTTACAGACTGAGATAAAGCAATGGAAATGACAGAATTTCTTAGCAGCTGTTGATGCTAGATTAGATTTCTCCCAATTTGTGATGACTTGTTAATAAGTCTTTCATAGAATACCTGTTAATTTCCTTCCACTCCCCTCCATGTCTTTATAGCCACCCAAACAGTTCTACCTGATTTTCTCCTTCCTTATTTCCTTTATTCAAAGAACCATTTTTCCCCTAGCCATTTGCTTTCTTTTAAATTGCTAAATTTTCTTTGGCAGCTACAGGAATAAATCTACCATGGCTCTTTCTTACTCCCCTTTCCTCCCATGGGACAGTCACTTCAGGAGCCCAGGCAGGAGGTGTTCCTGTAAGTACAGTGTAGTGTCACATGGGGCTGCTCACTTCTGGTTTCCACATAACTAGCCCAGGGCTGGGCTTCCCTCACATGAACATGGAGTCAGCAGGCTGCTCCATTTCCACCTCCACCAGAGGAAGACAAGGAAAATGGAAGTGATTCCCACTGGGCATGGGCTCCTCCTCTCCCTCCAGTCCTCCTCTCTCACCCTTTCCTGATGGCTCTTATTCTTACCTGCTGGTAATATTGAAGGCTAAACTGCAGCAGATTAATGGATGGTAGAAACATTCCTTTCCATTCTACAGATGCCAAAGACAAATGATGAGGCCCAAGGCTTATTAACCTGGCAATCCAGAAAAGCAGGGATTCCAGGCAAATGACACTTTTCAGCAAAATGACTGAGCTCTTATACCTCAGAGCCCCTGGTTTCTAGGAAGAAGGAAAAGGTTAACACAAAACCGGAAAATGACCTCTGAATCTGTTTTCTCTGAGTATTGGTTTGGTTTGGTTTGGTTTGGTTTGGTTTGGAAGTGACAAAGTTGGAATAAATGTGGCATTTATCCTGTATCTGTCATGTTTGCTCTGCAAACCCTGACCCAGGGGACAGCCCCTGGGTTGGAGCGGGGGGGGCGCTGTAAGCTAGCCTGCGGGTCTGGGCATTAGGTGCTTAGAATGGTATAACAGGATCGTAGGAAATCATGTGGGGAGGAGGCCGTGTGCCTGGGTAGCTGCAGGGACTTCCAAAGGACTCAAGATCGTCTGCTGCTGTGTCCTGCTCTGCTGCCTTCCATAAAGCTACATAAACGTAGTGTAGATTAAAGCCAATTGTGTCTTGTGTGTCTGACTGTCGGCTCGAACTTGTGTCAACCACTATGAAGGGCGAAGAAACAATTCAGCTCTGAAGTATTCTACATACTTAGGAAAGTGTATTAGAAAGCAATGAAACATCAGTGACATGAGAGCACTCTGGTTCTATCTACACTCAGTCCCTATCATCCTTCTCAGTTTTCCCTCTTTCCCCTGGTCCCACTGCCCATGGCTCCACACATGAGGGTGAGGCTTTCCGTCAGTCTTCTCCACAGCAAAAGCCAGCTTTTCAGGGCTCCTTAGGGATCTGATGGATCCTGTGTCATTACTCAGGGGCCAAGACTAATTTTCCCTCCTGCCCTAATTTTCTCTCCTGCCTTTCTCTCCTGTCCAGCTCATTCTGTCTGGATCCCNTGTGGCATTTATCCTGTATCTGTCATGTTTGCTCTGCAAACCCTGACCCAGGGGACAGCCCCTGGGTTGGAGCGGGGGGGGCGCTGTAAGCTAGCCTGCGGGTCTGGGCATTAGGTGCTTAGAATGGTATAACAGGATCGTAGGAAATCATGTGGGGAGGAGGCCGTGTGCCTGGGTAGCTGCAGGGACTTCCAAAGGACTCAAGATCGTCTGCTGCTGTGTCCTGCTCTGCTGCCTTCCATAAAGCTACATAAACGTAGTGTAGATTAAAGCCAATTGTGTCTTGTGTGTCTGACTGTCGGCTCGAACTTGTGTCAACCACTATGAAGGGCAAAGAAACAATTCAGCTCTGAAGTATTCTACATACTTAGGAAAGTGTATTAGAAAGCAATGAAACATCAGTGACATGAGAGCACTCTGGTTCTATCTACACTCAGTCCCTATCATCCTTCTCAGTTTTCCCTCTTTCCCCTGGTCCCACTGCCCATGGCTCCACACATGAGGGTGAGGCTTTCCGTCAGTCTTCTCCACAGCAAAAGACAGATTTTCAGGGCTCCTTAGGGATCTGACGGATCCTGTGTCATTACTCAGGGGCCAAGACTAATTTTCCCTCCTGCCCTAATTTTCTCTCCTGCCTTTCTCTCCTGTCCAGCTCATTCTGTCTGGATCCCAGTTTCCTCACCTTTAAGATGAAAAAACTAAAGGAGCGCCTGGGTGGCTCAGTCATTTAAACATCCAACTCTTGATTTTGGCTCAGGTCATGATCTCACAGTTCGGGAGATCGAGCCCCGCATCAGGTTCTGCACTAATGTGGAACCTGCTTGGGATGCTCACTCGCCCTGTCTCTCTGCCCCTCTCTCTTTTTTCTTAAAATAAATAAATAAATATTTCCAAAAAAATGAAGAAAGTAAAAATGCTGAATAAAATAAAAGAACTAGAACTAAAGTATTCCATGAATTGCTTTGATAAAATTTGATTCATAGAATTCTTTTCACATTCCTAAATTCTAATTTGACATTCACAGAGAGTGACTGCCTACAAGGCAGTGACCGTGGGTTTTGTTATTCTTCCAGTGTGTATGAAACTAACATGTAAACCAGTTGGTACAAAAACAGTGCTGGCGGCAGACAGGAGGCAAGAAAAGTTGCTTTTGGAGTGTTTTGTTGTTGTTGATGATGTTTGGAGCCAGTGAGCTTTTGTTGTTATCACACCTATTGTCTTTGAAGAGTCAATAAGATATTTTTCTACAGCTGAAGGGAGTTGGGGGGTGGGGTCTAGTTTATCAATATAATGAAAAAAAAGTCAAGTGGAAATGATTCTAGGTAATGGCTGTGCCGGAAATATTGGTCCCGGTTAAACATCAGAAAGATTCCATTTCTCCTTTGTCAATAGCAAACTAAGTAGCTCTACAGCTGACCAAATGGCACTTAAACCTATAAAGAGAGAGAACAAAAGAAGGAAGCGCCCACCAGTTATTTCACCTACTCTGACACTTGCTGCCATCTATCAATTTTACCAGATGCCCACATAGATCAGAACTGGTCGGGCCTTTCAAACTTTTTTGATTACAATCAACTAAAAGAGATTTATTTTATGTCTTGACCCAGTATGTTATATTTTCCATTTTACTTTTGAGTGCAGGCTGTGACCCACTAAATTGATTTCATGACCCCACAAATAGGTTGTATCCTACAGTTTAGAAATCACTGGACCAGACCATGTAAGGACCTCTCAGAAATTGTGTTCAAATTTATTAATTATCCTCACCCAGTGTTAGTTTAGATGACTTAGTTGATTGGCCTCCAGGGAAAACTCAAAGACTCTTAACTTCTCATTCTTAGCCACTCTTCTTCCAAGGAGGATTCTTCTCTGGATTGATCTAATGCCAGGACAAGGCATTAGGACTCTGCCTGGTGAGTGGAGTGTCCTAAGGGATAAAGTTGATGAGCACAAAGAGGAGAGGCACTTCCGCTGGGAAGGTCCAAGACAGGAATCTGGTCCACTCCCCTTTCACCCTTTGGATTTGATTCTCTTAGCAGTTTCCCTTGGCTCTTCTCTCTGTTGGGGGATACTTGAGGTGGTTCTTCCACACTTTGGAGTGGCACAATCCAATGGAAGCAGGCAAAGCAGTTCTGTCAACCCCCTGAGGCTTTGGCCATCATCAGGGCCAGAGTAAGTATTGTTTCTTAATGTGGTGAAGTGCCTAAGAGTTCTCGATAATGCTACCAATTACTTTTCCCAAACGGTCAAAATTCCATTCATTAAAGAAGTCTTAAGTTCTGAGTTTTCTATCCTACTCCTACCCCATCCCCAAGGGCTTGAAGGCTACTGGAGACAGCATTATTTGTATATAGATGTGTCAGCCTGAGAAATCATTTCTAATTATTGTCTACCTCATTTTGAGTGAAGAAAGTGATTGTTCTTGACAAATTTAAATGTAAGACAAAGACAAGCCAAAAAGAACCTTTTTTTACCTCCTAAAATCTGACATCTGTAGATTTTTTTATTTCCATAGTCTACTAACTATCTAAAAATTAAAGATGTATAGGTAATACTGTTGTGTTTGAACTTGTCTCTATGAGTATATCTAAATATGAGACAGCTATCCAGGCTAATATACTTTTCAATGTGACTATTCCATGGTAGACATGGTTGAATAACCCTCTTTTGTTCTGTTTGAGATAAATTTCAAGATCTAAGATGGAGCTGACCCTGCCCAGGTTGTCATGTCAGCAAACCAAAACTTAGATAACTTTTTGTCTCTGCACATGTTTTATTTGACCAGAAACACAGTAAATCCAATCAGCCAATCCCTCAAGGCCAAACCAATTCTGAGCTCCGTACTTAATTCTTTGTTCCTTCATCATTTCCTTTTTTTTTCTTCTCTCTCTTCCTTGTTCCTTCTTCTTTATTTGATAAATGCTTCCTGCCCTCCACCCCATTGTGCTCTTCTCTGGAGCCTCGGGAATGGAGACTGCCCATTTCATGGAGAGTTAAATTTTGTTTGTGTCACATAAAGGTTCTCCTAACTCAGTTTTAATAGTTCTGACTCACTCTCAGGAGAAAATGCAAGCTCCATGAAGACAGGGAGCATGTCTGTTCTCCATCACTGAATGGTCAACTCACCACACAGTGTCTGGCTTGGAAAATACTCCCACTACGTATTTATTTAAATGAATAAAAACAGGATAAATAAATCACAGATAAAAGGTGCAGAGAAGGAAGGGGAGGAGCTGGCTCTAACAAAGTGAGCCAATAAGCAAGAGATACAGGAGCCCTGAGGGTTTATTGGACCAGGACCCATAGGCTATTTCAGAGCTGGCATTTCTACTGCTGCTGCCACCTGGGTGGAGCCCAGCAATATGGAACCAGAGGATGAACTGGGTATCCTGCCAACCTCCACTGACTTCACAGGCCTCTAAACAACTGTAATAATTGCAAACATTTATTGGACTTTAATGACATATTGAGCCCAGCTCCAAACACAGAATTAGACTCAGTGTCACCCCATAAAACAAATCCCAAGAGCTACCAAAACACCATCAAATAATGACTTTCAGCTCAATATCTTGAGACAGATATGTATATGACCACAAAGGTTAAGAGCTCTGCTCCCAATTACTTAAGAGTGCCAGTCTTCTTCATTTTTAATCATCTGTTTTATTGCTACTATGTTGTCAGAGTCATCACCATGGTGCCTAGCACATTTTTTATACAGTTAATGCAGATCTTTATCAAGTGTGAGAAGTGTGCTCATTTCCCCTCTTAATGCCAGGCTCCCTCCATGAATTGTCTCTGACGGCTGCAATGGGATGAATGCTGTGTGGGATTAATGAGAAGCCACTGGCCCCTCTGAAATCCTTTCATTTATGGGTCCACTTGAACATTAATATGATCAAAGGATTTCAAAGAGGCCAGGACCACTATTCACACTGAAGCAAGAAACCCATCTAAGACAGAAAGGCTTTTAAAAACAAATGTAAAAGCCTGTTCTCAAAATTTAAACAGAATGGTGAATCTTAAACAGCTTCACATTCAACTTAGTGTTTGTTAACCAAAGGAAAAAGATAAAAAGATTAAAAGAGAGATTTGTTCATCCTGATTCCTTGGTTCTCTCCCCACAGCCCAAAGACCAATTTTGCTAGCTGTACTTTGACATGGAGCTACATGTCAACTCAAAACACAGCATGGTGAATTCAAATTGGTAAATCATATGCATTTACTGGTATCTGAATATATTAAATCACCAAAACAAGGCAATATTTCAATGCAAGCGCATGAGTGGGCTTTAGCATAAAACTTCCAGCAATCAGTACTATACACAAAAGGGAAATGTCAGGGACAGAAATTTTTGCCCTTCAAATAAATAACTTTAGTGAAATAGGCCATGGCTCATTTCTATCTTGACTTCTGGCTGCCTAGTGGCTGCTGTCCATCTTCTGGGTTTTTGCATCTGCTGTTTGGAGAGAAGCCAACTTTGTTTAACAGAGTGATGTAACATTGAGTGGACCCCATGATATTTTGGGTAGGTGAAGCATTGTTGGCTGAAGGTAAAAGAAGCTGTTTTTTTAAGTCTCAAAGTAGTTTTTCTACTCTTCTAAAGAGGAAGTCTTAAATTCTTTGGGCACAAACTGCTCTTATGATTTAAGGAAATATTTTCAATGAACTTTTTTTTGTTTTTGCAAAGATAAAGCAAAGATCTTATTCTAGAATAGAGATAACAGACTTGGTGCTGTTAAATAGCTCAAGCTGGTCCTTGTGATAGGTATCTTTACAGGAAGCAGCCTAGGTTAGTGGTTTACACTAAGATCATGGAGTTATATCTAGGTTCAAATCCAAGCTTCCTTCCATTTACTAGCTATGTGACTTCATCACAATTTACCAATTTCTTTGTGCTTCAGCTTTCTCAACTGTAAAATTGGGAGGCAGTCCTCCTCATGGGGCTACCTGAGGATTATTTGAGTTGACACATAAGAAATTTAGAACAGAACCTAGAAGGTCATGATCTCTACAGATATGCTAGTTTATTATTCTCTCTTGGCCAAGCTTCATCTCATAGATTATTTTCTTTTAGGGAAAAAGGAGAAGCAAGCTCAAGGGCAGGGAGATGAAGGGACAATTGTAATGGGGCCACAGTCTGGGACTGGCAACAGAGTCGAGATAGTAGCCCATGGATGGGGCTTCATACAAACAGCAGCCATGGCTTGTATCTATTTAGATTTTCTCAATTACAACTTTGATTAGTCTCAAGTATTCAGTTAAATCTCTTCAGTTTTGCAGCCTCATCTCAACCATGACTGTAGGAGGGATGATCTTGTGAAGAAAAGAACAAAGAAATAATAATGGATGAAAATCAGAATTTGAACAGGATTTTAATCTCATTATTTGGCAAAGTAAAAAGTTTGAAACCACTTTTTTTCACTTGTTCAAGAAATTCAGAGGACTTGAAGCCCCTCACTGAAAGAACACCACCACCACTCACAGGTTACTCTATTTCTTGTCATTATTCACCCTCCATGAATTCTCTGGCGACCAACGCACTTGAAGAGAGGGATTTCAATTAAATGGAGCAATTTTACTAGACTCAGGCAAAGATGACAATTAGAGACCCTCTCCACAGAGCATCAGGGACCTCACAAGGAGAGCGAAGACATGTTAACAATGACCAGAAATGGACTCCTGTTCTCCTTCCAAGGAACGATCACACAGCACAGTTGGTGCCCAGCAGCACTCTATCATGAGGACGCTTTTTACTCTATGATTTCATTTGTGATTATTTTTGTATTAACTTCTTTTCATTGGCTGACTCACCCAGGGAAGATGCATTCAGTTCAAATCTGTCTCAGCTTTACCTCCAATGCATCTAAGAGGCGACATGTTATGAAAATAAACTTCCCTCATCTAGATTTTTTTTCCTTCCTCTCACAGGCCAACCACATCCTGCTGCTTTCCCATTATCCCAACAAGTGCCGATGAGATGTTTAAGACTTTGTTCTTGTCCTCACGAATACAAGTACTTATGCAGAAATTCTCTTTTGCCTAATTTTTGCATGTATTCATTCAACATTAATTGAATACTTACTATGTGCCATGCACTGTGGTGAAAGAAGCATATAGAACAGAAAGTCCCTACCCGCCAGGGGCTTGTAAGTACTTTAAGGGCTAATTTGATCTTCTTCAACTGGTACCCTTAGAATCATGCTATTGTAGAATTAATTTTAATATTGAAAAATATGTAAATATTTATCATTCATCACTTCTTCAGAAAAATTCAAAATTGATTTAATATACATCCTAAATACACTGGCTAAATTTGGAAGACCCCAGAGAAGCTTATAGGAAGGGTGAAGGGAAATATTATTTGAAGTGTGAGGCTAAAGATAGCACTTTTCTCCAACTTGAGGTAAAACCACAGGAGATATCTGAAGAGAGAGCTGGCAGGTGGGGCAGACCTCAGGCAAAGTAAAAACATGGTTGAATCATTACAATTTGTTATTATCATCAGGAAAGCAGAAAAGGGAGAAAGGGGCAAGGGTCAGGGAGAGGAATAGAATATCTACAAAGGATATCTGCTCTTCTACAAACCCTACATTTGAGCCAAGGAGAAAGCAGATAGACCCTGTCATGTTCCAGAAGGTAAACTTAGGATAAACAGGACCAAGTGTTGTGTCTCATTTGAACAATTACCAAAGGAGAGTGCTTTCAGAGGAACTGCCTCTGAAAGTGATGAGCCTCCCATTTTTGGGATTGGTAAACTGGGACTAGATGAAGCCCAGCAGGCATATCACTAAAGAGCTTCTCACTGTGGGTGAGAAGGTAAGTAGCACAATCTACTCTTTCAGGGGTAGAAACACTTAGCAGAAATGCTTGAAGAGTTAAACCAACTAATTTTGGATATAAAATAATCTCCCCCAATATGGAATTTTTTTTAGTTATGAATAAAGAGCCAGGGTTTTAAATATCATCACAAAACAGTGACTCTCTCCAAGAGCTCTGCCATGAGAACGTTTCTACCCAAAGGGAGCACAGACCCAGGAAGCCATTTATTACAATGTCATCTCTTTTATGAAAAAAATATTCTTTAGTATTTCTTTCATCACAAGAGACCTTCTTAGAACTAACATTTTAGTTATGAGCATGGTAACTAGAGCCACCCAGGGACCTGAGTAAGAAATCTCATTTTGTCACCATTTGTTCTATTCATTATTCCTCTCTTCATATTTAAACTCTTCACCAAATTAGAAGACTTTCTGTAACAGTGTTAGTTACTACATGGCTGCATCTGATGGCTACAATGAATAAAAACAGAAGTTTTTCAAAGGCCTACTATGTCCCAAAGAGCTCAGCATGGTTTAGGTGATAATTAATGAAAAGTAAAGCCAACATACATTCTGTATGTTGTAGAATGAGGCATGGTATGCCAGAGTATAGAATACATATAAAATGGGTCAAATAAAACATTCAGTGCATCAAGCTCCTCATTATTTTGTGTAGCTTCACATTTTACAAACACTCTGACTTAATTGCCTCATAAAATTCTTAGAATAAAGCTATGAGTTGTCAAAGAAAGTATTGTTATTCTCATTGTAAGCTAGGCTTTTGAGAGGCTACTGAGCCCAAGATTGCAGAACTACTAAAATCTCAAACACAATGTCCAGGATCCTTTCCAAGGACCTTCAATAAGGAGCCAAATCTGCATTTTTAAAAATATACAAGAATGTGTACATCTGAATGGTTATTAAACCTCCTTCCCAGTGGTCACAGGAGGATACTCAGTGACAACTATTTGTGTTGTACAAACAAAATTACATATGTATTAGCCAATAGCTCTTCCAAATCTATAGGATGGTCTTTGCATTTTTTCAGAGGTTGCAAATCTTTGTTCACAAGAGGGAATAACCATATTTGTAGCTGGGCAAACTGGAGCTAAATACACTACTATTCAGTAGTTTTAGAATTGATAAGAAACTAAATGCAAGAGTTACCCTGTTCTTATTTTCCTGTTCCATGTGTTTTCAATTACAGGCTAAAAATTTCACAGTCTAATAAATACTTGCAGCTATTTTATTACCTTCCTCACCACTTAGATTTTTCTCCTAACTTCTAAACTCAACATGTGCAAAATGCAAATTATCTTCCCTCCGAATCTACGAGTCTTCCCTTCTTCTGTGAATAGACCTGTGGTCTTCCAAATTCTTAACACTTTCTTCCCTACAATTCCCTCTCCTCATCCCCATGCTCTCTTGCCCCACAAAGCCACCCATTTTAATGTGTTAAATATAGCTTTAGATATGTGTATAACCTTCAAAGGTATGTTTGTTTACTAATTCAACAAAATACTGTTAAGCATCCCTTTTATCTGCCAGGTACTTTTCTATAAACTGGTATAGTTGTTAGCTTTTGCTGCATAACAAACTACCTCCAAAACTTAGTGCTTTAAAAATGACCATTTGTCTGGCTCATAAGTGTGTAAATCAGCATTTTAAGCTGCACTCGGCTAAGCAGTTCTCTGCTAATCTTAGATGATTTCTGCTGGGCTCTCCCATGCCCTGCCACGTCATCTGGGGTTGGCTCTATCATATCACTGGAGCCTTGGCTGCTCCAAATGTCTTTCATCATCCATGAGGTTAGCTTGGACTTCTTTACATAGCCATCTTAGGGTCCAAAGAGCAGCAACACAGAATAAGCCCCAAAGCATAAATATTCGCAAATTTCTAACTGAATCACATTTATTATTTTCCCAGAAGCCAAAGCAAGTCACATGGTCAAGTCCAGAATCAGTGTAAAAATGGATCACTGCGACACATACGTACAGGGAGGTATGATTAATTCGGCCTATGACTGCAAAAAATCTATTATACTGGAAATTCAAAAATGAACAAAGAGACACTATCCCTGCCCTCATAAACCTTCCTTTCTCACATCCTCCATCAGCCTTTTGTATTTACCCACTTCCTAAGGCTACCCAAGCAGATAGGTATAAGTCAATAATCCTTTATGGTTTTAATTTATTTGATAATTGATAAGGACAAAAATTTCTTTATACACTTAATAGCCATTATATTTCCCTTCTTTCAGTTACCTATTTGTGTGTCTTGCCCATTTTTCTATTGGATTTCCTGTGTTTTTCTGATTCTAGAAATCCATTGTATAGATGACAAACTCATATATTCATAGATGAAGGAAGCTATGTAATGACCAAAAGTCCTCTTAGCTTGCTAAAACAGGATTCTCACCATTGTATATTATTTGATTGTGAATATATCATATAGAGAGGCACATGTATAAAGCACATATGTAGAATTTAAAGAATAGTCATAGCAATCCTTATCAAAATAACACCAGCATTCTTCACAGAGCTAGAACAAACAATCCTAAACTTTGTTTGGAACCAGAAAAGACCTCGAATATTCAAAGCAGTCTTGAAACAGAAAACCAAAGCAGGAGGCATCATAATCCCAGACTTCAAGCTGTATTACAAAGCTGTAATCATCAAGACAAAATGGTACTGGCACAAAAACAGACACTCAGATCAATTGAAGAGAATAGAGAACCCAGAAATGGACCCACAAATGTATGGCCAACTCATCTTTGACAAAGTAGGAAAGAATATTCAATGGAATAAAGACAGTCTCTTCAGCAAGTGGTGCTGGGAAAACTGGACAGCGGCATGCAGAAAAATGAACCTGGACCACTTTCTTACACCATCCACAAAGGTAAACTCAAAATGGATGAAGGACCTAAATGTAAGACAGGAAGCCATCAAAAATCCTAGAGGAAAAGCAGGCAAAAACCTCCTTGACCTCGGCCACAGCGACTTCTTAACAAGTCTCTAGGGAAACAAAAGCAAAAATGAACTATTGAGACCTCATCAAAATAAAAAGGTTCTGCACATGGAAGGAAACAATCAGCAAAACTAAAAGGCAACAGACAGAATGGGAGAAGATATTTGCAAAGGATGTATCAGATAAAGAGTTAGAATCCAAAATCTATAAAGAACTTATCAAACTCACACTGGAAAAACAAATAATCCAGTGAAGAAATGGGCATAAGACATGAATGGACATTTTTTCAAAGAAGACATCCAGATGGCCAATCGACACATGGAAAAATGCTCAACATCGCTCATCATCAGGGAACTACAAATCAAAACCACAATGAGATAGCACCTCACACCTGTCAGAATGGCAAACATTGACAACTCAGGCAACAGATATTGGTGAGGATGCGGAGAAAGGGGACCTCTTTTCCACTGCTGGTGGGAATGCAAACTGGCATGGCCACTCTGGAAAACAGTATGGAGTTTCCTCAAAAAATTAAAAATAGAACTACCCTATTACCCAGCAATTGCACTACTAGGTATTCATACAAGGGATACAGGTGTGCTGTTCTGAAGGGGCACATATACCCCAATGTTTACAGCAGCACTATCAACAATAGCTAAAGTATGGAAAGAGCCCAAATGTCCATTGATGAATGAATGGATATATAGATAGATAGATAGATAGATATACATACATACAATTGAGTATTACTCAGCAATCAAAAAGAATGAAATCTTGCCATTTGAAACTACGTGGATAGAACTAAGAGGGCATTATGCTAAGTAAAATTAGTCAGTCAGAGAAAGACAAATATCATATGACTTCATTCATATGAGGAATTTAAGATATAAAACAGATGAACATGAGGGAAGGGAAGCAAAAATAATAAAAAAAAAAAAGGAGGGAGACAAAACATAAGAGACTCTTAAATATAGAGAACAGAGGGTTGCTGGAGGGGGTGTGGGAGGGGGGATGGGCTAAATGGGAAAGGGGCATTAAGGAATCTACTCCTGAAATCATTGTTGCACTGTATGCTAACTTGGATGTAAATTTTAAAAATTAATTAATTAATAATTTAATAAGAAAAAATAAAATAAAAATAAAGAATAGTTATAAAGACCCTTGTACCACTCCCCAGTGAACTTACCATTTATTATTATTTTCTGATTTGAGATGTCATCTTTAGCATATATGATTGTCACTGCATACTTGAATCTATTTCTGGACTTTCTATTTTGTTTATTTTCCACTTTTGAGTGCTTTTATCAAGACTAAATGTTGAGTTTTGTCAAAAGCCTTTTGGCATAGCTGATGATGGTCATCTGATTTTCTTCTCATATTGAGCCACATTTTGCATCACTGGAATGTATTCCACTTAATCAGGTTATCTCATTATTTTAATGTGCTGTGGAACTCTCCGTGCTGACATTTAACTTAGAATTTTGCCTCAATATTTGTAAATGAAGTTGATTCAAAGTTTTTGTTTTCTGCATTATTTGCCAAAATTTGTTATACTTATCATAGAGCATTAGGCTTATTTTACTATGAGCTGAAGAAGCTTAAATAGCTTTGGAATTATCTGCATTTTATATTTTTAAAATATTTTTATTTATTTCTGAGAGAGAGAGAGAGAGACAGCATGAGCAGGGGAGGGTCAGAGAGGGGGAGACACAGAATCTGAAACAGACTCCAGGCTCTGAGCCAGCCAGCTGTCAGCACAGAGCCCGACACGGGGCTCGAATGCACGAACCATGAGATCATGACCAGAGTCGAAACCAGACGCTTAACCAACTGAGCCGCCCAGGTGCCCCTAGAATTATCTGCATTTTAAAGATGAAGTAGACTTGGGGTGTTTTCCCAAAGAGCTCCTCAACATTTCTGTATTTTTAATGAAAATCAATCTGTTTAATGTTTCAGTTTTTTCCTGAACTTATGATAAGTAAATTACATTTTCCTAGAAATTTGTCATTTTTAGCAAACATTCCATTTGTTTGCCAAGATTTGAGCGACGTCATCTCTTGCCTTTAATTTCTTTTGTTTTTTGGTTATTTGCCCTTTAACCACTTTTAACTTTTCATATTTGCACTTTCACCCTTTTTTCTTGGCTTAATTAGCCCTCTGTTTAACGTAATTTATTTTTTATTTCAAAGAATAGTCTTTTGACTTTATTCGTTCTGCCATTTTCCTATTTTCTAACTTATTTATTCTTATCTGTGTTAATTTTTCTGTGCACTTTCTTTTTACTTATCTGGTTGTCCTTTTCAAACTTCTTAAGTTGAATGCTTAATTCCATTTTGTTTCACTCTTTTAGATAGGTATTTAGGTCGTATCTCCTGGAAACACTGCTGAGCAGTGCCCCACAACTTCCAATACACAAGGCTCTTCTTATCATGAGTCTCTGGATGACCTGCAATTTTTATTTATATCTTGTCTTTGAATCAAGAGTTGTTTTAGAAAGAATATCCACATATAAGTGATATCATACAGTATTTGTCTTCTGAGTTATTTTACTTAGCATAATGCTCTCAAGATGCATCGAAGTCATCTCAAATGGCAGGATTTCCTTCTTTCTAATGGATAAATAATATTCCATTATATATACATGATTAAATATAATATATATACACATATTATATATAAATATAATATATATGATTAAATGTAAGTTTTATATGTAGCTGTATTTATATATACATGTATGTGTGTAGATAGGTAGATAGATTTTATATATATAAAGTCTCCTTTATCCACTCATCTGTTGATGGACATTTAGGTTATTTCCATATCTTGACTATTGTGACTAAGGCTGCAATGAACATAGGAGTGCAGATATCTCTGTAGTATCCTGTTTTCATTTCCTTTGGATATATACTCAAAAGTGGAGTTGATAGATCATACAGTATTTCTATTTTTAATTTTTTGAGGAACCTTCATACTGTTTTCCATGGTGGCTGCACTGATTTACATCCCACCAACAGTGTACAAGTATTCCCTTTATTCTGCATCCTTGCCAACATTTACCTCTTGGCTTTTTCATAATAGCCATTCTAACAGGTGTAAGGTGGTATCTCAATGTGACTTTGATTTCCATCTCCCTCACGATGAGTGACGTTGAGCACTTTTTCATGTTGGCCATTGTATGTCTTCTTTGGCAAAATTATCTATTCAGTTCCTCTGCCTGTTTTTAATTGTGCTGTTTGGGGCTTTTTTTGCTATTGAGCTATATGAGTTCCTTATGTATTTTGGATATGAGCCCTTATCAGACACACAGTTGCAAATATTTTCACTCATTCTATAGTTTACCTTTTCATTTTGTTGACTGCTTCTCTATCTGTGCAGAAACTTTTAGTTTGACATAGTCCCACTTATTTATATTTGCTTTGTTGCTTGTGCTTTTGGTGTCCTCCTGAGGAAACTGCTGGCGAGACCAATATCAAGGAGATTTCCTTCCATGTTTCCTTTTAAGGGTTTCATAGTTTCACATTTTATGTTGAATTCTTTAATCCATTTTTAATTAACTTTTGTGAGTGGTGTAAGATGGGGTCCAATTTCATTCTTCTGCAACTTGTGGTTAGGTGGAGGCTAACATACATTGAGTGCCCGCTATGTGTCAGATGATGTTCTAAGTTCTTTAGCCAGATTATCTCATTATTCTGCTAGTACCATTCTTGTTCAAGCCTTCATCTTTCACCTAAACTACCACAATGCCCTAAATTTGTCTCCCAATCTGGATATGTCCCAAACTCCTACTCCATGCAGCATAGCATCTAAATGACCATCTAGTTGTGCTCTGAAAACTTCAAGCTGTGTTATGCTCCTGTAATTCAGATTCACTGAGGGTAGAGCCCAGGAAACTTCACTTTTAAGAAATGCCTTGATAGTCATTATGCAGATCAAAGTTTAGAACCACTAGCCTATAGGATAAAGGCATAACATATTTTAGATACAGCATAGTATCCCATTTTTAAGGAAAATACATACTTATAATTACCTATGCAGTAAGTTAATATTGGACAATGTTACTGGGTAATAAGTTAATATTACTTGGGTAACATATAAAATATACAGGGTGAACAATGAATGTCCTCCTCTACCATCCCCCCCAGGGATAACTAGTGTTTGGTGGACACTCATTCAGTCTTCTTTTTGTTTATTTAGATCTATATATGTCTATTTATATTACATACTATACACACACACCATATATACACATATATGCATACATTGTATATGTATAAAGTGTATATGTATATATATTATATATGTTTAGTGATAGAGGTCTCCTTTGTTCTGTTTAATAGCTGCATGGTGTTGCATGTATGGATCTATCATAATTTATTTAGTGACTCTTCAGTTGGTAGATACTTAGCTTATTTCCAATTTTTCACTCATTATAAACAGTGCTGCATTATACATTCTTGGGCATTTGTCCAAGGATTTATTTACAGCAGATTCATAGAAATTAAACTACCCAGCTAAAGTATATGTGCATGTATCAATTGGGAATCTTTGACCTACAAGTGATAGAAAACTCAATCCAGACCAGGGTATGTAAAGAGGGAAATTATAGGCTGGGTTAACTCAAACTCCAGGGGAGGAACTTGCTGTAGGCAAGACTTGATCCAGTGGATCCCATTTCTTCCCATCTGTCTCTTCTTCCTTCCCTAATATTTACTTTCTCCTTAGGATAATTCACCTCATTAATCCCAGTTAGCTGCCAATATGGGACTTCATGTTTCTTTATCTACTTCCAACAAGACAGGAAAAGGCTTTGGTCCTGAATTCTAAGCAAAAGTCTTGAGATTCTCTCTGATTTCATTAGCTTAGGTCATAAGCCCACTCCTGCACCATCAATCACTGTGGCCAGACAAATAGAATGTCCTATGGACATCTAGAATAGCTAGCCATACATCACTTCTCTGAAGTTGCAGGTAGAGTCAGCTTACCTGGAAGTGCTTTGATTTCCAAACAGTAATCACCAGAGTGAACTGTACATTTGGATAGATCAATGCCAAATTGCCTTCCAAAAATTTCCACTAAGCTAATGTAAGTAGCTGTTTCTCAACATCCCCACCAAAATTTTCTGTCACTTATATTTTATTTACTTATATTTATTTTCTTTTGTTTATTTACATCTGTCATTTATATTTTATGTATTTATATTTAGCATTGATGAGCATTTTTCCATGTGTTTATTGGCCTTTTATATTTCTCCTGTAAATTGCCTATTTATAACCTCCGCCCATATTTCTATTTTTGAACGATTTATAGAAGCTCTGTATACAATCTACACAATAATCAGTCATCCATTAAATATGCTGCAAATAGTTTTCTTTGTATGTTACTCATATTTTAGGCTTATCATGCCTTTCATTGTGCAGAGATAATTTTTAATTTTTATGAGATTATATCTGTCAGTCTTTTTCTTTTATGGCTCCTGGTATTTATGTCTTGTTTAAAGAGGTCTTTCCACCTCCAACTTTATTTTAAAAAATTGTTTCAGTATAGTCTCCATATACTTTCATAATTTCTTTTGTATTCAACTGCTTAACTCATCTGCAGTTTATTTTTATGGATGGTTAAGATAATAGTCTATTTTTCCTTTTTTTTTTTGAATCAATAACTAATTTTTCACACTCTATTTATTGCATAGGCTATACATTCCCCCACGGATTTAAAAGACCACTTTTATTATAACCTAAATTTCTACAGATGATACATAGATCTGTTCTGCTCTCCCTATTGCACTGATTTGTACTCGTATCTATGACACCATTTTAATTATGTCTTTAGTGTGTGTCTTTTTTTTTTTTTTATGTTTTATTTATTTGTAGGAGAGAGAGAGACAGCGTGAGCAGGGGAGGGTCAGAGAGAGAGGGAGTCACAGACCGAAACAGGCTCCAGGCTCTGAGCTGGCAGTCAGCACAGAGCCCGACGCGGGGCCTGAACCCATGAACCGCGAGATCATGACCTAAGCGAAAGTCGGACACTTAACCGACCAAGCCACCCAGGCGCCCCGTAATGTGTGTCTTTAACATTGCTTGGCAATGTCTCTAGGACATGCCAGGGCCTAACTCTTTAGCATGAGATACATGAATCTCTAAGATGTGAGCCTCATTTATTTCTCCAGCATCCTCACCCATCAGCTAGCCTCTCATCTTTTAGAGCTTAGTAAAACCAAACATAGATAATTCCAAATAGTCATGATTCTGGAGCACGGCTTTGTTTCTATTGTTTCCTCTTTGAGGAACATCCTCCTGCCCCTCCCTCCTGACCAAGTGACTCTTACTCCTCCTTTAGAACTCAGCTCAGTGAAAATGATTTTCTTACTTACTAGCCTTTCCTGAACCCACACATTCCCTGTTCTCCAGCTGTGTCATCTGCTTCTATTAGACAGAGATAACCTCTTCATACGTGTGTCCTTCCTGCCAGGTTTCCTGTGGCGGAGCTGATGTTTATTCTTCTTTATACTTCCAGCACCTGCCACAGTCCTTGAATATAGGAGATGCTTAAAAAATATTTGTTGAATTGAGCTATGTTCTTTTCATTTTATTGTAAGTTATATTCTATAAAGCTTACACCTCCATCAGTAGAATAAATTAGTCTTTTTGGAGACTAAATTGGCAAGACAAATTGTAAAAAAAAAATTATTTTTAAAATTTGTGTCAGCTTCATCCACCAAAAAGTATCTTATGGTTGAGAGAATTTCCATTCCTGTAGCACAAGCTACAGAAATAGGTTTTAAACACAGCCCTAGCTCAAGTATCTGATAACTGAAAGCAAATATTTTATTAAATCCATATCACAATTGTTGTAATTCATTTTGCTTTTTGTTAAATTGCATTTTATTCTTCTTCCTGCATACTTCCCTTAAAGTTGACTATGTGAAATCCATTGCCTAGAAATTTTGAGAAATTTTAAAATCCACATCAATCATTGATAATTTGCTGGGTTTCATATATATGCTGGAACTATATCAGGGGCTTAAAAATGAAGATAAATTGCCCTTGTCAATTAAGGGAAGAACCCCATGAAAACAATAAAAGCAATAATGACTTATCAACACGAGGCTAAATGTATGTAGAGAGGGTTTGGAGGGATATACAGAATTCTTAAGATTTCTTATATTACTAGGTCAGGAAGGTAGTCTATAAACATAATAGTCTAAAACTGATCTTCTTGAGCAAAAAACCCTTATGATATCTAGTATTCTTTTCTTGCCGAAAATACATATTTTAAAAGTTTTATCACTGAAATTTGAAGTGAGCTACATTGGTTCTAGGATTCAGACATGTCTGAGGACAGATAAGACAAGCCAGAAAAATTATCTCCATATAAGAGAACCAAAACCTCGTGAGAAGGAAATTCTAAGCAATGAGGATAGAGGGGCAGACATCTCACTCATCTGAGGACCAGAAGTGAAAGTGAGAGGGAAAGAGTGACTTTGAGCACAGCATTTGTTCTGTGAATCACATCACCTGTGCAGATCCATTATCAACTGTGTGAATCATTCTCCTTCCTGATTCAACTCTAATGGAAAGTCATTTCACAACAAGTGTCATATTCCTCATTATCCCCTTTTCATCTCCCACTTCAAGAAGAGGAAGCCTTTTCCAATAGGTCATGTTCTTTGACATTGATCTATTTTATGGCTTTGAAGAAGTTGCTGAAACCATTCTGTACCTCAGTTTCCTCATATGCAGTAAAAGATTAATAATAGTATTTACCTCCCGAGATTAAAAGATTAGTCCAAAATAAATTTTAAGAGAAAAAGTAATCTAAAAAGATTAAAAGATTAATTAAGGATTAAAAGAGTTAGTTAATACATAAAGAGTAATTAAAAGAGTTTAATACATAAAGCACTGAGAACAGAGCTTAACACATAGTAAGCTCTCAGCAAATATAATTATTATCCCCCTCTCCCTCCTCCTCTTCCTCCCTGCCACCCCTCCTCATTTCTTTCTCCTCCCCAACCTCTTTTCTGTTCCTTCCTCCCCCCACCCCCATCAGTAAATGTCTCCATCACTCCTTACTTGCTCTTTTTCTATTCTTCACTCCACATGGTAAAATGGAGGGGACAGGAGAGGAGGAGAGCCACCAAGCACTATTTGAGCATTTTTTCGTATATCATCCTATATACATTCATTAAAAGTGTTATCAGATAAGTACTGTTACTAATATTTTTTTCATTTTACAGCTGATAAAAATGAGGCACAAAAAGGTAATTAAGTTGTTCAAGGAAAAGAAAATTACTAACTGGAATGTTTGGCCTCTAAAATTCCAATTTTTAGCAATGCAAAATTTTTGGCTATTTTTTCTCTCTCTCTTTTAACATTCAGATATAATGAATATATACCATTATATTAGTTTCAGGTGATTATTTTTTATTGTGGCATAATTGACATGTAACATTATTTTAGCTTTAGGTGTGTAACATAATGATTTGATATTTGTATGTATTGTGAAATGATAACCACGATATGATTAATTAACACCTGTCATCGTACAGAGTTACAAAATTTTTTCTTGCAATGAGAACTTTAAGATCTATTTTCTTAGCAATTTTCAGATATGCAATACAGTATTATGAGCCATAATCACCATGCTCTACATTACATCCTCATAACCTATTTTTTTATAACTGGAAGTTTATACCTTTTTGACCCAGTTAGCAATGTACTTTTAAAGTGGTTTTTTAAATTTGTCTAGCATTTTTAGGTGTTTCATTATAAGGATGATATTTCAAGTGTATCTTGTCATATTGCTAGATAGGGATTTATGGTCAGAGTTTAAAGGCTGAATTACACAGGTGGGATTGATTGCTCTCTTCCTTATTATTTTTTTAAAAAAATTTTTAATGTTTATTTATTTTTGAGAGAAGGAGATGGCAGGGGAAGGGCAGAGAGAGGGAGACACAGAATACAAAGAAGGCTCCAGGCTTTGAGCTATCAGCACAGACCCCGATGCAGGGCTCGAATCCACAAAGAGTGAGATCATGACCTGAGCTGAAGTCAGAGGCCTAACCATCTGGTCACCCAGGGTGCTCCCTTCCTTATTAATTATTAATGTTTCCCTTTCATTGAGGTCTTTTCCATCCATGAGAAACACATTGTGATTTCTCAAATAAATTCTATTGTCCCTTCTAGTGAGTGCTGTTGGCTTCTCTCCTCAGTCCTTTTCTTTACCAAGTTGGTGAACCCATCTTCAGCTACAATGTTGGCTGCTAATAGTTGACAGGCGCCCCTGGCTTTGGCGCCTTGTCCTTGGCCAAATGAGAGCTGCCCTGCCCCAGAGGTGCAAACCTCCAGCAAAGAACACTTCACCACTCAGGACTGGCAGATGTAGGAGTACAGAAGTCCAGTGTATTGCAACCAGGTAGGATCAACTCTGTGGTTGCAATTCATACTCCAGGGTATCCCACGGGATCAAGGTGAAGTAGACTCTAGCAGAAATCTCAGCCTTGATTAGCTCCTTCCCCTTCCCTCTCCTGCTTCTTTCACTCCTTCAACCCAAAATATTTCTTCTATAAATTACATGCACTCACATCTCCATCTCCAGCTCATCTTTGAAGAATCTCAACCTAACATTTTCTCTAGCTACTACACTAATAAAATTTTCTGATAAAATTTTTGTGCCCATCACTTTACCAGAATAGCTTTTGGTCACGAACAATATCCACATTCCTAACCCTAATGTCAGTGTTCATTACCCATCTTACTCAAACAATCAGCTATATTTGACATAACTGAAGATTCCTTCCTGAGAACATTGTTTTCTCCTTGCTTCCATGATACCACTCTGTCCCAGTTCTGTGCCTTTACCTCCTTTGTTACTTATTTCTCTACTCTCTGATCATCAAATCTTGGATCTTTCTCAGGGCTTGGTCCTTGAACCTCTTCTACTTCTTCATTGAAATTCACTGCCTGTGTAGCACCATCCAGTGTCCAACTGACACTCCCAAATTTATATCTCCAACCCTGAGTTCTCTTCAAATCCCAAAATCATATATCTAGCTGCATTTTCAACATATGCATATGTATGTCTATGAGCACCTTAAATTTAAGATGTACAAAGCCAAACCTACAAATCATGACCCACACTCCAGCCCAAATATGTTTCCCTCACACATCCTTCTTTCTCATGCCCCCACCATCTCCATTTCAGTAAATGTCTACCTTTCTAGTTGCTCAGACCATAAACCTTGGAGTCATTTTTCTTCTTTCTTTCTATTACCATATTACCATATTTCTTTCTATTTACCATAGAATCTGTTGAAGGATCCAATCAGCTCTGCCTTCAAAGCGGATTACAAAGGACGTTTCTCCAATGTCCTCTGGAATTACCCTAGTCCATGGCATCATCACTTTAGCCTTAATTATTGAAATAGTATCCTGACTGGTCCCTTGTCTCCACCCTTCAACCTGATGCCTTATTGTCCACAGAGTACCCAGGGTGGTCTTATTAAAATTCAGAATACCTCATTTCTATACTCAAGTCCCTCTGGTAGCAGAGTATGATGGCTGAGAGCATGGACTCCAAGCAGCTTTGAGTCAAATTCCAGACCCCTCACTGTGCTCCATGTCTCAGGTTTCTTATCTGTAAAATAAGGATAATAAAATACTTACCTCCCAAGTTTATTATGATGATTAGATGATATGATGATTAGATGATAATCATTGTATTGATAACAGAGCCTCATGTCTCATGATAGTTTGATAAACAAAACAGTGGCCTATCTTGCTCAGAACAAAAGTGTAAGTCCTCTCTTCTCTTATCCCTCATTCACACCATTTCAGTGAATTTGCCTTATTTGCTTCGGAAGGTTGAGCTGGACAATGAACACACGAAGCATGCCCCTCCCTCTGCTGTCACATCAAACATACGCATAGCTCGTTCCCTCAGTTATTTCAGGGTTCTACTCAAAACTCACCTTATCAATGAAGTTTTTGCCGGACATAAATAAAATAGCCATCCTTGTTCTCTGACACTCTTTACTCATCTTGCTCTGCTTTATTTTTCTCCATATTGCTCATTACTTTCCACCATATTATGAATTCTCCTATCTTTTCTTTGTGTCCCCTGCCCCACTGTGGCGTATGATCTTTAATGGGAGAGATTATTTGAGTGCCTAGAATAGTACCTGGTACATAACAGCATTCAATGCTGAACAAATGCATAGGTGAATGAACAGGAAAGGCAACAAGGAGGTTCTTAAAACATTTCACTGGGATATGAATGAGATATGCACTAGGAAAGTAGCAGTGGGAATGGAAGGGATGAAGAGGCATGATCAAAGAGACACAGTAAACAGGATCAACAATACAGAGTATGGGAGAAAAGGAATTGGGGGAAATTATTTTGAGACACTAGGCAAGGTGAAAGGCAAAATGGGATGGTGGTGCTCAAAAGCAGAATAGAAAACATGAAAGGAGAAAACCGTTTGAGGGAGGATACAACAAACCTAAGTTATAAGAAGCAAATATCTGTGGCCAGCAGGTGGTTGGAAAATCAGCTTTATTAACAAGGCAGATCAGCTCTTTAACTGGTTTTGAAAAGTTACCAGGATCAGGATACATTGTCATTCAAAACCAAATGATCAAATGCCATTGCCAGAGGGAAGGGTTCAATCAAGAAAAAGAGAAGACAAACCTTGGAGAACATCCGTATAATGCAGATGAAAGAGAAGTTAGTGAAGGAAGGAAACATAAACAAGAACGTCTTAGAAAGTACTGAAATGTATGAAAAACTAATATAGAGTTAAAAAGTACAATTTCTAATGTAATATTTGGTAGCTGCTGAAATGACATAAACTGTATCAACTGGAAACTTTTCAATGCTATCAAAAATCACTACAGTAGAAGTGGCAGGATGTAGGATTGTCACACCTCCTGAAAAGATTGAACAAATGTGGCACCGTTGCCTCCCTGTCTAGAAACCAGGAGCCCTCCGAGCTCCTCTCCTATCTTCCAGGTCAGATCAGCCTCTGATGCGTTTTCTAAGACCCTCAGGACTTCTGTACATTCAGTACAGAATTATGTTTTCATTATCCCATTACCCTCTGCCTTGGCTCTCAAGACTCTCTTCTCTAATAACGTTCTTACAGGTTCTACAAGGTCCCATTTCATTAACCCTTCTTTGTTGTGGAAATGTAATGATGTTGTGGTCAGTACTTTCCCACAGTCTTAGCTGAAACCTTTTGTTCTCTGTGTGTGATTAGCAGCATTTTCAGGATTGACTACTTCTTTCTGCCTCCTCCACCTTTTGGCAGAAGAGATTATCCTCTCCCTCTAAGGTCTTCAATAGGAAGTAATTCACAATGTCTAACTACTCACATATTTTGTACCTAACAAGCTATCTTAAACAGTGATGGAAATGGTAATTATTTACTCAGGGACTCCTGTCAAGGTTACTGTAAAATCATTGCCATGCTGCTAAATTGGACTAGGAGGTTCCTCTCTTTTCCACTATTGATCTTATATGGGTGAATTACCCCCAAAAAACTTCCCAATGTGCTATTGGCTAATTCATTGTCAGTGCAATATATATTAAGTGGAATGGGAACAGCATACATCTTATTTGTAATATGTTTTAGATGCACAAATTTGAAATTTATAGCAATGTTCTCAAGCAATGTAATATAGATGAAAAAATACAATTTCTAATGTAATATTCAGTGTTCATAAATATGCCAGCTTGGAAATTACAACAAGCAATGTACAGAGTAAGGAAATCAATAGACTCTGGGCACTAATACTATTTCTCAGGACAAGGGTTTATCTTGTGTGGCAATAAATGCCTCTCTGTTCTAACAAGGAAAGTTGTACCATGATGAAACCTACTATACCATTTACAATCACTGTATTTTCATCCCCCAGTTATCAGGTGTACAAGAGGGGCCGGTGGCAGGTCTTTACAGCTGCTCATTCATGTGTTGTCACACTGGGGTGGGGGTTTGTCGAGGTGGTGACCTTATGGTAATGGAAGTAGTGAAGGGCCTGAGGACCTGAAGAGAATGGGGTCATGTCCCCACTAATGCTGTACTCTCAGTTCATAGAACATGAAGCCTATTCCGCATTTTTAATGTGACCTGTAAAAATTCCATATACATGTATTTTAAATATACGTATATGATTTTTTGGCCAGAAAATTATGGCTTAAGTCATTCATTCTGCACACATTTATTGGGCATCTCCATACGCTAGACATAATGATAGATTCGGGGGAAGGAATCAGTGAACACAGACATCACACAGCTTACAGTCTAGACAGACTAAGAAAGTTTTTTTATATCCAAATCACTATTAAGAGAACGGACGCCGGGGCAATTTGTCTATATACTTATTTATTCAGCAAGCACCATTTGGTTCACATTTAGTGTATATTTTAAAACAATGGGGCACCTGGGTGGCTCAGTCGGTTAAGCATCCGACTTTGGCTCAGGTCATGATCTTGTGGTTTGTGAGTTGGAGCTCCGCATCAGGTTCTGTGCTGACAGCCCAGAGCCTGGAGCCTGCTTCAGATTCTGTGTGTGTCTCTCTCTGTTCCTCCTCCCCCCTCTCTCAAAAATAAATAAACATTAAAAAAATTAAAAACACTAGTGGTGCAAAAAAATATATATATAGCCCTTGTCCCATGATTTCCAACATATTAGAGGAGAGAAATATTGTTCAGTGGACCCCCCCCAAAAAAATAAATAAATAAAGGGCAACCTATGTATAATGTATAGGGACATGCTAGAAAGATCTGGAGTAACAGTAACTCTCTCCTTCTTACTCACTCTACTCTGCCCATACCCCCATGCTATTTCTGCCTCAGGATATTTATATCAACTATTTCCTCTGCCAAAAATACTTTTCTGCAGACATCTGCATGATCAGCCCTCTCATTTACTTCAAGTTTTTGCTCAATACCTTCTCAATAGGGCCAACCTTTGCCACACTATATAATATAGCAATGCACTGACCTCTGATATTTCTGGTCCTCCTTACTCTGCACTACTTTCTCCTTTTCCCATAACCCTTATCACTTTCTAATACACTAGATAACTTGCACACATATTATGTTTACAGTTTATTACTTATGTCCCTCTTAGAATATAAACTCCACAAAGTCTGGGATCTTGTTTTTCCCCCTGGTGAGTACAAAGCACTTAGAGTACTGCCTAGCACATAGTAGGTACTAAAAAGGTATTTGTTAAATGAATGATAGTGATGATCATATTAATATCAATTGAGTATTGGATATGTGCCAGAAAGTATATCAAGCACTTTAAATACATGACCTCCTTAAATCTTCATAATGCAGTATCCTTTTTTAAACTCAGAGTAGATACTAGTTCCAGTTTTTGTTTACAGTTAACAGAAAAGAATTCATTAAGCACTTATAAGAAAGTCCAAAGAATGAGTGTGAATGTTGGAGAATCTGGCCCATGAACAAAACAACCAACACGAAACATTACTAGGATTCTACCAGAGGCTAAATCCATTAAAGACACCATGCTTTGTATGGACATCACAGGACATTTGCAGCCACAAAGCTGGAATCTGCTGTTCTAGAACCTCAACACCAAGATGCCAATACTCTTTACTCCTTCTTGGAGATCTGTAGAACATCTTTTTCCCTCTGGTTGCTTTCAGATTTTTTTCTTCTGTAAATTTCATTACTGAACCTCCTTGGTATGTGAAATGAATGGATCCTTTTTTTTTTAAATCAAATTTGGGAAAATTGAGAAATTATTTCTGACCGTTTCTTTCTAAGTCCCATTGTACATAAAATGCTTGATAATTTCCCACAGGTCACTGAAGTCGTGTTTTCAATATATTTTCCCTGTGTGCTTTAATTTGAATAATTTCTACTGAATTGTTTTCATTTGGGTCTAATCTGTTGTTAATCCCATGCAGTGATTTTTCTTTTTAATTTTTGAAATTATAGGAGTGCCTGGGTGGCTCAGTCAGCTAAGCATTCAACTCCTGATTTCTGCTCAGGTCATAATCTCATGGTTCATGGGATTGAGCCCACGAACATCGGGATCCACACTTACAGCATGGAGCCTGCTTGGGATTCTTTCTCTTCCTCTTTCTCTGCCCTCCCCTTCTCAAGCACATATGTGCACTTTGTCTCTCTCTCTCTCTCAAAATAAATAAATTAACTTCAAAACAATAATAATAATTTCAGAGATTATATTTGTCAGCCCTACGATTTTCATTTGATTCTTTTCTAGAGTTTCCAGATTCTTTTTTAGAACTTCCTCTCCTGAAATTTCCCATCACTTTATCCACTGTAGATTTCATGAAAACGATAAATCTCTATTGTGGTAGGGTCCCCTCCCTAAGGAAAGAAAACAAAAAGAACATCTTAAAGCAACCTTGCTCTTTGTGTATGTGACAACATCCCTCACAACCTTGTAACACGAGACCATGTTAATCAGACTGGATGTTTATGTGTTACCATATATGGGAGACAAAGAAGTAAAAAATACATAAAAAACCACACCACATGGTGTTCAGGGCTCAGTTCTTTGGCTATGAACCCTACTAAGCAATGCCAGCTGGAAAAAAGTTGCCTCCTGGAAAGAAAAGCCTCTGTGTCATGACTCTCTGTGAGAGAATCCTGCTACACTATCAAGACTCATAGACAAACACATACACACACACACACACACACACACAGGTGGAGGGAGTGGGGGAGAAGAGAGAGAACAAACTACCAATATGACGAATAAAAGCAGGAAATTGGCTATACCATGCTGCAGACACTAGGACAATATATTTAACAATACTATGCCAACAAATTTGACAACTTAAATGAAATGTACAGATTCTTTGAGGAATACAACTTTCTAAAATCAACCAAGTTCAAATACAAAATCTGAATAGCCTGATATTTATTTTAAAAACTGAAGTTGTCATTTAAAACCTTCCCACAAGGAAAATTCAAGGCTGAAATAGCTTCAGTGGTAAGTTCTATCAACCATTTAAGTAAGAAATAATACTGAACTTAAACCTGTTCTTTCAGAAAATGTAAGAGGAGAGGTGCCTGGGTGGCTCAGTCGGTTAAGCATCCAACTTCGGCTCAGGTCATGATCTCGCGGTTCGTGGGTTTGAGCCCCGAGTCCGGCTCTGTGATGGCAGCTAGCTTAGAGCCTGGAGCCTGCTTCGGATTCTGTGTCTCCCTCTCTCTCTGACCCTCCCCTGCTCACTCTGTCTCTCTCTCTCTCAGAAATTTAAAAAAAAAAAAAAACATTAAAAAAAAGAAAACGTAAGAGGAGTGAAGACTACCAATTCATCTTATAAGCTAGGTAAACCTCACAAAATCGATACAAGAAGGGGCGCTTGGGGGGCTCATTCGGTTAAGCGTCTGACTTCAGTTCAGGTCACAATCTCACGGTTTGTGGTTTCAAGCCCCTTGTCGGGATCTTTGCTGACATCTCAGATCTTGGAACCTGCTTCAGATTCTCTATCTCCCTCTGCCCGCCCCCGACTTGTGCTCTGTCTCTCTCTCTCTCAAAAGTAAACAAACATTAAAAAAAATTTTTTAAATCGATACAAGAAAACCAACATAGTTCAAGATCATAAGTACAAAATTCCTCAACAATATAGTTGCATATCAAATCCAGCAATATATAAAAAGTAAAATAAAGCATGACCAATGAAGCTGATCTCAATAATTAAAGTTCATGTTCATCAATGAATGAACCTCACTACATTACTAGAATTTAAAAGTTATATGATCACCTCAATAAATACAGAAAAATAGTTTGACAAAAATTAACACCTATTCATATTTCATGGTACAAAAATGAATGATTTCCCTCTAAAATAGAAAACAAAGCAAGGATATCTGCTCTCACAATTTCTATTCCTTGATTAGGAGGATTTAGATTGAGAAATAAAGCCAGCAAAGGAAACAAAGTATAAAGATTGCAAAGAAAAAAAAGGAAACTGTGTTTATTATCAGACAATTCGTTTGTATAAATGGAAAATCCTAAGGAATCTATATGCCCTTAGAACTAACAGGTGAACTTAGAAAGGTCTTAACCACAATATCAATATACAAAAATAATTACATTTCTACATAAGAATATCAGATAATTGAAAAATAAAATTTATCAAATAAAGCTCATAGCAGGACCATCAAAAATGTAAAATGTCTAGGAATAAATTTAAATGCAATATTGTAAAACTGAAAACTACAAAACATTGCAAATGGAAACTTTTTAAAATCTAAGTGAGACCAGAGACATATTATGTTCTATGGAATGGAAGATATTTTGTTAATATGTCAGTTCTATGCAAATTCATCTATATATTTGATGAAATCAAAATCAAAATCCCAGTAGGTAATTTTATAGAAATTAACAAGCTTATTCTAAAATTTGTATGGAAATTCACAGGAAAGCATAGACAAAATTATCTTGGAAAAGAAGGGCTTATACTTCCTGATTTCAAGACTTATTATAAAGCTATAGTAACAAAGAGAATGTGGTATGGTGTGAGAATGGCCATAAATATAGGTCAGTGGAACAGAACAGAGACTCTAGATATAGACTCATACATGTAGATTCCCAACAAAGGTGTCAAGGTAATTTAATAAAGAAAGGATAGTTTTTTCAACAAACGTTGCTGGAACAACTGGAGATATGTAATACACATATATATCATATATATATATCAGACATACATAAATGAACAACACTTATCTTCTGCCATACACATAAATAAACTCAAAATTATACAGAGATCTAAATATAAAAGTTAAAATTATAATCTTTCTAGAAGAAAATATAAAAGAAAATTTTCATAATCTTTAGGTAGGTAATGGTTTCTAAGATAGAACACAAAAAATAAATCATAAAGGCAGGAAATGGTAAACTGCTTTTCATTAAAATTACAAACTTTTGCTCTTCAAAAGATACGACTAAGAAAATTAAAAGGCAAGCCATAGACTTGCAAAATAGATGCTTGGAGAAAGATTGGATCCTAAATATCTGAAAGAACTCCTTTATGAAAAACCCACAGCAAATATCATACTCAATGGTGAAAAACTGAGAGCTTTCTCCGTAAGTTCAGGAACAAGACAAGGATGTCCACTCTCACCATTTTTATTCAACATAGTACTGGAAGTCCTAGCAACAGCAATCAGAGAAGAAAAAGGAATAAAAAGCATCAAAATTGGTAAGAAAGAACTAAAACTTTCACTATTTGCAGACAACATGGTACTACATATGGAAAACCCTAAAGACCACCAAAAGCTACTAGAACTAATCAATGAATTCAGTAAAGTCACAGGATACAAAATCAATGTACAAAAACCTGTGGCATTTCTATACATTAATAATGAAGCAGCAGAAAGAGAAATTAAGAAAACAATCTCATTTACAATTGTGCCAAAAATAATAAAATACCTAGGAATAATCTTGGCCAAAGAGGTGAAAGACCTGTACCCTGTAAACTACAAAACACTGATGAAAGAAATTGAAGGTCACATAAACAAATGGAAAGATATTCCATGCTCATCGATTGGAATAACAAATATTGTTAAAATGTCCACACAATCCAAAGCAATCTACAAATTTAATGCAATCCCCGTCAAAATACCAACAGCATTGGTATTCAACATAGTACTGGAAATAGAACAAATAATCTTAAAATTTGTATGCAACCACAAAAAACCCTGAATAGCCAAAACAATGTTGCAAAAGAAAACATAGCTGGAGGTACCACAATTCCATACATTAAGTTATACTACAAAGCTGTAATAATCAAAACAGTATGGTACTGGCACAAAAATAGACATGGATAAATAGGTTGGAAAGCCAGAAACAAACCCACAATGATATGATCAATTAATCTTCAACAAATGAAGCAAGAATATGTAATAGGAAATAAAAACAGTCTCTTCTACAAATGGCATTGGAACACTGGACAGCTACATGCAAAAGAATGGAACTGGACCATTTTCTTATACCATACACAAAAATAATCTCAAAATGGACCGCATTAAGGACCTAAATGTGAGTCCTGANAAATTACAAACTTTTGCTCTTCAAAAGATACGACTAAGAAAATTAAAAGGCAAGCCATAGACTTGCAAAATAGATGCTTGGAGAAAGATTGGATCCTAAATATCTGAAAGAACTCCTTTATGAAAAACCCACAGCAAATATCATACTCAATGGTGAAAAACTGAGAGCTTTCTCCGTAAGTTCAGGAACAAGACAAGGATGTCCACTCTCACCATTTTTATTCAACATAGTACTGGAAGTCCTAGCAACAGCAATCAGAGAAGAAAAAGGAATAAAAAGCATCAAAATTGGTAAGAAAGAACTAAAACTTTCACTATTTGCAGACAACATGGTACTACATATGGAAAACCCTAAAGACCACCAAAAGCTACTAGAACTAATCAATGAATTCAGTAAAGTCACAGGATACAAAATCAATGTACAAAAACCTGTGGCATTTCTATACATTAATAATGAAGCAGCAGAAAGAGAAATTAAGAAAACAATCTCATTTACAATTGTGCCAAAAATAATAAAATACCTAGGAATAATCTTGGCCAAAGAGGTGAAAGACCTGTACCCTGTAAACTACAAAACACTGATGAAAGAAATTGAAGGTCACATAAACAAATGGAAAGATATTCCATGCTCATCGATTGGAATAACAAATATTGTTAAAATGTCCACACAATCCAAAGCAATCTACAAATTTAATGCAATCCCCGTCAAAATACCAACAGCATTGGTATTCAACATAGTACTGGAAATAGAACAAATAATCTTAAAATTTGTATGCAACCACAAAAAACCCTGAATAGCCAAAACAATGTTGCAAAAGAAAACATAGCTGGAGGTACCACAATTCCATACATTAAGTTATACTACAAAGCTGTAATAATCAAAACAGTATGGTACTGGCACAAAAATAGACATGGATAAATAGGTTGGAAAGCCAGAAACAAACCCACAATGATATGATCAATTAATCTTCAACAAATGAAGCAAGAATATGTAATAGGAAATAAAAACAGTCTCTTCTACAAATGGCATTGGAACACTGGACAGCTACATGCAAAAGAATGGAACTGGACCATTTTCTTATACCATACACAAAAATAATCTCAAAATGGACCGCATTAAGGACCTAAGTGTGAGTCCTGAAACCATAAATATCCTAGAAGAGAACACAGGCAGTAATTTCTCTGACCTTGGCCTTTACAACATCTTTTTAGATATGTCTCCTGAGGCAAGGGGGGAAAAAAAGGAAAAATAAACTCTTGGGAATAGATCAAAATAAAAAGCTTTTGCACAGTGAAGGAAATAATCAACAAAACTAAAAAAGAGTCTACTAAATGGGAGAAGATATTTTCAAATGACATCTGATAAAGGGTTAGTATCCAAAATCCATAAAGAAATTATACAACTCAACACCCTAAAATTAAATAATCCAATTAAATATGGACAGAAAACATGAACACATATTTCTTCAAGGAAGACATCAAGATGGCCAATAGACATGAAATAATGCTCAACATCACTCATCATCAGGGAAATTCAAATCAAACTACAATGAGATATCATCTCATAGCTGTCAGAATGGCTAAAATTAAAAACACAAGAAATAACAAGTGTTGGCAAGGATATGAAGAAAAAGGAATCCTTGGGCACTGGTAGACAGAATGCAAATCGGTACAGCCACTGTGGAAAACAGTATAGAGGTTCCAAAAAATTAAAAATAGAACTACCCTATGATCCAGTATCATACTACTGGGTATTTACCCAAAGAATACAAAAACACTAATTCAAAAGGATATATGCAGTTTTATGTTTATTACAGAATTATTTACAATAGCCAAATTATGGAAGCAGCCCAAGTGTCCATTGGTATATAAATGGATAAAGAATAGGCGGTATAGGGGTGCCTGGGTGGCTCAGTCGGTTAAGCGTCCAACTTTGGCTCAGGTCATGATCTCACAGCTTGTGGGTTCAAGCCCCGTGTCGGGCTCTGTGCTGACAGCTAGCTCAGAGCCTGGAGCCTGTTTCAGATTCTGTGTCTCCCCCTCTCTCTGCCCCTCCCCCACTCATGCTCTGTCTCTCTCTGTCTCAAAAATAAATTAAAAAAAAATTTTTTTAATTAAAAAAAATAGGTGGTATATGTGTGTGTATTTGTATATATATGTACATATATATATGCATACATATGAATATTATTTAGCCATAAAAAAGAATGAAATCTTGCCATTTGCCACAACACAGATGGAGTCAGGGAGTTTAAAGGTAAGTGATATAGGCTAGTCAGAGAAAGACAAATACCATATGATTTTATTTGACCTGCATGTGATTTTATAAACATGTTTACTTTCTTGTAAATTATCAAGCTGTACACTTAAGATCTTTGCACCTTATAGTGTGTGTGCTATATTCAACAACAATAACAAAAGTGAAATGAGAAAAAAAAACAACTGATATTTTTACTTTCCTAGTTTAGCTACAGGGGACATTAGAAGAGCACAGGGGTCCCTATTTTCTAGAGACTCGGGATATCCTTAAACAGCTAAAGCTAACACAGATCCATTAAATAAAAATTAATACAAGGTGTATTAGTTTCTTATGGTTGCTGTAACAAATTACTATAAATCTGATGCCTTTAAACAATAGAAGCTTATTCTCCCACAACTCTAAAGGCCAGAATGCCAAAATCAAGGTGTTTGCAGGGCCATACTCCCTCCAAAGGATCTAGGGAAGAGTCCTTTGCCTCTTCCAGAGCAGATCCCAGTATCCCTTGGCTTATGGTACATCACTCCAATCCCTACCTCTGTCTTCACATAGTCTTCTTCCCTGTTTGTGTCTCTGTGTGTTTTCTATTATTCTCAGGACACCAGTTCCTACATTTAGGGCCCACTATAATCCAGACCTCATCTTAACTATTTACATCTGCAAAAATGTATTGTTTGTAAATTATAAATAAGTGCTGAATTGTTCAACCATTGGAATTCAAAGAAAAATACAATCCTTGTGATCCAAAAAAGTGAGAGGCCGTGTCACTGGTCAGTTGGCCCCAGAGTTCTGCTATGGAAACAACACGATTCACTTCGGGTGAGCCATAGCATAGCACGATCTGGTGATGGAAGGGAGGGACACAGAGGCAGTCCTGACTGACAGGGAGAGTTCTGGCTGAGGAGTAGAAGAAAATGAGACTGAATAAATAGAGTGAAGCCAAGTTATGAGAGTCCTTGAAAGCCTGGCAGATGAATTTCGACTTGATCCAATAGGAAATAAGAAATGACTATAAATTCTTGAGCAGAGAAGTGACATGGTGAAAGCAGTGTTTCAGGAAGATTATGTTGGTGACAAGATGCTCGATGGATTAGAGCCAAGAGAGACTGAAGGCTGCTGCACTTTGTCTTTCTGTTCTGGATGAATCTATGGTAGCAAGAGATATGAAGTCTAATTTTAAAAAAAGAAAATAAATGCACCACTGCAATGACTCTCCCAAATCTTAATAAACTTCCTAAGCTCATTATGAAACAGAAAAGTAGCCCAAGTAGCAATGCATTTGAAAATGTTAATTGCTCCCCAGTTCAAAATTCCTATTTGGGAAAGAAAAGGCAAGAGCTTACCCTGGGTCCTTACTCCTCAAAGTGCAGCATCAGAATCACTTGGGACCCTGTTAGAACTGCAGAGCCTCTCAGAGACTTGGGATATAGTTAGCAGCCATGGCTAACACAGATCCATTAAATAAAAATTAATACAAGGTGTTTCTTACGGTTGCTATAACCAATTACTATAAATCTAATGGCTTTAAACAACAGAAGCTTATTCTTCGGGGTACCATCCCAGAGCTGCAGAATCAGAATCTGCACTTTTACCAAGTGCAGGAGATTCATATGCCTTTAAACTTCATATTAAAGTTTGTGATGCACTGTCATGGTCAATTTCTGTTGAGCTGCTGTAGTTTGTGAAAATGTAGGTATATGACTATTGAAACTGTTATGGTAATTTGGAAAAAAATTATGAACCCAGTGCTTCCCGTGACGAGGCTGTCACATCAGGCACTCGCCAGTCCCAGAGTTGTGAGGCTCACTCACCCACTTAGCCGTCTCATGGGGAATAACTGTTACATGGATGACATGGAGCGTCTGGTTGCCTTGTGAAATGTGTCACTTAGTACATGTGGTTGAAATTGAGACATCTGTTTGTCTCCCCACCATTCTGTGGACTCTTGCTCTGAAGTGACATTTTTTTCTCATTTGAAATGAAGCTTCAACCAGTAGTGGCTTCATTGCCTTGTTGTGAAAGTATGAGAGAGGGGAGTACCAGATTGGTGCAGATAATGAAAATCAGCAGATAATCCACTTATCCAGCGCCCTGGCAGGACCGCTTGTCTTAAGAACATGGTTCCAACCCAGCTGCACAATTTTTTCCCTGGCACTACATTCCCCAATTGCAAGTGTCAGTGGTTGCCCCAGGACATCAACAAAGTGAAAAAATACTGCATAACTGTCCCCTCAGTGTCCCGCTTGCTAAGAGAAACTGAGTTTGCAAGGCCACTCAGAAGTGGAGCTTCTCAGGCTTTAACATATATACATATCACCTGAAGAGCTTATGAAAGTGCACATCCTGAATCAATAGATTTAAAGAACTGAGATCCTGCGTCTCTTTTTTTCTTTTTTAAAAAAAATTTTTTAACGTTTATTTTTTTGAAAGAGAAACAGACAGACAGAGTGCAAGTGGGGGAGGGACAGAGAGAGGGAGACACAGAATCTCAAGCAGGCTCCAGGATCTGAGCTGTCAGCACAGAGCCCAATGTGGGTCTCGAACTTACCAACTGTCAGATCATGACCTGAGCTGAAGTTGGACACTCAGCTGACTAGCCGCCCAGGCCCCAGAACATCTCTCTTTTTCATATTTTTTTAGAGCTTTGTTGAGGTGTAACTGACATGTAAAAATTGTATATATTTAAGGTATACAACTTGATATTTTGATGTTTGGTAGACATTATGAAAAAAGCACAATCAAGCTAATGAACATATCTATCACCTCACATAGCTGCATTCTTATGTGTGTGTGTGCACATGTGTGTGTGTGATGAGAAAGCTTAAGATCTCCCCTCTTACAAATTACAAGTATACAATATAGTATTGTTAACTATAGTCACATCACTGTACATTTGATCTCCAGAAATTATTCATCTTGCATAACTGAATGTTGTATTCTTTGACCAATATCTCCCCTTATTTCCCTGCATTTTTAAAAAGTTTGCAGATGACACTGGGGCTGGTGGTCTAAGGACCACACTTCAAGTTCCAAGGTTACTTACTTGGCAAGGTTATATCAGGAAAATGGAGAAATCAATAGCAAACTGGAGTCATGATAGAAATATCTCTGTGGGGAGCCTGGGTAGTTCAGTCAGTTAAGTGCCCAACATCAGCTCAGATCATGATCTCATGGTTCATGAGTTCAAGACCTGCATCGGGCTCTGTGCTGACAGCTCAGAGCCTGGATCCTGCTTCAGATTCTGTGTCTCCCTCTCTGTCTGCCCCTCTCCTGCTCACACTCTGTCTCTCTGTCTCTCTGTCTCTGTCTCTGTCTCTCTCTCAAAAATAAACATTAAAAAAATAAAAATTAAAGAAATATCTCTGTGAGTGGAAAGAAGACAAAGAGGAGAAATGAAAGAACAGAAAAGTTAATTTAAAAAAAGAAAGTTGATAAAAAGAATTTATAAATATGAAAATGTCAAAGGAGCTTTAAATATATTAGAATTGGGTTAGTCTAGTAACCTAGAATCTGGTTAGCAATACTTCTACTAGAAACATCCACAGCTAGCTACTCTTGATGTGGATTTTCAAATCCCTGGGCCAGCAGGATGGTAGGGAAAAAATATTGACTCTGGCAGGCAAGATCTTCCTCACTGATCCTGGACATCTGGTCACTAAATCTTTCAGGAGGGCAGATTAGAGATGGTGAGTCGAAAACCCCTCCAGCAGAGGCACCAATAGTGATTTTTAAATGAGTATGGAAGCTAGCCAATCTCTTGCCATCAGATCTACAAAAGCACATTATATATTCAATCTTGCAAATAAGAAGCAAAAGGAGAAATTTTACCAGACCACATTTTTTAAGACCCTGATGTGTTACAAAGGCAACAGAGGAGTGAAATAAAGATTTATTAATTAATTGACTCAGCTAGGTCAGGCAACTTTCAGTAAGGTAACTTCCATCTGGCAATAGGAAATCTGCAATAAGCTCTACAATGAAAGCAATTACTGTGTATCTTGAAGATGCTCATGGGATGATGACTTTCTACATTGGACATTTGGCTATCAGCAGCATTTACACTTAGGTTTTTTGTTGTTTTTTTTTTTATGTTTTATTTATTTCTAGGAGAGAGAGAGAGACAGCCTGAACAGGGGAGGGTCAGAGAGAGAGGGAGTCACAGACTGAAACAGGCTCCAGGCTCTGAGCTGGCAGCCAGCACAGAGCCCGACACGGGGCTCGAACCCACGAACCGCGAGATCATGACCTAAGTGAAAGGACGCTCAACCGACTAAGCCACCCAGGCGCCCCAGACTTAGGTTTATGTAATGAAGTAAATAGCTATACATACTCAGCTCATAATTTTGAGGTTTTATGAGACACCTTTACAGAAACTGAGGGCAGTCCTCAACTCCACTCCCAACCTGTCTTTCTGTAACAATGCTGCAGACGGAAGGGATAAGACAATGTAAAAATCAAAGATCAGTCAATGCTGAGAAATCTCCCAGTGCCATCACCCCATCACGTAAATGCTGTCACAAATAGGAGAAGCAGGTGATGGAATCTGATTAACAACACAAGGCAAGCTGTCAGTAAAATTCTATCTTCCAGTGGGAACAAGTTCAGCTTGAATTGAATGCTGAATGAATTTACATGCCTTCTTATATATTCTGATTTTGCCTTTCCTTATTCAACCTGAAGGCTAAAAACAGGCCCTGACCTATATTACTCTAAGGAACCTAACACAACACATCCTGTGCCCTGATCCTGCCACAGACACCCCATGGTGGTGACTCAGTATCACATTCTGACAGTGGAGGCTTGCTACTCCTCCTCATGCCCCACTCACGGTCTCCCATGGTGGAGCTTTAACGGTGGGGAGAAACAAGTGGGACAGGCCACAAACTATAACCTGTCCTTCCCTCTCACTGTGCCTGGCAGAGACGGTGTGTGAGACCACCAGAGCATTCAGCCACCCTGTCTCGTGACATTCACACAACCCAGTTCTTGATTCAGTTGTGAAACTGAGTAGGAGGCATATGCCCCCACATCCAAAAACAGATAGAGTAGTGTGGCATGGGAAATGAGGAGCATCAAGAAATGCAACTGTGGTAGAAGAATGTAGCACCCAGACATGGGATTCAGATCCCGGTTCTGTCACTTTGCAGCTTAGAGAAAAGAGCAGTGGACATGACCTTTCTGAGCTTCTCTATTCTCCTTCAGAGAGATCATGGTGCTGCTATCACAGGCATTTGAAGATCAAATGAAGAGTTTTTTTAATGTTTTATTTATTTTTGAGAGAGAGAGAGAGACAGCGTGAGCAGGGGAGGGTCAGAGGGAGAGGGAGACACAGAATCTGAAGCAGGCTCCAGGCTCTGAGCTAGCTGTCAGCACAGAGCCCAATGAGGGGCTCAAACCCACGAACCGTGAGATCCTGACCTGAGCCGAAGTGGGATGCCCAACCGACTGAGCCACCTAGGCGCCCCTCAAATGAAGAGATTTTAAAGCCACTTTCTCTGTAAAGGTTTTTCAAAATTTCCAGTGCAAGAAACAAAAATAGAAGGAAGCTTAAAATTGAAATCAACAACTGTTCACTTACTTAAAAAAAAAAAAANATCACACTTCCTAATGGTCACTTCCATCAGACACTCATGAGCACCTCAAACTCCACATATCCAATACCGAATTCATTACATTATCCTTAAGGTGCTCTTTCACCTTTATAGTCTCTCTCAGGTAATGGCCTATCACCCACTCCAGAAATCCTGGGAATATTCCTCAACTTCTCTAACTCCTGCATTCCCACTCAATCATTTTTCAAGTTCTGCTAATTTGACTTCCCAAGTGTCATTGGAATCTGACCCTTCTCTTCCTTACAACCTCCCCAGCCCTGCCTCAGGCCTTCATCATCTCCAGTGTGGAGTGTTGCATTAGCCTCCTAACTAATCTTCCTGCTTCCTGACTTGAAGCCAAAGAGAAGTAAAAGTAGTCTATATCAACAGAAACCTGGCTCTATTTTTCCCCTGGTTTCTCATCCCAGAGGGGTAATGTACCAGGTTATATATAGCACCTGCCTGGTCTATTAGTTTTTCACAAAGAGTTGTCAGGGAAAACTTCATTTTTATATGAAAATAATCACTGTTATATAATGCAAAATTTGCATTATATATATAATGTTATATAATGCAAAATTTGCATTAAGCTTGATGTCAATTCTCTCTCAAATCTCTCTCTCTCTCTGCCCCTCCACTACTTTCTCACTCTCTCTCTCTCAAAATAAATAAATAAACATTTTTTTAAATGGGGGCATCTGAGTGGCTCAGTCTGTTAAGCATCCGACTCTTCATTTCAACTCAGGTCATGATCTTAACAGTCGTGAGTTCTAGACCCACTCGGGCTCTGCACTAACACTGCAGAGCTGCAGAGCCTGCTTGGAATTCTGTCTCTCTCCCTCTCTCTCTGCCCTCCTCCCCAATCTTTGTCTCAAAATAAATAAATAAACATTAAAAAAAATCTTGATGTCTCCATGATCCATAGCTGTGTGGTAACATAAGTTCCTTCCTTCATAAAGTTCCATTTGTTATTTCTTATCATTTTCAAGAGATATCTCCCATGTACTCCACAGAAGCCAGGAGTTTTATATGTTTTATCCACTACTGTAGTCTCAGAGCCTGGCATAGGATTTGGCACTCAATAAATATTTACTGAATAAATAAATGAGTCCACTAACCAGTCTGCCAGTTGAAGGCACCACAGGGCTAGATGCCTACCTGTCCTTTCTCTTGCCTCTGATTCCCACCTTCCACCTCTGTAGCTTGCATAGCCACTCACAGAAACTTCTATTACCTACCATTAAGACTACACTACTGTTCATGCCAAAGAGGTAACCCGAGAATGAAAACCCCAGCTCTAAAGCAGAGCTGTGCCTGGAGTCTCAGATACCTTTGAGTTTCTACCAGTTCCTGACTCCCTTTTTCTACAGCAGATTCAAAATCAATCCCCAGGACCCTGGACACCCCATCCCAAACTTTCTTCCCAATAATAGTTATAAAATAAAGACATTCAGGAATAAAAATGGGAGCAACCTTCTTGAAGGAGGCAGGTAACCAAATGTGCCCTATGATGGGTACAAAATTGAAAAATTCCATGATTTGGGTAAGCCCTTCTGCAACTTGGATAGTTTATCTGGAAAACTCCCACTCACCCTCCAGACCTCGGCTTCCACGTTCTTACTCCCTTTCCTATACTACCTTCCACAAACCTGCAACCTCCCTCATCAGCCAGTGCCCACATCTATTGCCACCAAGGCAACTCTAGGTTTGTGGGGCCTGAGACTAATGCAATTTCTGTGACCCTCTATAAACAAAAGAATACAAAATTACCAGTACAAAGTTAGACGACAACTGAATATTATTTATAACCAGAAAAATCACATCAAATTACAAATTTTCAAAGGCTAAATAACATACTATTTTTTTTAATGTTTTATTTATTTCTAGGAGAGAGAGAGAGACAGCGTGAGCAGGGGAGGGTCAGAGAGAGAGGGAGTCACAGACTGAAACAGGCTCCAGGCTCTGAGCTGGCAGTCAGCACAGAGCCCGACGCGGGGCTCGAACCCACGAACCGCGAGATCATGACCTAAGCGAAAGTTGGACGCTTAACCGACTAAGCCACCCAGGCGCCCCAACATACTATTTATTTAAAATAAAAAACAGAAAAAAACAACATCATCTTACTTGATTAACTCCCTGATACCTTTCAAATACCTTTGTGATGTGTTTTCCTACTTGTTATTTGCATACTCTTCTTAAAAAAAAAATTTTTTTTAATGTTTATTTATTTTTGAGAGACCAAGAGAGACAGAGCACGAGCAGAGGAGGGACAGAGAGCGAGGGAGACACAGAATCCGAAGCAGGCTCCAGGCTCTGAGCTGTCAGCACAGAGCCCGATGTGGGGCTCGAACTCGTGAACCTGCGAGATCATGACCTGAGCGGAAGTTGGACATCCAACAAACTGAGCCACCCAGGTGCCCTTACTTAGGATCCTCTGTCCCCTCTCTCTGCCCCTCCCCTGCTTGCACTGTCTCAAAAATAAACATTAAAAACTAAACAAATAAATAAAGAGGGATCATGTCCTATTCATCTTTCCATCTCCAGTACTAAACACTGTCTGGCATAGTAGGCACTTGATAAATGTGTGTTACCCGCACTGGCTGAACTGAGATGGCAAGAAGCTAGAATATGTAACAGTGGCCACATAGGTCATTTTTAAGACATCAAATCCTTCCCTGCCCTAGAAAGAAAACCAGGTTGGTGTTAATCAGACATTTTGCATTCACTGAAAGGTAACTAAGTACAAGCTTAATAAGGGGAAAACAAAGCATTTACCTAAAACATCATGAGAGAATCATGAATCTCAAGCTGCCTTACCGGTAGGCAGTGTTGTACCCATCTGGCCAAAATACTGCAGAACTGTCTGCCTCGCAAAACAGCAACAGAGTAAAGAAAGGACTTACAAAGTGGTTGTAAATGAGACTTGGTAAATGTTTCCTTTTAGTCTATTTATTCATGTAGCAGGTATTTAGTGAGTTCCTGCTAATGCTAGTCACTGTGTGCTACGGCCTAGGGATTGCAGCAGGAGTTAGATCAGACTTAGTTCGCAGTCATATGGAGTATGCAGCCTTATGGAGGAGACAGACATTAGTTAAATTGAAACTATCACACTAATAGCAAGATAATTACAAACTGAGATAAGTCCTGAGAAAGAAAGGAACCTGACTCTGTGAGAACATAAATGAAGGGCCTTGACCTGAGTTCATTATAGATAGCTTCCCTAAGACGCAGACAACTCAAGCTGAGGTTTAAAGGATAAAAAAGAATTAACTAGTTGAAGAGGATCAGCTTCAAAGAGGGGTATCTGGACAGAGGAACAGAGTATGTGAAACTGCTATGGTTAGAAAGAGCTAGAGATTATCCACGGCCCTTCCTAATCCACTCTCTACCCGTTTAACCCCTGCTCTGCACCCCAAGAGGTTAACTTCTATGTATCACTTAAGTCCTTTGCCCTCTGGATTCTACCAATGTTCAGCAATTTGTTTGGGGGTTTCTTACCTGGTACTCTCCCCGTGTGTCCTGGGGTTGGCAGCTGCTGTGGCAGTCTATCTAGGAGCACAGCTCCTGTTGGGTAGTCTTATCCCATAGCTACAGCAAGAGCCATCTCAGGAACATGTTACCATCCCTTCCTAAGACACCTAAAGGATTCTACATTCTTGGTAACAGCTCTCAGATGCATCATCATGTCTTGTTGGTTTTCCTTAACGCTGACTACCTTTATACGTAATCCCTCCTCAATTATATGATTTGAATGTACCAGCTAGTTCCTGCTGGGAATGTGATATAATACATATGAGAAAAAGAAAGACAATGGTTAGAGTGAGAAATAGGGAGACTTGGTGCAGGATATGGCTGGAGATCTCCATATGAGCCAGACAGGCTAGGGCCCTCTAAGCCACTTGGAGAATTTGGAATTTTAGCCTAAGAGCAGCAGACAAATACTGAAGAGTTTTAATCAGAATGGACCTGATAGAGTTTGCCGTTTTGGTCCAAGCCAGATAAGAATGGGTTGAAAATAAGTGGGAAATAAGAAAATTGAGGTAATAAGGATTCTCATTGTTCACAAGAAGTTTGGCTTCAAAGGAAGGAAAGCTTTAGGGTAGTAGCTAAAGAAGGGATGTAGGATTAATGCAGAGTTTATTAAAAGGCAAAAGAGAAAGTGAGTGGGAATGTGTCAGTAGGGGAATATAATAGAATGTGGGGAGTGTTAGTTTACTAAATAACGGCCCTGGCCATAAATAGAAAGGAGCCCCAGTTACAATTTTAAGGGAAGGGATTTTAAGGGAGGCATAGAAATGTAAGCCCTTGAGCTTGCATAAGTGTTAGGTAGAAGGAAATTGATGGTGGGGCTCTCCATCTGTTATGAACTTTCTTTGTAAAACAGAAGGAAAGGACATCTATCACCAAGAGTCAGAGAAAAGATGAGGAGGAGGGGGAGCAAGGTAAGAGGTTTGATAACAGTAGCAATGATAAGATATTTGTTGTTAGGAGTGGACACGAAACTCGAGCCAGAAGAGTGGAGTAGGAATGCCGAGCAGTTTTGAGAATGCTCTTGAGTTTGATTACTGACATTCATTTCCCCTCCCCCACTCTACTGTAAGCCAGCTCAGCCCAAGATATTCAAGTGGACCTGGCATGGACTGTAACCCCACAGGAAGACTTAGGACTGAGACTTGAGTTATTGGTCCAAGGATGAGCCTGTGACCCAAGCTAGACCAGTCAGAATACAGTCTAAAATTTTCACTACCATTGTTAAGAAAGACATTCTTTTTCTCTCCCACTGCTATTAAAAGGACACAAATAATGTAAGCTTAGTTAAGGTTGCTAGATATGGTCTTTTCACCAATCTGGAAAAAAAGCAGTGTCCTTATGATACTGATTTAATGTCTAGAACCAGCCATGCTTTAAGCTTGACCACCTCTTCAGTTTTCCACTTACATAAGCCAACGAATTTCCATTTTTCCTTAAGCTAGCTAATTGTACATTAACTACACAGTAATCATAAAATTTATAGTCCTACAATCTCTCACCTCGCATTCTCCAGTATGCTTCACTGCTTGCATATAGGCATGGAAAAACATCAGAGGATACCAGAGTTTATTGAGGAGAAAGATTCTGCCAAGAAAGTACAACAATAATAAAATGGCACAAGAGGTCAGTATAAGCCTCACGGCCAACTTTCTTTCTTTTAATCTATGTGCCTGAGGTGAGGATTGCATATATTCAAAGGTAAGTCCCCGTTGGTAAAAATGTAATCAGGCACCCCTCCCGCCCCACCATCCCCAATGCCACCCTCACTGGCCAAGGCAAGGAGACTCCTGATAATACACTACAAGGTTGCTTCTGGAAAGACATGCTACTGATCTTAAGGAAAGAAGAACACACGGGGGAATGAAAAGGTGGGGACGCAGAATATAAAATAACTCTAAAACTTTTAAACAGAACTCCGTCTTTTTGTGTTTTTCAGGTCTACCAGAAGTAACAGTCAGCAGTTGTTGGAATCAAGACAAAGTATGAAGGTTAGTCTTCCCGACAGCACGCTCTTCAGAGCTTCCTATCAGAGAGCAGAGGAAAGCGCCATACGTCCATGAATCATCCGTACTTGTGCCTGGCAGTAAACTTCTAATAATTTATACATCCCATCTGGATGCAACTTAAAAGACTAATTACCAGTGATACCAACTAATACCTAGTAAGATTAATGGATGAGGGTCTTAAAAATGAGGCCAACAGGAGCCCCACACTCAGCATGACTACAAACAGACAAAAGTTTTTCTGTGGTATAAGCAGATGGTATTTAGAGCTCCTAATTTGACATGAGTGAGAGGCAGTCTCCTTGCTGAGTAAATTATTTAAACTTCACTCCAAGATCAATAATTTAATTTAAGATGTCACTTGTATCTTTGCATTATCACCTCTACCTTTTGAAACTAAGAATATAAAGAAGTTTTTAAAGGAGGAAAGGCCATCTGGCCCGCCCTAGTTACTACTTACGGTTAATTATTATTAATATTAATAATTTTACATAAAAGCACACAAACCTTGAGGCTTAAAGTCCTTCAGCAGACATTATAGATCAGGTAAGTCTTGCCAAGCTACAAAGCCAGGGTAGTAATTAGCTAGTAAATCCCACTGAAAAAAAGTATTTAATCAAAATAAAAGTTGAGCTTCTGTACAGTATGTAATGACCTTTTCCTGAAAGACCATATATTTCCTAGTCTCATTTTCATACCAGATCCAATTCCCATTGCCCTTTGAAGTCAAAGTCACCTTTGTACACAGGATGTACAGACAAAAACTTGGAAGCAAATGGACAAGAGAGTTTTATCCCAGCTAGCCTTGTAGAACACCGTCCATTGTTGAAAAGCATACCTTTGATCCTTTTTAAAGCATAAATAATTTGTCTTATTAATGTCATCTTCAGAATTAGGCTTTGCCTTACTCAGGATACCTGTTCTGATTATTTTCAAAATATTTTGTAGAGTAGATAACAGCAGAAACTTCATTTCATCTTACGCTGAAGATCAGAGAGTTTCTGTGGCATGATCTGTTACACTATCAGTAATCAGAGTTTATGTAATCTTAGTGCATTATTCCAACCACTGAATCAACTATTCTCAAAGGCTTTTGTTTCCTATGTACTTTTTTCTTTTTAATTCACAATATACATGTCTTTATAGTTATTATTCCACTAATGGTAGACATACAAAAATTGTAAAACTTATCACATTGGTAATGTTCTTATAAAATAATTTAGAGCACAGAATGAGGACGAGACAATCTCTTCACCCACAAAACAGAAAAAAACAAACAATCTTATGGGGGAATCCAAGGAAAACACCTAGCATAGTGCATGACATAGTGTTTCCTAAATAGTGCTAATTGCCACAAGCATAGTTTTCTCTCTTTTACCCCTTCCTTTGGTCCAGTTTTCCATATTTCTCCTCGCCAGCTAGAGTTATTGTCTTACACATTGCATATCTCCCAGCAACCCAGAGAATTATTATCCCATAATTATTATTTACTTTCCTCTTTTGTTTTTTTTTTAAAGTTTATTTATTTTGAGAGACAGGGACAGTGCAAATGGGGGAGGGGCACAGAGAGAGGGAGAGAGAGAATCCTAAGCAGGCTTCACACTGTCAGTGCAAAGCCCAGCACAGGGCTTGAACTCACGAAACTGTGAGATCATGACATGAGCTGAAACCAAGAGTCACTGCTTAACCGACTGAGCCACCCAGGCACCCCTTTCCTCTCTTTTCTTTTTAACAAGGTCCCACATAGCCTTTCTTTAGACCCAATTCTTACTAATTGCTGTCAAGTCTCTTCTGTTCATAAAGAATCTCCAAAGGTCTTTTGCAACTCTATTCTCAGAGGACATTTGTCCTGTGTCGCTCTCATCACACTTCTGGTTTTCTGCCGTACCCCATGTGAAGCCGGGTGGCTGCTCTCTACCTGCATAAGCTACAGCATATACTAACTGCACTCTCGACTTGTTCTCTTGACTCCATAATCTACACACTTGAAGTCGGTGGGAATTCATCTCCCATGAGCAGATCTTACCTCCTTCCCACAGGAGCACTGTCCCTGCCCATGCCCTTCTAGCCTCCACTACTTTCCTGCTGCTTAAAATGGAAAAGGCAGGGGTGCAGGATCGCTGAATCAAAAGGAGGCAGCATCTAAGCCCAGTTCTGATTACAAGTGTCAAGTTCTTTCTGAAATATTTCTGAGGAGTGAGAGAACAAGCAGATTTATAGGGTACATACTTCACTGGTTTTTATTTTGGTGGTGCGTGTAGATGAGAAAAGATTAAAAGCCCAAACAAATGTCTAAATCACTGTGCACACCACTGCAGTACATTTCCCCGCCACAGGCACCACAGACAGCCTCCTGCAAGGGAAAACAGTCCCTGGCCTCTTCCTCCCAGGAAACGTAAGGAAGAAAGATCCCACAGAATTAGGAGGGACGTTCCAAATTGTCAAAGCTGTATTTCATGAGAAACAGTGATTTTATTTTTAATAGGAGTTTTCTCTGAAGCTTTAAGTACCAGAAACTAAATCAAAGATTTGGGTATGGTGTGATTCAAGGTATGATTTATATTGAATCTGGAGGGTTTGGGGTGTTATTTCTTCCAGAAATACAAGTCTAGAGGAGGAATAGTACAGATATTAGAGAACAGAGTTTTGAAAATCATGGTCCTGAATTCGAATCCCTGATTGAGCACTTTCTAACTAAATGAAATCAGACAAGCTACTTCATCTCTCCAGCCTCTAAGTGTCGTCTGTGAAATGGGGGAATTAACACTTTGCTCTTAGATATAAACAGTGCAATGTATATAGTGCTATTTGCCATCATTAAACTAGTTGACAGCAATTACTACATAAAATTTACTTTGCATAGGAAAATGGTGGTCATAAACAAAGAAATGGATGCCTACAACCAGAGTTTCTATTTTACTGAGAGTAATAGTGGGGGCAAAGGAGCCTTCCAGAGCTTTTCAAATGATACCAAACCAGAAGTAGCTACTTTTTCCAACTGAAATCCGTTCTCCCTTCTGTATCTATGTCAAATTAGTCCCACTCACCCCTGGCATCCAACACCTCACCACTTTCTTTTCTTCCCAGCTGATGAGGTTCCTGCATTTGTCTGGTTTTGATTTCAGTGCTGAAATACCAGTGTCCACTGTATGCGGTCACCTCTCATATACAAAAGAATCCAGCACTCAGTATGCAAAGGAAGGGTGTTTATTTCCAGGGGCTTGGGGGATGCTGTAATAACAAGGGTCAGATTACACGTGTGATCAATTTTGGCCTTTTGCACGTCAATTAACATATCGCACTTGGATGTTTTATTGATGGCAAAATCCTATAGTGGGATGTTATTATGCTCATATTTTAATGTCTTTGGGGTCAGCATCTTGCACACAGATATCCACTGGCATATATTCAAATGCAGAACTGCTAGCTTTATCATTTTAAATGATTTAAGCCAATGAAAGGACACTCCATTTGTTTGCTCAATAGTCAATTGAAATGGAAACGGTTAGCTGAGTGCATCTCCCTTGAAACTCTCTTCCCCTCTAGTGCCAATTACAGAATATGAAAGGTGCACTCCGCACAGCTTGCTCAGGATAATAAATCACTAAATTGGAAGCTTCAGTTACCTTGCTGATTTTGATAAGGAAATTAATAGAATTAGCAGCTTATCTGCCCTACCAGGAGATTCGCATTATGAAAGAGGAGAAAAGGAAAGAAAAAAGAATGAGAAAGAAAAGAGGAAGAAAGAAATCTGTTTCCATGGCCAGGGCTGCCTGTATTTCTTCCTGGTGACAGAGAGACAGTTTGGATAGTTTCTTTTGGCCCCCTATGGTGATAAAGCTCTGCCGAAAACAATACAAGAAGCACTATCAATTACTGTCCACTTGTTCGGTTTTCATGCATAATTAAAGCTGGACAAAGCCAGCACTGGATCAGACATTAAATAAGGCTGCATCAAGCAAAGTCTAGCAGCGGTCCTACTATTGATAAACAAAAATTCTAAACAGCCCGAAACAGAAAAGGGGTGAGATTGAGATTATTTTCAAAAAGAGGATTTACAGTCTTGCATTTTCTTGGCAAGGGGATGGCTTCTTTTCTTTTTGTCTAGGGAAGGATAATTGTGTGCAATAAAGCTGCTGCTCTCAAACTGGAATGAAAAGACAAGAGTCGTTTGTTTAAAAAAAAAAAAAAGATCTTTAGTAGCCTTCCTCCTGCTCCTTTTTTCCTTAAGTATATATATATATGAAAATCTGTAATTATTTCTTTGAAAAACATTTTTCAACAGCTGTAAATGATAATGAGCCAATCACTGTGGGCTCCTTTTTTTCTCCAGCAGCTGCAGAACTCCCATTCAAAGCAATTAATTGATATTTGTAAAGTGCTTTGAAATTGAGAAGTGGAGCCTCATAAGTGCTAAATATTGTTCTTATTGCTGCTGCTCTAGGAATTAGGAAAACCAGCCCCTCTTCAGACAAGCCTCAGAAGAACAGCAGTAATTCCGAGTGTCGAAAACAATCATCTAAAACTCCAAGACACCCAAAAAAAGATTCAGATTAGCAGACCTTTTTAAGAAACATCAGAGGGTAATTACTAAAGATAACTTCACTGAAATTATATTGCAAGTCTTGAGCAGAGTAAAGCTGTAGCTGTCTGCTACATTATCATTTTCACACATTCATACCAAAGTGTCAGCTTGCACCACACTTTTTCCTACCACACACTTCTCAAGCAATATACATTTGAGAAGACACTGCTTGTTTGTATAATGTGTCTAAGACTTTTATAGATCATCAGGCCAACTTCAAAAAGGTTTGTCCTTGTATTACTGTTTGGGGATGGAAAATCACTCTACTAAACTGAAAGATACTCTAGATTATCTCAAATATGTCTTATTTTCTGGCAATACATAGATTTTGGAAATGCTCAAGCACTAGATATTGCTGTAGTTTCCAGCAGACTTGACTGTTTTCATTCAATATTTCCAATTCTTAAGAAATCTTTACGGATACAGGCATCTCTAATATCCACATCATCAACAGTGTTGGTCATAGGAAGGGGTGGTCCATTGACAGTATATGTTTCAAAGTACAAAGTAAAAGAGAATCTTTATAGAGATATCTCACAGAGATAGCTACAATTGAAATATTATTTCTTGGGGCAATAACTCTAGAGATGGAGTCATAAACCTGCTGGCATCCATTGCTGTTAAGAAGAGCTATGGGTAGCAAAATTCTGTCCTAATCATCGAACAAGCCTGTGGACAGGCCTTCTTTCCACTTGTCCTAAAACGCAGCAGCTTGTTTAAAAGTCCTATGCTGCAAGCATATAGTAAGCAATTAATTTTTGACCATCCAATACCATTTCTTTACTGAGAAATAAAGAAAATTACAGATGGTTAGCACAACCCAGCAATGCTTACACACACGTTTTGAAACCAAAGATAGATATTTATGAATCAAACAATGAAATTAGTGAGCATGCATACATAACATCTCTGCAGGGAAAGAAAAATTACAGAATATTATGTGATAGCATATATAAGGCAATCTGTTAATTTTGATGCCATTAAAACAAAAATTGCAATCCATGCAGTTTGTTTTTAAAAGCTGTACCCAAGCATGGCATTCTTAATTACAATTCTTTCAAAATAGATGGCTTCAATAAAGATTTTGAACACCCGGGAATTTAGGGTGTAAAAAACAAAAACACAATTTCCCTATTGTCAATTTAATCGCCCAAACAAAACTACAAGGTTTTCCCAAATTAAAGCAGGGACCTGTGGTCTCCTTTTTTCTGTCGTCCTGGTTATCCCAAGTTTGGCAAACAGGGCCAAATTTAATCTCTATTTAATAGTACAGGAGAGGCCAAGAAAGGCCAGTGAATGACACTTCTGAACTATGCACCGGTTAAAATGAAAAGGAAAGGAAATAGTATTAGAATTCCTCCTATTCCAAATTACTTAAAAATCCTAACTTAGCTCTCTGGAACAAGAACTCTGTGCCTGATCATATGCTTTTAGAATAGTTATGTCCTTTCTCCTCATATACTTTATACCAGTGTCTCTCCTACAGAGAAGAGGTTTATTCAAAATGTTGAACCTAAACAATGTGGACAGTGCCCTCTGCTATGTAGTCATGGGACAGAAAAGAGAATCACCCAACCAACTTCTCCTCCAACTGAAGATAGGTTTTAGTTTAAGATGATAGAGCTATGGTTTACTTTAAAAATCACATAATCATGGAACAAAAAAAAAATGGGATTTGAGAGAAAGAATAGGAAACTAATTTTGTTAGAAAATTAATTTGGAGGGGCGCCTGCGTGGCTCAGTCGGTTAAGCATCCGACTTCAGCTCAGGTCATGATCTCACAGTTTGTGGGTTTGAGCCCCACATCAGGCTCTGTGCTGACAGCTGGCTCAGAGCCTGGAGCCTGTTTCAAATTCTGTGTCTCCCTCTCTCTCTGACCCTCCCATGCCCCTGCTGTCTGTCTGTCTGTCTGTCTGTCTGTCTCTCTCAGAAATAAATAAAAACATTTTAAAAATTAAAAAAAAGAAAATTAATTTGGAGCCAGGCACTTTATAGTAATAGTCTTATTCAATCCTTACAAAGTTGCAAGAAAAGTATCATTGCCCACATATCAAAGACGAGAAATCTGAGGTTCTCAGATTAAGAATTTCACTCAAGAGAGAATGGAGATGACACTGAGATGTGAATTAAAGACCATATAATTCCAAAGTGCATGCCTTCCCACAAAGCCATATGGTCTCCCTACTTGCTACAAACCAAACAAGTTTTTTAAAAAAATTTTAATGCTTATTTTTTTTAATGTTTATTTATTATTGAGAGACAGAGCATGAGCAGGGGTGGGGCAGAAAGAGGGGGAGACACGGAATCCGAAGCAGGCTCCAGGCTCTGAGCTGGTAGCACAGAACCAGATGTAGGGTTAGAACTCATGAACCGTGAGATCATGACCTGAGCCGAAGTCAGGCGCTTAACCAACTGAGCCACTCAGGTGCCCCTGCTTATTTATTTTTGAGAGAAAGAGAGAGACAGAGCATGAGCAGGGGAGGGGCAGAGAGAGAGGGAAACACAAAATCAGAAGCAGGCTCCAGGCTCTGAGCTGTTAGCACAGAACCAGATGTAGGGTTAGAACTCATGAACCGTGAGATCATGACCTGAGCTGAAGTTGGACCCTTAACCCACTGAACTACCCATGCACCCCCCAAACAACTTTTTAAATGCACTGTCCATAGTGAATACCTGCAAAATAAGGGGCATCAGTGTATTGTTGTGGTTAAGGGACTGGACTCCAGTTTCCTATCATGATTTCCTTAATAAAGAAGCATTATTGAGTTTATTTTTAACTAATAAAGAAACTGCAAGTAGCTGGGTGGCATCATCCAGATAGCTAACTACTAATCTGTTGAAACATTTTCCCAAACAGCAGCAAACGAATTCGACTTCAAGAACAGTTTCCATCCTTTCTGGATGAGCATACCTTTCAAGACTTAGCACATTTGTTCTGCACTAATAATAAAATTAGATTATACCTATTTCACAGAAGCAATAAAAAGTTCTTTTCTGAACCATGAATCAACTAATCTGCTGACCAGAAATCTCACAAACGCCTAGTAAATACGACTCCTTACCTCATAATTTACTTCCTGCCTCTGTTCATTTCCCATAGATGAACTCAAATCACACATGAAGCATGTTGAGCCTATGCTCATAAATTTCAGTTGACCTGTAATTTGTGATACCAAAAAGTCAATACAAGAGAGCTAGATCCTTCCTTCATAACCTCAAGAACTTTGCAGGCTCATTAAAAGCAAACGAACAAACACCTGTTGTAGAAATGTGCCAGCGTGTTAAGTCATACCAAGATCTTGTTTGCTTTGCTGTGTTTACAGTGAAGAGGCATGGGAAAAAATTAGTGAGAAATACACACTGCCTCCAAATCCCTTTAAAAAAGAGCTAAATAAAAACAAAGATAAAATAATCCAGTTAAATCCTCTGGAAATTGTGAAGGGTTTAATTTTGGATTGTGACTCTCAGCCAAGAATCTCTTTAGCCACACAAATAATGATGACTCTCAATGCTCTTCCACTATCAGGAAATGTTGTTTTCAGTGCAGAACTGGTTGACCTGGACAGGACTACCTTTACACAGAGCTGAAGAGTTTTTTACCCACAATTTACCGAGTGCCACCGTTATAAGTTGATTTGTTTCCCCACTCTATTATATGTTGAAGTCCTAATTTCTAGTACCTCAAAATGTGAATTCATTTGGAAAGAGGGTCTTTGCAGAGGTTATCAAGTTAAAATCAGTTCATTAAGGTGAACTCAAATATGGCTGGTGTCCTTATAAAAAGGGGAAATTTGAACATACATAGATATGTATATAGATCTGGATGTACATAGTTACAGGCACAAACAGAAGGAAGATGGTGTGAAGACCCACAGGGAAAATATAATTGGAATATAACTGGAGAGATGCATCTGCAAGTCAAGAAATGCTAAAGATGGCCAGCAAACCCCAGAAGCTAAAAGAGTCACGGAAATATTCTCCTTGAGATTCACTGGAGTGAGCACAGCCCTGCTGACACCAGACTTTTGAACGTGTAGCCTCCATAAATGTGAAGACAATAAAGTTCTGCTGTTTTAAGCCACTGAGTCTTCATTCCTCACAGCCTGAGGAAACTAATACAGCCGCCATAATGGCTCCATGTCTTCAATGCCTATTTCCCCTGGGAAAAGAAAACACATTCCAGAGGTAGAAAACTAATTCCAACTCACATGCCAATTCTGATGAAGTGTTAGGGAATCCTGGAGAGCTGTGTAAAGCCCAGGAGCAGCGAAAACGTACACCATGAATGCTTACTTTATTTAGGTGTAGGAAGATACACACTGCTATTAAGCCACACATTTGGCATGATTACATTAAATCTATCAGTCAGTCATCAACTCCTTAGTATAAATTATTTTCTCAGAGTCTTTCCAATATCGACTAGTTGAGAGTAGAATCTGGAGATGATTAAAAAGTAAGTTTACTAAATAAACAAACAAACAAACAAACAAATAAATAAATAAATAGAAAGTAGATTTACAGAAACAGGTATTATCCCTGAGAAAGCAGGCCTGGGAGAGAGCCCTGCAGAGCTTGGGATTGCATGAAGACCCTGGAAGCCCAGAGATCTAGACAGGTCCTTCAGAAGAAAGGAGAAAAGATCACCTACATAATAGTTTTCTCCAGAGAGCCCTGCTGGTCATCTCTAGCAAGCTATATGTTTGTCATTATATACCCAAAAGCATTAGATTCCTATCTAGTTGCAATGGCCCTATCATTATAAAATACAAGGCAGTATTTCTGTCACACTGTAGTTCCATATTAATTATTGCAATTTAAAATTGGAGCATTGGTGCAAGAAAATAGAAGACCTAACTTTATAAGGAAAAATTACATAATAAGCTTATATTTCAAATCAGAGGAAGTAGATAGATATTCAATAAAGAGTGATGAGTCAATTTCCTAATTACCAAGAAAAATTAAGTCAGGTCCTTACCTTCACACAATAAAGAAAAAAAAATAAACGGATTAAGAGTTTGAATCAAATATATAAAAATATAGGTAAAATTATCCAACAATATTTTTATAATCTTAGTTTGGGAAGGCTTTTCCCAGCAAGAGCCAGAGGCCTAGAGAAAACACCTGACAGATTCAACCAGTAACAAAATTAAATATTTCTAGAATTAAAAAGACACTCTAGAAAGTGTTAGAGATAAATAGAAGACGGGGGAAAATAGTAAATATATGTGTAAATCTAAGTGAACACAGGCTGGAAAAATAACCACTGTAAAAGAATAAGAGTTCAAAATACATGCAGCATTACCACATGACAATAATAGAAGACAAAGACATGAAAACAGTTCCTAGAGTTGTTTCTTATGCTCAAAAAAATAAGCACATACATGCAACATATTTAAAGACCCAAACTGAATTTTAGAGATGAAAACTACAACGTCTTATTAAAGGAACATACACTACACGAGACCAACAGCAAATTAGATAAGGTAGGATAAAAGATGAGCAACTTCAGTACATCCTAATAAAAACATTCCAGAATGAAAGACAGAAAAACAAATTCCAAAAAGAAAGAAAGAACATCCATATGCTGTTCAAGCAGCCTAATCAATATGTAACTGGGGTCCCAGAAAAAAATAAAGAAGAGGAAAGGGAGGGGCACCTGGGTGGCTCAGTTGGTTAAGCATCGACTTCAGCTCAGGTCATGATCTTGTGGTTCATGGGTTTGAGCCCTGCATCTGTCTCTGTGCGGACAGCTCAGAGCCTGGAGCCTGCTTCAGATTCTGTGTCTCCCTCTCTCTCTGCCCCTCCCCTGCTCACACGCTGTCTCTCTGTGTCTCAAAAATAAATAAACATTAAAAAAATTTTAAAAAGAGGAAAGGGAGAGAAGGAAAATTTGACAAATTGCTTTCTAATATGACAAAAATTATAAACTCAGAGATCCATGAAGTTCAAGGAAACACAAGCATAAGAAACACAAAGAAAACTGCCAAAGCACATTATAGCCAAATTTGCTCAAACCAGTGATAGAGGAAACCTTAAAATCAGCCAGATTTCAAAAGACATGTTAGATACATAAGACAAAGAAAAAGATGACCTCAGATTTCTCATTTCAAATTATGCAAATTAAAAAAAGAGCAGAGCAATGTTTTTAAAGTACTAAAAGAAAAGAATTAACCCAGAATTCTATACCCAGTGAAAATAGCTTACAAAAATTAAGGCAAAATAGGGTTTTACAGACATGAAATAGCTGAATGATGTATCGCAAGCAGGCCCATGTTACAAGAAATGCAAAAGGATGTGCTTCAGGCAGAGGTAAATGGTATCAGATGGAAATATGAAGAAATAATGGTCAAATGTGAGGTATACAAATAAGAGCACTGAAAAAGATGTCTCTATTAGTAATATATGACATTTTATTTACAGGTCATTAAAAGATAATTGGTGACTCCTCATAGGTATGGGGTTTCTTTTTAGGGTGAGGAAAATGTTCTGAAATTAGATAGTGGGGAGTATTATACAACCTCAGAGTATACTAAAAACTACTGAATTGTGCACCTTAAAAAGGTGTGTTAAGGGGTACCTGGGTGACTCAGTCAGTTGAGTATCTGACTCTTGAACTGGGCTCCCATCATGACCCTAGAGTCATGGAATCAAGCCCCAAGTCGGGCTCCCAATGAGGAGCCTGGTAGGGATTCTCTATCCCTCTTTCTGTCCCTCCCCATCCACCTCACTTGAGCACACATGTGCACTCTCTTTCTCTCTAAAGTGAAGGAAAAAGAAAAAAAATTGTATGTGAATTATATGGTATGTGAATGTGGATTATGTGGTATGTGAATTGTGTCTCAATATAAACAATAAATATTTATAACAATTGATTAAACAAAAATAATAAGAATGTATAGGATTTATTACAAATACATGACAATAATAGATGCTAATTCTCCCCCAAATTAATCTATAGACTCAATGCAGTCTCATTCAAAATTCCAGCAAGATATTTTTGTAGAAACTGATGAACAGATTCTACAATACATATGAAATGCAATGGACCTAGAAGAGCCAAAGCAACTTTGAAAAAGAAGAAAAACCTGGAAGACTATACACTCAACAGAATACAAAAATTTTAAAGATTGAAAATACCTACTATGACAAACCTCTAGAATAATAGAAATCCCAGTGGTGTTGGGAGTGTACACACATATCCTCTGACCTAACAATTCCACTGCTTGTTAAACACCAATATGAATACATGCAAATGTACAGCAAGAGATATGTTCAAGCATGTTCAAAGCAGCACTGCTCATAATAACAAAAAATCTGGAGACAACTCAAATATTCATCGGCAGTAGAATAGGTGAATTATGGTAGATTCACACAATGGATTTCTAAGCAACAAGGATAAATGATATGAATAAATCTTGGATATAATGCTGACTGAAAGAGATCATACATACATCACACATAATTCTGTAAAATTCAAATAAAGGCAAAACTAACCCAAGCATAGAGAAAGCAAGAAAGTGATTAACACCAAAAAAAAAAAAAAAAGGATACTGGCCTATCTTTAGTGGTGATGTTCACTTTCTCCATTTAGGTAATAGTTACATGGCATTATTCTATAACAATTCATGAAGTTTTTATGTTTTGTTTTAAGCATATTTTCATAAGCGAGGCATATTTCAAAACAGAAATGCTTGGAGGAAACATCCCTTTGTTTTCACTGTAGTGGAATTTGGATTGTGGCCATGTGTTGAGTCTGCTCTTTCTATTCTACAGACTATAACATTTTATTCTATATAATTCCATACTATATAAGCTTTTTAAAAATAATCCTATATTATTCTAATTAAAAACAATAAAATATGAAACATAGGAAAAAGAAAGCTTCTGCAATTTCTGGTAGTGAATAAAAGTGGATAAAATGATAGAGAATGAAAGTTTAATCAATAAGGAAAAATAGCTCCTATTCTCAGCCAGCTTAAAACCTTTGGAAGAATGGTGGTAAAAAACAAACAATTCTTATGTGCCTCTTTCTTTACTCAATCAAAAGCACTTAAGCTCTTTCTAGGAGTATAATGTAAATATGAGTAATGGAATTGATTTTTTATCAAACATACAAGAATAAATCAGATGAGTTCTATTCCCTTCAAGGTATTCATCTCAGGAAGTTAGACACTTTTTCCAATGAAGCTTTTATTAATGCAAACATTTTGGCATGCCTCTTGGAGAATTGCTTTCAGAGCCCATGGCATTCTTTTAATAACCTCAAGGATGGTAAATTCACCCTTTGAGAATGAATTGAGAAAGTTACTTGGATCTATGCCTGATAAATAACATAAGTAAATTCACTCATTCAGAAGGTATTGATTTGATACAAAAATTGAAGTATGGTTGTAAAGGAACAGCACTAGCTCTAAAGGAATTCCCAAGGAATAGTTCCTTCCAAAAAAATAGTTTGAGCGATGACAGCATTATTGAAATAAGTGTTTTGCATCTTGAGTAACTACTTCAGGGACAAGAACATATTCCATACACTATTCAACAAATGTTTATTGAAATCCTGTGCATCAGGCATTATTCCAGACTCTCTGGGATACAGCCAGAAACACAATGGACAAAAACACCCTTCCCTCATGTAGCTTACTTTAATATATGCTTATTAAAAACTCATCACATAATTTAAAGTTACATTTTTACTTTCTGAATTTGTGTATTTAATGATTATAATGAATATCTCTGCAACATCTTTACAGAATTTTTGGTATTATAAGTCCTCCGAGGGCAGATCAGGATTTCAGGCTCCTTGCCCAGCACAGTGCTATATGCATGCAGATGATACGTATCTGATGTGCTTTCCCAGTGGGAAGGCAAGAGTTGCTTATATTTAACTTCAGAGTTTTTAGTAGAAATGTTGGTATTCAAAAACTTTTTGGATTGACAAGATTAACTTTAAAACCTCACTCAGGCAGGGGCGCCTTGGGTGGCCCATGGGTTAAGCCTCCGACATCCGCTCAGGTCATGATCTCGAGATTCAGGAGCTCAGGCCCTCATGGGTCCGTCTCTGTGCTGAGCTCAGAGCCTGGAGCCTGCTTGGGATTCTGTGTCTCCCTCTCTCCCTGCCCCTGCCCCGCTCATGCTGTCTCTCTCTCTCTCAAAAACATCAACATTTAAAAACACCTCACTAATGCATTCATAAAATTAAGGATACATGATCAGTTCAACCGAGCCTCAGTAGAGAAGATTTGGTCCAGTCCTCTCACTGTTTCTCAATCATGGGAAGGGTTTTTCCCAAGGTGACCAAAGAAGAGAGCATCACGCTAGTCTACTAACTCAAAACTCAGCACCCCAACTCTCTAAGGGCAACTGGAAACCAGCTGTCAGCATCAGGAAATTAGCGGCTTATCTCCCTCAGGCTCAAAAGCAGCTAGCGTACTAACCAAACTCTCAGGACTGAGGCGTCAGAATTTCTGGAGGCCCCGGACCCACAGCCGCCACCACCAGCACTTCATCGTTCCTAATCCTACCTCGTCAAAAATCATTTGCTCCATTTTTAGAGTTAATGGGAAAAGCTCTGCTGAACATTGGAGCACCGTTGCCCCAACTTCAGGGCAAAGAGGCGTGGAGTTGTATCAACCCAGTAAGCGCTGCATTTTAACGAAATCTGCAACCAGGAGGAAATCGACAGGAACGCAGCGCGCCGCAGGGTTCAGCGGGTGGGGGTGCGTCAGCCCCAGGCCCCCCGAAGCTCCCGCCCGCCGGGGAGCTGGGGGGCGGCGGGTGGGCTCNGGCGCCCGGCAGCGCGCCCACCCCCCGCCGCGCGGTTCTGCTTCCTGTTTCCCCAGCCTAAGTGCTTTTTAATTAGCCTTCATCACTTCCCCAATTTGACTACAACCATTGCTGGCTCCTTGCTGACAGCAGGCATACCTGGCGTCCCCCGCGCCTCACCTTTGCCCAGAACAGGCCGGCCTGGCCCAGTTCCAGCTATTTAAAATGCTCCTGAACAACCAGGGACTCCATGGGCTCTGTTTACGGTTGTCCCTCTTTTCCTTGCCCAAGATCTTTGTGCTTTTGAAGGACAAGTTCTTGCAGGCAGAACTCTATTGTTATTTGTCTGGCATGACTTTATTTCTTGCCAAGTCTCCTGAATATTTTCAACACGGTATGATGGGGGAGAGGGGGAAGGGGAGGGGGGAGGGATGCCCCCTGTATGCCTAGAAAGCAAAAATGTAATACGCAGAAAGAATTGGGAATTGACTTTTAAATTCATATGCAGAGGTTTTGGAAGGCGATGCTTCTTTTTGCATCTTTAATTTCTTGTTTAATTAATTAATTATTTTATTTGTTTAAATTGTAATTGCAAATGTTATTATTTGTAATTAATTTGTTTAAAAACTAAAAATGCTTTTTCTTCTCCTGGGGGAAAAGAATCAAAGTATGGGCAGGTTAGATGGAGACCTATCATGATCCAAAGGCCCTTCCCTTCCAGGGATGCTTTTCCCTGGCCCCACAAGAGTCCATGGAGCACTTCCCCACCTTGCTGCCTCCCACCTGCCCCTTGGAACCACCCACCCACTCTCCAACATCCAATAAAGCCCCAGAATTGCAGCCAGTAAGGTCTGGAGTGGGGAGGCCTCTATTAGAAGAGTTTTTGCTGAGCCTTATCAGTAAAAAGTACACACACACACACACACACACTCACACAGAGAGCCAGAAAGAGAGAGAGAGACAGAGAGAGAGAGAGAGAGAGAGAGAACGAGCTAGTCCCTTAAAGGCATGAACCTTTCTTTGGGAAAGGAACCATTTTTCTGGGTATTTTTCTCACCAGTTCCTGGGACAGTAGATGTTCTATAATGCTTGAGTAATGAGTGAATTGATTAATTAGTGATAAATGAATGAGTGAATGATGAAAAATTAAAGAATATGCAACTCACCCCATTTAACAAATATTTCTTAAGCACCTACTGCATATATGTCAGGCATTGTTCAAGGAGCAATCTTTGCCATTGAGGAGCTTATAATTCACTGTAGAACATAGACAAATAATAGTATCAGTGTACTGGAGTTAAGTGGCCTGGATGCTATAAGAACACTGAAGGAAAGGTCTGGATGGCGACAGGGAGATGAAAGGAGAGGAAGAGGAAACAGCAAACTAAGATCCATTACTAAAGCATTAGGTGTAAGGCTAGGGTGATGAAGAATGAGGATCAAGAAGTAAAGAAAGAGTTCTCCCTTCATTTTGGCTGCAGAAGCATACTTTGTAATTATGCTTTCATTAGTGTGATTATTTGAATAAGGTTTATCTTCCCACTTGTAAATAAGTTCCATGAGAGCAGAGGCCATGAGTGTGTTCACCATTTTATTCCATTCATAAGTGTCTTAATGCAAAGCTAAGCAGATTTTTTGTTTTTTTACTGATTACTAAAAACGTGTCTCTTTTTCTCTCTCTTCTATATTGTAAAGAAAAGAAATTACCTGGTTATTGATTGCTTTTTTATCTATGTTGGAATGTATCACATATTAGGAAACACACCTTCCTCTGGAAGGTTGAAAAATTAACCAAATGAACATTATTTTAGTGCTCTTATTGTAAGGATTACCAATTCATCATATAAGCATATTTTAGTCTTTCTGAGTACTTCCTGAACATGTTTAATATTCAGACAAAGTTATTCTAACTAAATGTAAACAAGACCCCTAACCTCTTTGGGTTTTAGTTTTCTCATCTCTAAAATGAGCTGTTGGATCACATGGTCTTCACCCCTACTGGTGTGTCAGAGCACAACAGTGAGCCTATACTAATGAAAGCATAGGATAAATTCCAGAAATAGGCTGCTTTGAGAGGAAACATCTTTTTAAATGTGAAAACAATTTAGGGTTTTAGATGCTACCAGACAAAGGCTTTAAGACTAAAGCAAAAGTCATGATTTTATTACCAGTTATGTAGCAACAACAAAAAAGAGAATCTATGGAAGTCAGTATTATATTTGGAAATAAAATTGATACAAAGTTCTTAGAATAGGTAGCCTTGTTGTAATAACTGGTACTGAAAAATAAAACTCCCTTTAGTAGAAATGCAAATATGGTAATCTTTGAATAATGCACTGACAATGTGACTTAACTAAGTACCAAAATAATTAAGTACCCAGTCAGGCTTTCAATTTGGATAAAGGTAAGTGAAGACAGATCTGCCAATGGCTTAAGTCTATATTCACAAAAATATGGACAGGGAAGAAAGAACATAAATTGTCTAGCTAGATAAATAAATAAAAGCCATGAAAATATATAGTATAAAGGGAAATGTTTAGAAATCACTAGCATGGAGGCTGGTTAAAATAATAATAAGATTGCCTCTTCAATGAAATTCTTTGCATAATCTCAAAGCTCTAGATAAAATGAATTTAAGTGAGTCAATCACACACTCAGCTGGTGGGAGAGTAAAATAGTACAGTAATTCTGGAATGCACTTTGGTGATATAGATCAACTGCACTGTATATTTCCATATATCTCTGAACCAGAAATTCTACATTTAAGAATTTAGTATGGAAACAAATATATACTATTTTTATATATAGTGTTTATATATAATAATGTAATATATAGTAATGTAATATATAATATAACATAATATATTATATATTATAAATAGTGTTTTGTGTGTATGTTTATGTCTATATACGTGTGTATATGGATATGTATGTGTGTGTGTATATATATATAATGTTTAACACAATGTTGTTTAAAATAGTAAAACCTTAGAGATAACCAAATGTCCAAAATAAGGATAAAGAATTGATTACATGTACATGAAAATCATTAAAATAATTATTTTTAGGGGCGCCTGGGTGGCTTAGTCGGTTAAGCGTCCTACTTTCGCTCAGGTCATGATCTCGCGGTTCGTGGGTTCGAGCCCCGCGTCGGGCTCTGTGCTGACTGCCAGCTCAGAGCCTGGAGCCTGTTTCAGAGTCTGTGACTCCCTCTCTCTCTGACCCTCCCCTGCTCACGCTGTCTCTCTCTCTCTCTCTCTCCTAGAAATAAATAAAAATATTAAAAAAAATAAAAAATAAAAACAGAAAAGAAAAAGAAAAAAGAGAGAAAGAGACTGAGTTCTAGACCAACTGTTAGGTTTACTTAACCTCTTATGACTTTTCTATGGTTTGTGTATATTGCTTTCATAATTAGGAAAATGAAATTGTGGCAGAGACTACCAGTTGCCTTCCCTATGCAGCCACCCCTTCGTCCTTGATGAAAGAGTCTCAGTGTTTTAAGTGGGCTTATTACTGGCCGAGCAGAGACCTCAAAGAGCCTCTCATTCACTTCCATGTGGCCTTGTGACTAAGTTCTGACAGAGAACACAAGAGGACACGTTGTATAGTAATTCTTGGAGGGAGCACAGCTAAGAATGGAAACAATGCCTGGCAAAGCAGGAGAGAAAGAGGCTGGGTCTCTGACAAAGTGGAACTACCCCCTATTTCTAGGGGACCACCACTGACCAAGTGGGACCAATACCCAAACCCTGGACCACCCACTTCCAGGATTCTTTTACATACATCTGGATTTGAGCCATTATTTTTCAGATCTTTATGGCTCACAGATGAATATATACCTAGCTTATATAAAAAGAGCCATTCTGGAAAACTTGTTAAAGCATAAATGATCTTTACAATCTGAATTTCTTTTTTTTAATTTTTTAACATTTTTTTTTTGAGAGACAGAGAGAGACTGAGCATGAGCAGGAGAGCGGCAGAGAGAGAGGGAGACACAGAATCTGAAGCAGGTTCCAAGCTCTGAGCTGTCAGCACAGAGCCTGACATGGGGCTTGAACTCACAAACTGTGAGATCATGACCTGAGCCAAAGTCAGACACTTAACCAACTAAGCCACCCAGGTGCCCCTACAATCTGAATTTCTTAACATTTAGGTTGAAGACCAGAAAAAAAAAAATGTGTGTGTGTCTGTGTGTGTAAAAGATAAGAAAAAAAGTGGTATTTGAAAGCAAGGCTAAATTTAAAGAAAATAGGATAAAATCTGAAGGTAAGCTGGGACTCAACTAAATGGATATCTGCTCGGTACAAATGAGAGGCTGTGCAGAGCAGTCATCAGTCACCGATAAACTGTCCTACATTAGTTTATCTACACTACACTGAAAACCAGCAGAGTGCTGAGGGAAAAGAACATTGATTAGTGAAGCTGATGAGGTAGAGAAAGACCCAGACTGGTTGAGATAGCTCAGCCACTGAGGTGAGTCCTGGGGGCTTACAGGCCTGAAGAAAGGACCCTGGAGATTTAAAAAAGAAAGGGGAAAAAAAAAAAAAAGGATGGGAAGGAAAAGACAAACACTTAACCACCTTTACAATTTTGCCCAAGGCTCTCTTTTTCACTGAATCCTACCACAACTTCTGTGATAAATAATACCAAATTATTTACTCAAGATCTCACGGTACAATAAAGGAGAGGCATGAAATAACAGACCACAGTACTGAATATGGAAAGAAAATGATGCGTTGTAGAGAAACTCTACAAAAAGAAAGGGTTCTCATCAGTAAAAAGAATTTTCAACTTCAACAATAGAAAATCTTCTGATCTGATTTAGAGGAGGAAAGGTTTAAAGTACCATTTGAGGGACGGGCTAATGATTCATTGAATCCTCACACCTACTCTATCAAATGGTAGCTGAAAAATTGTGAAGTTTGCATACACACACATTTCCACAGGGGTTTGCTGCCTGGGTGTGAAGTCACCCAATGCTTCACTGTGCGAAGTAGGTAGCAGGGTTGGGAATCAAGCTCAGGCATCAAACAGGCCCAATTTTGCTACCACATTCCCAGAGCTACTATTGGTATTAGCATCTCCAAGAATGGAACCTGGAGAATGTAAGCAGGGATCATGCTACAGATTGAGCTGAAGAGACTCCAACCAGTGAGAGGAAATAGTGAAAAGGAAATGGATTAGGGCCCAGGAAAGCATGAAATCAAGCCTAACAAAGAGGCCACATGGAGAGACTTATGTGGGAAAAGAATAGTGGACAAGGCTGTGAGGAAGACAGCCAGGTAAAGCTGGGTCCCTCTAACAAGAGCTGGGTTTCTGTTGCTAACCGGCATGTTAGCTTGGAGGAGCTGCTTAGAAAATCCTACTGATGACTGGTTTGCTGCCAATTAGAAATAAAACTTTGTAAGTGATGCTACATTTGTATTTCATTTGAGCAGTATTAGGTTTTATATCCTTTTGGTGCAGAAGTTCTAAACTCTAAAGAATCTATTACTCTAAAAGATAAATATGATTTCACTTATACGTGGAATTTAAGAAACAAAACAGGTGAACATATGGGAAAGGAGGGGGCAAAAAGAGAGAGAGAGAAAAACCACAAGAGACTCTCCATGATAGAGAACAAATTGAAGGTTGATGGAGGGATAGAAGGGGGATGGGCTAAATGGGTGATGGGTACTAAGGAGGACACTTGTTCTGTTGAGCCCTGGGTGTTGTATGTAAGTGATGAATCACTAAATTCTACTCCTGGAAACAATATTACACTATATATAAACTAACTAGAATAAGTAAAAATTTGAAATAAATAGATAAATAAATAAATAAGCTATCTTTACATTTCCCCCATCACATGGCCTTTCTTCATATGCTTTTTATATGAACTCTCTTCTTACCTGCCCTCTACTTCCGGTATACCATAAAAATTGTATAAACTCACATCATCTCAAGACCAGGCTTATACTTATTTCCTCTAAGATGACTTGCCTAATCTTCTACCCCAACTTTGATTTAAAAAAATAATAAAAATAATAAAGAACCTAGTCTAAATATGCAGGTCATATATTTAGGGTCTCATAGTCAAACAGTCTGAAAACCATTATGCGACATTAAGCATCTTACAAAAAGGCTTCTCAGAGCCCTTGCTATACTGATGTACCCTGTGATGACCAAGGATAGGATATAGTCCAATCCGTTTTCTCACAGGACCTTGGCGGGGGGTGAGGGAGAATACCTCAATAGACAGGGGTTTCACAATTCAAAGTTGGTAAAACATTTGTTTAGAGTGTGAGGAAAAAGCACAAACTTGTTTTCAGGGCTCACTCTGTATTAAAGAAATCAGTACTCAGTACCTGAAGATGCTTGTGCTTGCAAACCATAGGCCAGGACCCCCAGAAGAGAAAATACAAAGCACATGTCCTTAGCAGAAAATGGAAAAGGATCTTTTTTTTATAGCACTTTTTTTTGCTTTTTTTTTTTTTTTTACAAATAGTTTATTGTCAAGTTCGTTTCCNCACATGGCCAGATTTCATTCTAAAATGGAAAAGGATCTTAATTGGAGGAAATTCTTGGTCAAAGATCTAGAAACATCCTATATTTATAATAGGTTCTATTTATACGCAGTGAATGAAGGGCAAAGACTTCCAATAGGTGAACATCAGAAACATATTATCAACTAGTTCATCTCCCCAGGATACGTTTCCCCCAGAGATCTGCATGGCTCACTCCCTCACTTGATTCGGATTCCTTCACAAATATCTCCTTAGGAAAGACTGTCTAGTATGGCAACCCAGCCACTTATCTTGCTTTATTTTTTATAGCACTTATTCACCCATATATTATATATTGATTTATATGTTTATGGTTTGTTTCCTCACTGAAGAGTGGCCCACGGAAGCCAGGGATTTTGTCTAACCACCTCTGTATTCTGAGTGCCTGGAACAGTGCCTCTCTGGTCACATAACAGAACTTCAAAAATACATGTTGATTAAATACTCAAGATAACCCACAGTGGTTTCTTAGTCCTCTACAAGCAATGTTTTTTCTTGAAATATTTCATATATCCAGGCATTCTCAGAATCCCTTATTGTCAGAAAGAGTGAAGAAAATGGTTTGCCATGGTCAAGCTGTCTAGACTTGTTAGGATACGATTAAGGTTGGATCTTTTATCCTTCAGATGATTGGCAATGATAGCATCCAGTGACAACACCCTCTTTTTATTTGGGGGTAGTGATACATATAAATATATATATTCCAAGTAACAAGCAAACAAAACTTCTCATGACACAGAGCAAATACAAAAACTGCAGAACATCACAGTATTGTGTTACGTCTTGTGGACTGAATTGTGCTTTCCCTTCCCAAATTCATATGTTGAAGTTCCCTCAATGAGACTGTATTTGGAGACAGAACCTTTAAGGAGATAATTAAGGCTAAGTGAAGATCATAAGGGCGGGGCCCCTATCCCATAGGAATGGGTTCCTTATAAGAAGAGGACAAGATACCAGAGCTCAATCTCTTTCTGAGCACACACAGAGGAAAGGCCATGTGAAAACACAAAGAGAAAATGGCTCTCTGCAAGCCAGAAAGATCTCACTAGAGATCACATTTTTTGGCACCTTGATCTTGGACTTCTAGCTTCCTGAACTGTGAAAAATAAATGTCTGCTTTTAGAGCCAACCTGTCTGTGACATTTTGTTGTGGCAGACCAAGCACACTGCTATGCCTCCTTTTGTTGAGATGTATGCACATTGTCTTGAGGGAACAAAACAACCCAATCCCTGCAAATTCAAGCTTTCCTCATGATGATTTGCCTAAAGGTCCATCTTTTTCATGGAGGAAAAAGTATGTTACATGGCAAATGGCTGGAAGTCTTTTAGACAGCAGTGTAGAAGGTAATATGTTTCTCAGCACCAAGTAGAACCATCCAAAGCATGTGTACTGGGGAGCTTCAGATAGATTGATGTTTCAAAAGGGCATGTACCAAAGATGGAAAAAAGGGCAAGTGAGTAGCATCGAAAAGATTAGGACAGGAAAGTTAAATAGCACAATAAGCTGAAGCTTAGGAGAAAATGCTAAGACAACACAAAGGTTAACCATGTTCGATAAATCAATGAAAAAAGAAGGAATAAGCCCACTTCTTGAGAAAAACTGCACAATCGTAATATACGACTGAGAAAGAAGAGAGCACAAGTCCTGGCAGCCTTTGTGTTCATCAAAAAGAAAGACATTCAGTTTGGGAAAAGAACAAATATGGTTAACAGGAAATTGAACAGCTAAGTAAATTACAGTACTTCCATCTTTACCATATTAGGCAGCCACTAAACATTATGTTTATGAAGAGTTCTTAATGGCATGGAGAAAAACATGGCATAAGATTAAGTGGGGGGAAAGCAAGATACAAAATTGAATCACAAATAATCTTGATTTATGAAAAAATAAAATCAGAGAAAAAAATACCAGATGGTTGTCTGTGATGGGCAAGATGATGGGGTTTTTTTTCTCTCTATGTTATATTTTTATAAATCTTCAAACAATGCACATTTGTTACTTTTCTCATCAGAAAATAAAAGTGGAAAAGAAAAAAGAAACACAGAAATAGGAGCCCAAAACACGTTAGGTTATTATTATAAAGCAGCTTCAAGCCAGTATTAAATAAGGCCAGTATCCCAGAGCCAGGAACTGCAGTCAAGGAATCAACATCAGTAAGTCCTGAGGACCCATAAACATTAAGGAAGAGGCCAGAAAGCTCTGGTTTTCAAAATTATAGGAACCTTAAATCCTTGGGCACCATATCTCAGAGAAACTCTTGATGGATGGCTTTGAAAATCTGGAAAAGGTGACAGAATAGGAAAAGGTTTTGCTTTATTCTGCCCACCATTCCTCTCCATGTGAGCATCATCCTTCTCATGACTAACACCGGAACCTAGTAGAGATAAGATGCGGGGGACCCCTTCACACCCCAGGGCTGTGGTCTTTGAGTTCCAGTGTAGTCTACTCAAAATTGATGGCATCTGGAGTGAAAGCATAAGTTCACTGTTTTTGTTTTTGTTTTTTTTCTGGAGCTATCTTTTTCCCCAGATGCCTCCTCCTCTGTGTCTTCACAGCATTCTACAGTCTCCCTCTAGCGGCCTTTTTTGGCCTCACCAGTGTTCTGGTCTGCCCCAACCCACACCTTTCAAAGTTCTACTTGACCACAGGCCACTGAGAGCCAGCCCTGACATCATTTTAGGGTATTTCCCCATGCATGTTTCTTGTAACTAGCCCTGAAAGATATCCATGACTTTCTACGGCCAAGGGGACTTGATGACTTAAAATCTGAGAGCCTCCCTTTGGAAGATTCATAGTGTCTATTCACATATTTAAAAAGTCTTTAAAATGCCTACAGTAAAGAAACCTGCTAAAACTTCATCATGTTTTATAAAACTTTTTTTTTAATTCTGTTAAATCCAATGAATTACTGATCTTGGAGTACGCTTTGACAAGAATTACATCAGCAGTTTCCTCCTCAAACACACTTACGGCCTAGAAATAATTTGCAGCTCCTGTGCCTTTATCTAATATCCTGATGCTATAATGAGTACACTGAGGGCCCTCGAGAACATCAGGCTGCAGCCTCTACCTCACCTCGGGATGTGTATCCAACCTGCTCAGATGGGAAAGAATCCACCGTACTGTAACCAACAGACTGGGGCCCTGGTCCTCTCATTTTATTTCTTATTTCTGACTTTTTCCTCTTACTCTGTGTTCTCTTTCTCTACCTCTCATAGCATCCACCAAAGACCACTCTGCCTAAAAGCTTGGACAAGAGCAGATATTAGCAAAGAGGCAATCAGCCAAACAATCTATTTCCCGGCTTTCTTTCTACCTATTTTTTAGGAGGAATCTCAATATTCTTTTTCTTAACACTTTTTCTCATCTAACTTGTCACTTCTTCAGGAACATCTCCTCGAGCAGATAAAATCCCTTGCCTTATCCCCATAAAAGTTACCTTCTAATGGTACCAGGTACCTATGTATGCAGTACTTATCACAATTATCATTTTATATTTGATTTATGAACACAGAAGTAATGTCTGTCTCCCTCACTGATTAATACACAATAAACTACTGTTCCACATACTATGTTAATTGCTTTACTTATTTTTTTCCATTTAATCCTTACCACAATTCAGTTAAGCATAAAGCATAAAGAACAATGACTATCCTACTTTATAAATGAAGAAACTTTGAGGCATAAAATGGTCAAGGAACTTGACCAAGATTACTCAGCCAATAAGTGGCAGACCAGAATTTGAATCCAAGAATTCTGACCCCAGGACTCTTACACTTAACCACTAGTGTATATGATCTGGTATAAGTTCCCTGAGGGAGTGGGCTGCATCTGACTTTGCTTACCACTGTATCACTAGTGCCTAGCAGTATAATCTTCCACTATATTTTTGAACAAATAAGTGAATGGATGAATAGAGAAGTGTAATTCAAGAATTTGAGAAATATACTCTCTATAAAGAAAAAGTTGTCCATAATCCTACCACCACACCTCCCAGATAAACCATCTCTCAGCCATTTTGTAACTGTCCCTTAGAAAGCAAAACTTCACTGGGCAGTGTCATGAAGTAAATCAGGGATATGGCTGATTCCATGATTTTTGAAAACTTCATAAGAATAAGAACTCTTCCCTTCAGGACAGTGTCATTGTGTTGGTACATTGTTTAATTCACATTACCTCTCCTACCACCACAAACACTCATGTTTTGCTCAATATTAACAGATGACGGATAAGAAGATGTTTATCACCTAACCAATAAACAACATCATTCACAGTATCTAAAATCAAGAAAAAGAACTATAGGCTGGATAAGAGTACAGATATGTAGAATCAAAACTAAATAAGTAATAAAGCCCAGAGAGGAATAATTAACAAAGGTTAAAACTTGAGAGAGAATCATGGCAGTGTGCCACATAGCTCTGTCCCTGGTTCTAGCCTGTTCGACATTTGTAGTAACCATTTCAGTGAAAACAGAAAACATGTTGATCATTTCTGAAGATAGCACTAAACAGAGAGAGACAGATAATATTTCAGATGTCAAAACCAATCTTTAAAATTGTTCCCATAGATGGAAGATTAAGCAGCAGGATTTAATCTAAAGTCTGAATTTAAGTTCTAAAACTTAATAATATAAATTTAGAATGGGGGCTCCATTTTGTCAACAGTTTATGAAGAAAAAAAGCCTGTATACAGCCAAGGAATAATTAAGCAAACTGCACTTATGCAGCAAATATGAACGCCAGTCAGCAAACATAGATGTGCAGGAAATATCTATTTATTTCCTATTACTCTGTCTGGCTTATGATTTAAAGATCTAAACATGCCAAGGAGGCAGAAATTTTAACTGCAGTCATTGTTGAAGATTCTTCACCACCCCCGGAAGGCTGGGGAAGTTTTTACAAGGGCAAGGCAAAAGGAATAGGGCTGCTCTTCCTGTCCCTAGCCATCCATCTGCACAGCCTCTGTAGACCCAGGGGCCCTACTGCTGTATGGCACTCTTGGGCCATTAGGATCTTCGTGAAGACTGAGAACCCTGAGCTCCCCCTGCTTTCCACTTCCCTGGCTCTACTGCCAAGAAGTAGGACTGGATCCTCATTACTCAGGAACCCATACACTTCTTTCTCCTACTCTCTCTTATCATCTGGCCTTTTTGATCTCAGGATATCCTATCCCACCCTCAAGTACATTTCTAAGGCAACCAGGGGAGTGCAGGCTATTTGCTTGAATTGGAGGAAAGAACCTGGGAAGATACAAAAACAAAACAAAACAACAAAAAACCTAGTAGCTGGAAACATGCAGCTCTAGAGACAATGGGGTACTATTATATGGCATTAAGGGCAACCATATGGGCTATAAAATTAGAAGAAGATGTGTACATGAGATAAGTGAGAGAGGTACATAAAAAGGACTTTAGTGTAGAAATATGTATTTTGATTAAAATTTGAAATCATATAAATGATTTAATATTTTTATGTAGAATTAAGTGCATATAACTTTTGAGGGAATAAACCATACCAAAGAAATGCAAGACCAAAAATATATACATTTTTGTGATAATTTAATTATTATAAACTCAGTGTAAGCTAATAAATGAAATGGAAGGTTTTTTTTTTAAAGAAAGGTAATGCATTTTTGAGATGTATGGCAGAAACTGTAAGCTATCTTTAAAAATCCATTCTTCCTTTTCTACATTGTAATTGAATTGTAGCAAGTGACATAGCTGTCTAACTGGACTACATTTCTCAGCCTGTCTTGTAGAAAGTATAGTCATGTGACTTTCTTGCCAATGGTACCTAACTGAAAGTGATGCGTGCCACTTCTGATCCCACAGAGGCTCTGCCTGCCCCTTATTATCCTTTCCTATGTCTCTAACTAGAACCCACGCATGGCTGCTAACCAGCTTCAGCCAAGAAAATGATAGCCAACCATTATGTTCGCCTCTGACTATCACATGCAAGAGAGCTTACTGATTTATGGGATCTTCTGTTTCCACAACTTTAGCTTACCCAAATCAATGCAATGGAGCATCATTAGGCGTCTTACATTTAGCCATGTTCAAGTGATTATATCACAGTACTTTTTTAGTGATCAAACCTATTCCATCAATATCCTGAAGAAATAGGTTCATTTCTGGGTGCTACATGTTAAGGGGCCCTAAAAAAAGGATGACCCAAAGGGAAAGACTAAGATGGACTTCTTCTGTTGGCAGAAGGAAACAAAAGAGGGTTGAAGCAAACATTCATTTGTTCATTCGTTCATTCACACCTTGCACAGCATTTCATTACTAGTTTACCATTCAATTCTGGGAGGTAGAGTTGACCCAGGAGCAGAAAATACTATCTTCGAATATTTGAAGGGCCATTCTAAGGGAGAGAAAATTCTCTCTCTTTTTAAAATCTCTTTGTGTACTTTTTATTATGCATGAATATATTCTCACTATAATAGATTCTAAAAATATAGGAGGACATAGAATAAACCATAGTAGTCCCTGATCATCCCTCTCTTCTCCTTCCAACTCTCTTTCTCCAGAGGAGTCATCCCTGTTAAGAGCTCCAGGTATCTATCTATAGATTATCTGCAGTTTTATATAAAAATCAAGCAGTTCAGGGGTACCTGGGTGGCTCAGTCAGTTGACCATCCAGCTCTTGGTTTTGGCTCAGATCATGATCTCATGGTTTGTAAGTTGAAGCCCCGTGTCAGGCTGTACACTGAGCATGGAGACTGCTTAAGATTCTCTCTCTCTCTCTCTCTCTCTCTCTCTCCATCTGTTCCTCGCCAGCACTAGAGTTCTTCCACTCTCTCTCCAAAAAAGAAAATAAAAATAAAGAAACAAGCAGTTTAAATGTCATAACCTCCAGAAATCCTACCTTGAGCTTCTTCCCTAGAAATGAGCTAAGGAAACTTCTCTTGTACCATCACAGTGCTGGCGCCATTCTCCATACGTGACTTAAACATGACATACAACTTTATGTACATATCTGTCTTAGTGTGTTCTTGGAGAACAAGAAGCCTTTTTATTTATCTGGATAAATGAATGGAGACTACATAGTAAGTTCAATAAGTGTTTGTCAAACTGGATGGAAGTGAAGTTAAAGAGAGTCACATTTTGTTCAATAAAACCAAACTCAAAGATTTAAGCAACTGCTGTTCACAGTAGACCCAAGTACTTGGGAATTAATCATCTTTAAAGTCAAAGTTTTCAGTCAAAGAGTTTCTTATATTGTGAGGGAATTTGGCTATCCGTGACCAATACCTCTTAACTCCAAAATTTTAATCCCATATAAATACTTGTTCTACTTAAAACAACATTTTTTTTAATTTTCAGAGAGCTGTAAGAGAAAAACCACAAATATAATATGCTCTTCTTTTTCAGTTATGTGGCTTCTCTGTGTTCATCCCCAACCCTGAGTCCTTCTTCAAGATTCTAAGAAGAGACTAGAAGCTAAACCTTTCATCATTAACAGAGTACAACATCTAGATTCTATTATCCTTAAATAATTTAACCACAGTTTCTTCTTCCATGGAAACAATGACCATAGTTACCCAGTAGAATTGTTTAACCATTATTCTAATATATGTAGAAAAATAAGCATGTTTTTCTACTTACATATGCCTTTTTAAATTGTTTCTTTATTTTTAAGAGAGAGAGTGAGAGAGAACAGGGGAGCACAGAGAGAGTGGGAGAAGCAGAATCTGAAGCAGGCTCCAGGCTCTGAGCTGTCAGCACAGAGCCCAATGCAGGGCTTGAATTCATGAACCACAAGATCATGACCTGAGCAGAAGTTGGACGCTTAACCAACTGAGCCACCCAGGCCCCCCTCTACTTACATATTCTTAACTGTTGATTTTATTTTTCCAACATACATATTTCACAAGAAACTGCACTGACACAAAAGTGAAACAGGGGGTACCTGGGTGGCTCAGTTGGTTAAGTTTCTGACTTTGGCTCAGGTCATGATCTCGCAGTTCATGAGTTTGAGCCCTGCATTTGGGTTCTGTGCACTGACAGTGAAGATCCTGCTTAGGATTCTTTCTCTCTCCCTCTCTTCCTCTCTCCCTGCCCATCTCCTATTCTCTCTCTCCCTCTCAAAAATAAATGAACATTTTAAAAAAAGCAAAACATGATCATTTTCTTATTTTATGGGTAAAGAAGAACCAGCTTATATGTACTTTAATAATCTTTTACTGCTCTTTGCTCTACTCTTTACTTACTTCTTCTCCTAGATCTATTGTTCCCATTAAATGTTCACAATATTCCATTAACTCAGTGCAAAGAATCCTGCAAGGTATTGAGGTTGGAAGGAAAGCATTTCCTTTCATTATTATCATGAGAAATTTTTTTGACAAAAGATTTTTTCTTCTTTCTGTGGATCTTTAGTTTGCTCTCTTCCAGGATTTCATAATCATTCTACCGCTATCAATTCCCCCTAAGGCCACTGCTTGGTTTTTATATAAAACTGCATTGGTTGCTTTGAGTTTATCTCCGACCTTTAGTATTACTTCTAAATGACTGGTATCTAATTAGAGAAGGTTTTTTTCATAAATGACATTTCAAAACTGTACTACTGAATGGCCAAATACCTGCTGTTCACTCCTTGATCTTTTTTCTGAGGTTCTCCTAAAACAGCATTAGCTGAACAGTGAACACTGTGGCTGTGTTGCAGAGATGAAAGCAAAATTGCATGTGTGAAGCCCAAACTGAAATCACAGAAGGCAGGATTCACACTGCTAATTGTTGCTTAGCAATAAAATGTGCAAAACATGCTAATGGACCTGTGATATCAGACACCAGAGGCCTCCGCAAATCGCAAATCGCAAATCGGAGAATTACAAAGACAACAGTAACAGCAGGAAAAAGAATTCCATCCCTTAGGAGCTGGAGGAAGGTTTCTGCCCTTCTTCCTATTTGGTGTGCTTGGTTGAAAAGAGAGTCCCTTCATCTATTGCACATTCCTGTGGTAGGTAGTACTTGAAGACGGCAATGGAGATAGACACTGAGAAGCTCATATTACCCTGAAGGAGTCCTTGATGGAATTGTTATATGTACAAGAACACATCATCCTTTTCTCTTCCCTCTTAAAAAACAGATTCTCAGTGACGATAGACATTCAACTCTCAGTTTACGTGGTTTGCTAAAGGTGCAGGTGGGATTTCTATCAACTTCTATCACAGTCACCCTCAGCCACGTGCTGTTTAGGGGACAGTTATGCCTCCAGGGTTAAGGCCGTGTCTGAAGAAACAAAGCAAAGATCCCACAGTGTACAGGAGCAAACTGATATGGACTCTTAAACTGAGAACTGACTTCAGCCTTTCCTAGTTGTACTGAGTTTTGGTTTTGTTCCACTTTCATTTGTTTCTGAGGTTTCCAAGAGAAAATGTTCCAAGCTGCCTTAAAAGAAATCTGAGTCCACCTATTATCTCTAATCTCACGGGTGGCATTTCAATGAACAGTATGATGATGGTCAGGCAGGGATGTTTGGGGATTTAATAAATAGAACCTCAATTCATATTAAATCAGTTTTAAGGCGGAAAAATCATGCCAAAAAAAAAAAAAAAGGCACATGCTTTCAGAAAGAGGTAAAGCCTCCTGTATACCACAAGGTGATTGTTGAGCAAGAGAATACCTGCAAGGGAAGCCACAATTTGCCTTTCCTTAGTGTCTCTCTCAGGAAGTCTTTACTGAACATATATGTGTGTCCTCTTGTTTACTAGGTGCTTCAGTTGTACAAATATTTTGCACATGGTCTCTCACTTATTAACAGTGTAGGAAAGATATATGCATGGATCTATTTGGGACATACAAGAAGCTATAATACAAAAGCTAAAGATCTGCATACCGAAAAGTCAGTTATTTTAGAAAATTATCTAGCTAATAATCATCTGCTATCCCCTAAATTGATAGATAGAAATATCCAGTGCTTAGCACCCAACAGATACTTTTTTATAAGCATTTTTTATTGAAATATGCACAAATGTAATGTGCACAAATTTTAATGTATCAGTGGCTTTTCCACTTACATAGTACATGTCTATCTAACCACTGCACAGATCAAGATAGAGAAATTTCCAGCACTTTACAATGCTCCCCCATGAGCACTGGGTGTTATGTGGAAACTAATTTGACAATAAACTATTTGTAAAAAAAATAATAAAAATAAATAAAATAAAAATTAAAAAATAAAAATAAAAATAAGAATGCTCCCCCAATCAATACTGTCTCAAAGGTAACCTTCATTCTGACCTCTACCACAATAGATTAATTTGCCTGTTTTTAAGTTTCATTTAAGTTAAGCCATAGAGTATTTTACTCTTTCATGTCTGGCTTCTTTCATTCAACATTATGTCTGTGAGATCCATCCATGTTGCATGCAGCAGTACCGTGTTATTGTTCATTGCAGTGTAGTAGTAGTCCATTGGTGAATATTCCATAGTTTGTTTATCCATTCTCCTTTGGTAAACAGTTGGGGTTTTTTCCCCAGTTTTGAACTAATGTGAATAAAGCTGCTATAAACATTCTTGTGTATGTCTTTTGGTAGATCTGAGCACACATTTCTGTTAGGAATTTATATAAAGAGATAGATGAGAGAGAGAGAGAGAGATCGATCAAGCTGTAGAATTGCTAGGTAGGTGTCTGTTCAACTCTGGCACATACTAACAGTTTTTCAAGTGTTGTACCAAGCGCTGTACCTACTAGAGATGGAGGTACATACTTGACAACCCTACATACTTGTCAACATTGGTTACTGTTAGTCTTTTAAATGTAGCTATGATGATGAAGTATTGTGGGTTTAATCTGGAATTTCCTAATGACCTGTGATGTTGAATCCTTTTATATACTCATTGGCTATTTGAATATCCGTTTTTATAATAATGCTTCAAAAGATGTTTGAGAAGCACTGAAGTTTCAAAGCATAAGGATGTAGGTCTGATGATCTTATGGTGTCCTGGTTAGCACAGGATGCTGGGGCCATGACTTTTGTAAAAGGAAAAACGTCAAGCATCAGTTGCATGACACTGGAGTTACTTAATCAAGGACTAGACAAAGGAAGAAATGAATAGAGGAATGGATATACCCCCTGGATGGTGAGACTAAGTGAACTTAAGTGTCTCTTTCAACACTGGTAAGTGCCACAGGGATGCAACTATTGCCAGATCAGTGAGAATGAGAAGGCAGAGGATGGAAGGCAGAGGACAAAGGCTTTAATTTATGAATATCTATTGCATGCCAAGGGCTCCACTAAGCTTTTACATGCATTGATTCATTTAATTCTCACAATCATCATATAAGATACCATTAGAGGGGGGCGCCTGGGTGGCTTAGTCGGTTGGGCGTCCGACTTTCGCTTGGGTCATGATCTCGCGGTTCGTGGGTTCGAGCCCCGCGTCGGGCTCTGTGCTGACTGCCAGCTCGGAGCCTGTTTCAGCCTGTGATTCCCTCTCTCTGACCCTCCCCTGCTCACGCTGTCTCTCTCTCTCCTAGAAATAAATAAAAAAATATTAAAAAAAAAAATACCATTAGAGGAAACCTTCCATTTCCCTCCTCTCTACACACGACATTCATACTTCTGGTCACCAAATGTGTGGAGTATTTTTTCACACTGGCCAATTCTTAGACACCAGCTGAATGCCCTACAATTAAATTCAGTTTTGACACTATCTACATGGAGTTAGCTTCAGATACCACAAGTTAAGTGCTCAGTTCCACAAACTTCCTTGACATCAGATGCCAATGGCAAGTCCCAGGTTGTCACTTAAAGCTCTGACCAACCAACTATAAATTGAGGTTTCAACAATTCCCTCCTTGGTTCTGTAATTTTCTATAATTTGTTATAAAGAGTACAATAGAAGATACACTTGCCCAGCCAGTTGAAGAGATATATAAAGCAAAGTCCAGAAAGGTCCCAAGCTCAGGAGCTTTTGTGGAATTAGGATGTGCCACCTTCCCAAAGCATGGATATGTTCACCACCTGGATGTTCTCTGAACCCCATTGTTTAGGATTTTTATTGAGTCTTACTACTTAGGATGATTGACTAAAATCATTGACTATTGCTGATGGACTCAACCTCCAGCCTTTTCATCAACCATCCTAAAAATGTCCAGAAGCCATCAGTCACCAATTATCTTGACAGCATATAAAAAGACACCTATTGCTTTGGAGATTCCAAAGGAGCTATATGCAGGAAACAGGGACAGAGACCAAATATATGTTTTTATTATGTCACAGATAGATACTAATTTGGATTAGTTTTCAAATGCTTTATAACAATATTACCACAAACTTAGCAACCTGAAACAAAGCACTTGCATTATCGCATAGTTTTATCGGTCAAGTGTACAGGCATAGCTTAACTAGGTCGTCTGTAGCCAAGGTGTGGGCCAGATCTGGGTTCTCATCTAAGGCATGAAAGGGGAAGGATTGCCTTTCAATATGATAGGATTGTTAGCAATCAGTCTTTGCAGGCTGTCAGACTGAGGGCTTCAACTTCTCCTTGGCTGTGAGCCACTCTGAGTTCCTTGCCACATGCCCCTCTCCGCATGGTGACTCACAGCATGGCAGCTTGCTTCTTCAAAGCCAACAAGGAAGAGAGATTCCTAACAAGACAGATGTTCCAACCATATGTAACAGAATCGTGTATATATAAGCCTGTAAATTCTGTAACCTTTTGCATATTCTCTTGGTTAGGAGCAAGTCACAGATCCCACCCACAATCAGAGGGAGGGCATTATACATAGGTATAAACACCAACAGCAGGGGTGAGAGGAGCCACCTTAAAAGACTATCTACTACACTACTATTATTTTCACTTTATGGGTGAAAAATAAACTGAGAAATGTAAAATAAATTCCCAGTCAACAGCTAGGCAGGTTTTGAACACAAGGATACCTAAATCCAGAGTTCGTCTTCTTAACCACTATAGTGCCAGAAAAATGCTCAAAGAGTAGGTGGGACTAGAGTCAGAGTGGTTTATTCTGAATAACCCAAGAGAATGGGTTAGGGAACCAACATGAGCAAAGAAGCAGAAAAGAATACATGTATCATAGGAGAGTGAGGAGATGGTCAATTACAAAAAAGTTTATTCAGTTGTTTAATGGTGGGGGAAGCAGAGGGCTGGATAGCTAGAGTTAGAACCAGAAATCTAGAAAGTCAAATGGAGATGCATCGATCTGATGCACTATTCAACAGGGAATTATTGTAGGTTTTTAAATAGAAGTTTTTTAAGCCTTAAGATGAATCAAGTATCATAGACTCATTCTAATCAATATATCTGATGAAACTTCTTAGAAGAATAAATCTTGATGTTAAACAAGGTAGATATTTGTCTCTACTTGGCAATACCTTTTAAAACATGGTTGTAAATGATTTCAACAAATAAATGTCGACTATCCAGTTAAAAATATTTCTCACAGGAGCATCCTTGGTTAGATCTAAATGGAAGAAAGACCTTGCAATAAATTGAGCAACTCTTTTTAGGAGGCCTTTACCACCCTTCTCAAGTCATAAATCCTAGAATCTGTGCTCTTGGCTGCTCTGCTCATTAGTGAGCTATGAAGCAGGATACCATGGAAATCAGTTACTCTTAGGCATTGGGTTGCTAAGCCCTCCAACTCACAAGACAGCCAGAAAGACACAAGCTGATCTGATCTTGTACTGGTCTTACGGTGCAGAATGGAAGGAAAGCTGGGGTTTGGAGGGGAAAGGCTGCTTAGAAGTATCACTGGAAATTATAAAATGAAGTGTTCTCTCTCTCCACGCTCAGGTTACTTGCCTTCACTCTGCCTAAATCAACAAATATCACCATAATGTTGGTTATAATGAGATGAGATGATTGGTCATCTGTCCGGTCACAATCCAGAGTATAGACGTACAGTCACATTGCTTGGGTTGGAATCCTCTATCCTCCACTTGCAAACTTTGTGACCATGAATAAGCTACTTCACTTCCTCAGACCCCAGCTTCCTCATTTCCAAAAGAGGGAGTAAAAATGAGGTAATGCACAAGGCTTGTAGGAAGATAAATGAGTTGATACATGTAAAAGGGTTTAGTATCAGAAATAAAAGGTAGTAAACACAACAAAATATTCATGATTTATATCATTAGTGAACAGTATAGTTTTTGGCTAGTAAAAGTACAGTGAAATTGTTGAATAAAAAATCCAACACAATGAACACAATCCTGTATCCTTTTCTATCTTGTGCTTTCCCACAATTAAAACATGTACCTCCAGGACACACAGTCACAGGGTAAATGAACATGGGTTTTCTTCCTGGAGTGTCTACTTTGCAAGAAGATTTGGGGAAAGGAAAAGAAATTTAACTCAAGAAAAAATTTAACTATTTTTATATTAATTTCATAAGAAAGGTTTTATGTGGTTGAATCTGTATTATTTTTTGATTGATAACTGATTTAAATATACATAGTTCCACTTTTAAGTCCACAGTTTAGAACTCATATGATGTATATGAAAGTTATAAAACATTATTTTTATATTAAATGTCTGGAGGAAAGATTCCATTCAAAACAAACTTGGTATAAGATGTGTTTTTCTCTGTACTTTATATTTTAAACACATTAACTTTTGAATTATACTCATCTTTTCTCATCTAGTGGTAAAATACTAGTGCAAATTTTTTATCAAAATAAATCTTACTACAGATCATAAGCAATTATTAAATTATATAAAAATCTGTTTTCTTCACTAGAGGAAAAATTGGTGGAGTAACAGAAAATCAGACAGACCCTCTTGGGGGAGGTCCGAGTACTTAACCTGAAGCTGAATAGACTGGACAAGTTACTAAAATTCTCAGAAATTTGATTTTAAGAATATGACCTATTTCCTGGAGAGGCTAAGAAATTTATATTAGACATATATGTCAACTGATACATAGAAAGCTCTATAAAATTTTAGCTCCATTTCCCAGCTATCGTCCACCCTACTCCCTGCTTCAATGACCACATGTTCCCACAATTGTTGACCTCTTATCTCACCAGCCAACAATTATCATCATATTTTTGCCTTCTTATTAATTCTGACCTTATCTCCTTTTTTATTACTTTCTTATTTAATATGTGAGTTTTAAAAATTGCAAGAAATAGATAAGCCACAACTGGGATAAAGTGTTTGCATAACATATATTTGACTAAGTATTTATATGCCAGATGAGTAAATGACTCCTATAACTCAATAATAAAAAGAAGACCCAATAAAAAATAGGCAACAAACTTGGACAATTTAAAAGAGAAGATTCCATACAAATTTTAGGATAGTTTGTTCTCGTTTTGGGAAGAATGCTGGTGCAATTTTGATTGGGATTGCATTGAATGTGTAGATTGCTTTGGGTAGTAATGACATGTTAACAATATTTATTCTTCTGACCCATGAGCATGGAATGTTTTGCCATTTCTTTGTGTCTTCTTCAATTTCCTTCATAAGTTTTCTATAGTTTTCATCATACAGATCTCCTATATCTTTGGTTAGGTTTATTCCTAGGTATTTTATGTTTTTTTGTGCAATTGTGAATAGAACCACAAAAGACCCTGAATAGCCAAAGTACTATTGAAGAAGAAAACCAAAACGGGAGGCATCACCATCCCAGACTTTACTACAAAGCTGTGATCATCAAGACAGCATGGTATTGGCACAAAAATAGACAGATAGGCCAATGGAATAGAATAGAGAACTCAGTATTGGACCCACAAATGTATGGCCAACTAATCTTTGACAAAGCAGCAAAGAGTATCCAATGGGAAAAAAACAGCCTCTTTAACAGATGGTGCTGGGAGAACTGGACAGCAACATGCAGAAGAATAAAACTAGATCATTTTCTCACACCATACATAAAAATAAACTCAAAATGGATAAAGGACCTGAATTTGAGACAGGAAACCATGAAAACCCTAAAAGAGAAAGCAGGAAACAGCCTCCTTCACCTCAACCACAGCAATCTCTTGACACATCCCCAAAGGCAAGGGAATCAAGAGCAAAAATGAACTATTGAGACCTCATCAACATAAAAAGCTTCTGCACAGCAAAGGAAACAATCAATAAAACTAATAGGCAACTGACGGAATGGGAAAAGATAGTTGCAAATGACACATCAGATAAAGGGCTAGTATCCAAAATCTATAAGGAACTCACCAAACTCAACACCCAAAAAACAAACAATCCAGTGAAGAAATGGGCAGAATACATGAACAGACACTTCTCCAAAGAGGACATCCAGATGACCAATAGACACATGAAATGATGCTCAGCATCCCTCATCATCAGGGAAATACAAATCAAGACCACACTGAGATACCACTTCACGCTGGTCAGAGTGGCTAAAATGAACAAATCAGGAGACTCTAGATGCTGGTGAGGATGTGGAGAAACGGGTACCCTCCTACACTTTTGGTGGGCATGTAAGCTGTTGCAGCCCCTCTGGAAAACAGTATGGAGGTTCCTCAAAAAATGAACAATAGAACTCCCCTATGACCCAGCAGTAGCAGTACTAGGAATTTACCCAAGAGATACAAGAGTGCTGATGCATAGGGGCACATGTATCCCAATGTTCACAGCAGCACTCTCAACAATAGCCAAAACATGGAAAGAACCTAAGTGTCCATCAACTGATGAATGGATCAAGAAGATGTGGTATATTTATACAATGGAATACTACATGGCAATGAGAAACAATGAAATCTGGCAACACGGATGGAACTTGAGGGTGTTATGCTGAGCAAAATAAATCAGGCAGAGAAGGACAGATACCATATGTTTGCACATATAGGGGGATTATGAGGAAGCTAACAGAGGACCATGTAGGAGAAGAAGGGGAAAAATAGTTGCGGAGGGGGAGGGAGGCAAACCATGAGAGACTCTTGAATGCTGAGAACAAACTGAGGGCTGATGGGGGAGGAAGAGAGGGGAAGGAGGGTGATGGACATGGGAAAGGGCACTTGTTGGGATGAGCACGGGGTGTTATATGTAAACCAACTTGACAATAAACTATTTAAGAAAAAAATTTAAAAAATAAATAAAATCTTAAAAAAAGAGAAGATATGAATTGTCAATAAATGCATGGAAAAGTGTGCATCATTAGCCATCAGAGAAATGAAAATTAAAATCATAATCTATACACCAACCCAAACTGTTAAAATTTAAAAAGAGACATCAAATGTTGCCAAGAATATGGAATAAACAGAACTTTCATACTCTTTGAGCCAGCAATTCCATTCCTAAGTTTTCATCCAAGGGGAACAAAGCATATGCTTATAGGAAACTTGAACAAGAACGTACCTGGCTCTTTTATTCATAATGGACAAAGGGTAGAAATGGGCCCAGGTTTCCATCAGTAGGTAAACTGATAAACAAACTGAAGTATATTCATACAATGGAACATAACTCAACAATAAAAAGGAACCAGTTACTAATACATGCAACAGTGTGCATGAGTCTTAAAACATTCCGATCGAAAGAGCACTATATACTATAGGATTCTATTTATATGAAATCCTGGAATAAGCACAAGCTGAGGATTGCCTGAGATAGGGCATGATGGAACAGCCTGAAATGGTGATAATGTTCTATATCTTGATATGAGTTTGTTTATATAGACTTTTGCATTTGTTAAAATACAGTAAATATATACTTAAGATTCATTCATTTCTTTGTATGTAAATTTTAGAGCAAAAGAAAAATAACTATAAACAAACATTGCAGACTACAGGCTGATATCTGCAGTTTACTTTGGAATGTGTCAAAAATTGAAATGGACTAAAAAATGAGAAGGGTACAAATAATTAAATAGATTTGTTTTAAAACAAATACAGGAAAATGTTAATGGTAGAATCTAGGCAGTAGTTGTATGGGTGTTTATTGTAAAATTAGTTGTTTTCATAATAAAAAATTGGGAAATTTGTCTAGGCTAATGCAAAACTGAATGTTAAAACTCACTGGTGGGAAAAACTTCACATTGATTGCTTAAGATATTCCATGAAGAGTACAATTTTTTCAATCACAGACATATAATATATACAGTCTTCTGAATTATAATTGGAGCTTCTTAGAGCATTTATAGTATTGTTTATTATATAACTATTTTCCTCAAAAAACAGTTTTTAAAAGTTACGGTGTTCATAAAATAAAAATATAATTAAAAGAGTATTAGTACAAGATCTTAATCCTGAAAGGAGTGTGATAGATTATCACCAAAAATATTCTTTAAAAAAGAGAAGATCTGTACAGAAAATCTGACTACAAATATGTTCTACAGATTATATTAACATCTGCTGTTTCTCAGGTCAGACGCTGTGACTTTGACGTGTGTTTTTAATGCTTTTTGCTTAGTTTACTGCCCATATCAATGCTTTCCAACAGTTTATAGTTCTTGACCTCCTGTATCAAAATCACAGGAAAACTTGAAAATTCAGATCTGTGGGCCCAACCACCAATGGAATCAGAATCACAGAAAGGTAGGGTAATTTTTATCTAATTATTTTTCAAATTTTCATACGTGATTAGGCCAGAATAGGGAACCATGGCTCTAAACCATGCTATTGCTAGATATTAAATATGCTCTGCAAGCAATGGGCACAGAATAAAGACTCACTGGCAATCTACCTACTCATTTGTGCCAACTTCCAACAGTGCCTAGTGTGTGTTGCTCACTTCTCCTCCCCTCTTCACTAGCACACTTCTTAGTGGTTTCTTGTGTACTAGGCACAAACTCCTTAAGTGTAGGCTTACTTTCCAGCTGATTTATAGAGTAAGGCTGATGGTTACATTAGAGGTAATAAGGGATCACTTATGGTGCTTTCTACCCAGCCAGGGCTGGTATAATGGGATATGCAGAACAAGCTATACATAGGAATCCCCTAAGAGGAAAGGACCCAGACTCTGATCATGGCTCTTATTCATTTAGTAATAAATATTTTTGTGCATCTACAGCGCAGGCCAAGTCTCCTCCTTTTTTTTTTTTTTTATGTCCCTTAGAGAATATTGCTCCATAGTTTCCAATGGAGTCATGCATATTGCAGATCCGCATATATGATTCAACAGTCATGTTTCATCAAGGTAAAAATTGACTAAAATTTAAGTTGAAGCACAATCCTAAAATGGAAAAGAAAAAAAGACATGAACCAGGATGTATTTGGTGGTAGGAATGGGGATAAAACCAACTGCAGACTCATGCATGTAACAATGCCTTTGGTCTATTGGTAAAGAGCAATGAGTCCATTCCTTCTACTAACTAATCCACAAGCCTAGGACCCAGGTAGTAGCAGGGCTACTGGTAGTAGCAGGCTTTATTGCCTGGAAGCCTGGAACTGTTTTCTTCATTTGTCAACCTGTGTCCCAAAACTGTAACCCAAAGAACACTTGTCCCCCCTGACCAGTAGCAGATGACATCCCATTAAAGTTCTATCCTAAGGAAACTTACTTTCCTTAGAACATTTTTGAAATTTGACTACTAATGCCTTTCTACACATAACTCATACATGAAATGCTCAGAATTATAATATTTTGGAATTATACCTTATTACCACCTCCTGGCTATTCAAATTCTCTACTGGATGTGAATCCCAAACCCAGAACCCAGCTAGATAATTTTCATGTAAAATGAAAGTGTGGCACCCTTTGTTCAAGTATTATTAAGAATTTCAGATTGGTAACAGAAGAGCATAAAATCAAGCATGGGTTCCTTCTGAGTGTGGCCCTTACCTGCCTTTTTCCCCTCGTTGTTACAGTCACCAATTAAAAAAGGAAAGCAATCCAATTAAATTAATCATGTGAGTTGAAGAAAGTAGTTATACTAATGATGAAAAGCATGAAGAGATTTTCTTGACGATGCACAAAAAAACACACAAAACAAACAAAAGAGCAACAATAAAAACAGCCTGCTTATATAATACATTTCAGAAGAGAGTATGCTTAAAGGAAGGTTGTGAATAGTGAAGCATTTTGAAATCATTTCATGGGGAAACAATGGGTTTCATCTAAAATGGGTCTAGATTGAAGGAGAAAGAGCTTGGAGGTCATGTTACCTACCTATCATGAAGGCCTCATAGAGATACTTAAGCTAGTTCTTAGTATCTGAATAGGATTTGATGATCATTATTGGGAAGAGCACCATAGAAAAAAGATCAACATGTGTCAAAGAGCAGGGGAACTTCTTGGTGGAACACTCTTACCAGAAATAAAGAAGTTAAGGCATCTATTTCTCTTATGCAGAACTCAGAGAGCTATCATATTTAAACTACTGGGAAAAAAAGCAAGAAAAACAAATCTTGAAGGTAGACAGAGAGAAAAGACACATTACATACAAAGGGAAAAAGATGAAATTATAGTAGGCTTTTCATTAGAACCTGTGCAAACCTGAAGACAAGAAAGTGACTTGTCTACAGTGCTAGAAGACAAAAATTCTTAATGACAATTCTATACCCAGCAAAAATATGAACATTCAAAAATGAATGATAATGAAGACTTTCTCAGACAAATAAAAACTGAGAGACGCCGTTGTCTGCATACTTACTCTATAAAAATTGTTGAAGTTTTTCAAGCAGAAGAAATATGGTATCTGCCCTGTCTGCTTGGGCTGCCATAACAAAATATCATAGACTGGGTGGCTTAAACAACAGAGATTTATTTTCTCATGGTTCAGGAGGGTAGACACCCATGTTCAGAGTGCCAGTATGGGCAGATTCTGGAGAGAAATCTCTTCCTAGTTTGCAAATGACCACCTTCTTGCCAAGTCCTCACATGGCAGAGAGGAGAGCAAGTTCTTTGATGCCTCTTTTTATAAAGGTGCTAATCGCATCAGACCAGGACCTTGCTTTCATGATCTAATTATCTCTCCAAGGTCTCAACTCCAAATCTCATCACACTGGGGATTAAAATTTCAACCTATGAAATTTAAGGAGACACAAACATTCAGTTTACAACAGTATGAGACTGAAACTTGAATCCACAGACACACACACACACACACACACACACACAAATAAAGAGCACTGTAAATGAACTATATATATGAAGCTCTGGTAGAACAGGAACATCACCTGTTTTGTTCACTGCTAGATCTCCAATGGTTGGAAAACTGTCTGAGATGTGAGCAAAAAATATTTCTAAATGAGTGAATGAATATCAGACTAAGTGAATGTATGGCTGATCAATTGATGTGGATTTTGAGGAACCTGAATGATGGGACCATGATAACCTCATTTACACAATCAGTTTTATTCTCATAACAATTGATTTCTAGCCATCAAAGAGTTTTTAGTTTAAGCTCAGTAGGATTCCATTCTTTTATAGACACAATCTCTGTCTCTATAATTGCGGTAAGAGTATATAGGGGTAAAGTGTCATTTAGATATGAGGTGAGCATTAAAATTTGGGAATAATCATGCAGATCTACACTATAAAAATGCTAAAATAATTTTAAAATATAGAGAAACTTAAAAGATAATGCAAAAAATGCATGCTTGATTATTCTATTTATAAGAAAAACTATAAGCAAGACAAATCTGAAAATTGGTTTATTCTGGGGATAAAAGGGAACTTTTAGAACAGAGTACAAGGGAACTTTCTGGAATAACAGAAAACATCTATATCTTCATAGGAATGTAGTATACACAGGTGCAGGTATTTGCCAAGCTCAGCAAACTGGGCTCCTTTTTTCATTGTATAAAGTTTATATCTTAAAAACCTATATATAAGTCTTGAATTCTAGTGCATATGTTTGCTTTTGGCAGTAGTGTGGTTTAACAATTCTTAAACTAGTTTCTGTGTAGTCTGAGCAAATGAGTAAATATTTTGGGATCATGTGAGCCAGAGACTTCATGATTGGGGATGGAATTATAAATATAGAAAGGGAAAGGCTATTATAAAAATTCTGCGGTGTTGAGCTGGAATTGGAGGTATCAGAAGTAACTCATGATTTTTAACATATAGATGGATAGATAGAAGAGAATCAAGTGTAGAGATGGGAATGTGTGTGTGTGTGTGTGTGTGTTTCCTAGTTCTATACACTGACAGTTGTTTACACTAGAGGTAAATAACACTCTGGCATCAATGACTGCCAGATCTTGGTTTCTATAGAGCATTCTCCACTAAAAAGAACCAAAGCTCTAGGGAAAATATTGATTCCACTTTTGCAACAGGGGAAGTATAAGATGAGCTTCAAGCATTTCACGCCAGAAAGGAAGGAAGTGCTCAAAGAATGATGGGTACATGCCAAAAGGATACAGGAGCCAGTTTAAGATGTTTCCAGTCACCAAAGGTGGGACAATTTAAGCATCAAAATAAACAATGAAAGTGATGCACAAGGTACAATGCCCACTCCGGGTTTTTCCTGCCAAAAGTGTGTAATTCAAATCTGATCATGAAGAAACATCAGACAGGGGCGCCCGGGTGGCTCAGTCGGTTAAGCGACCGACTGCAGCTCAGGTCATGATCTCACGGTTCGTGGGTTTGAGTCCTGCGTGGGACTCTGTGCTGACAGCCAGCTCAGAGCCTGGAGCCTGCTTCAGATTCTGTATCTCCTTCTCTCTGACTTCCACTCCACTGCTCTCTCTCTCTCTCAGAAATAAATAAAACATTAAACAAAAAGAAATATCAGACAAGCCAAACTGAGGAATATTCTACAAAATTACTAGTCTGTACTATTCAAAATTTCAAAGTCAAGAAAGACAAAATAAGAGTTGAATAATTGTTCCAGATTAAAGGTGAGTAAAGAGACATGACAACTGAGAGCAGTGGGTGATTTTGGACTGGTCGTGGAGAACTAACAATATTTGAATATGGATTGTGTATTAAATTATTAGATGGTATCAACATTATAATCTTTGAATTTAATAATTACACTATGGTTATATAAGAAGTTTCCTTATTCATTGGGGAACACCCATTACAGTACATAGTACTAAAGGAGAACAGTGTATCTGATGTATTCAACTTACTTTGAAGCAGTTCAGAAAAATAAATTGTATATATAGATTTCAAGCAACACATACTTATATATACAAACAAAATGATAAAGCAAATGAAGCAAAATGCATACAGAATTGGTGAGTCCAGATAAAGCATATAAGAAATCTGTTTGGGGGCGCCGGGGTGGCTCAGTCAGTTAAGTGTCTGGCTTCGACTCAGGTCATAATCTCACAGTTCACAGGTTCGAGCCCTACGTTGGGCTCTGTGCTGACCGCCAGCTCAGAGCCTGGAGCCTGCTTTGGATTCTGTGTCTCCCTCTCCCTCTGACCCTCCCTGATCATGCTCTCTCTCTCTCTCTCTCTCTGTCTCTCAGAAATAAGTAAAGCATTAAAAAATTTTTTTAATTAAAAAAATAAAAGAAGAAATTTCTTTGTACTATTCCTTATAAATTTGCTTGAATTATATCAAAATATAAGTAATAAAAAAAAAAAGAAAGAAAAGGAAAGCTTATGGCTGAGCAGGAATTTCCATTCTGAGCTACATCATTAGGACTGTGTGACTGATAACACCCAGAATCTCTAACTTGAATCCAGAGTGCCAAGGTAGAAGGCTATTTATTTTTATTTTAACAGAAAGTCATATATAGACAAACTTAATAAGAAAAAAATATTTCTCTTAGACCCTTAGTCAAAAACCTTCATGGAAGAAGCAGAGGGGCTGTGGTTAGTTGTAGCCCTGACACATGGGAGGCAACATGATAGCAGCCCAAGCTTGGGGAGGTTTGAGACCTAGATTTGAAACCCACCTCGGCTGTTCACTAACTATATAACTTTATCAAGTCACTTGACCTCCCTGACTTCTCATTTGTAAAATGGAAATAGAGAATCCATCTAGCAGAATTGATTGAGGAATAAAAATAATATATATAAACAGCATAAAGTTTGCACATTTATCCAAATGTTACACATGTTGTATGCCAGACTCTTCTATGCTTTATCATATTTAATCCTCACAAACACACTAAAAAAGTATCATTGCCTTCATTTCTACATTTTATTTACTTATTTATTTATTTTAGAGAGAGTGGAGGAGTAAGGGCAGAGGGAGAGGGAGAGAAAGAATCTTAAGCAGGCTCCACGCTCAGCACAGAGCGCAAGATGGGGCTCAATCCCATGACCCTGGGATCACGACCTGAGCCAAAATCAACAGTCAGAATCTCAGCCAATTGAGTCACTCGGGTGCCCCCATTTTTACATTTTACAAGGCAGACTCATGACAGTTAAATATGCCATACAATTTTCAAGGACACCACCCTAGATTCAGCCCCTGCTGTGATGGATCCCAATACCCCTGCTCGGTTTATTAGGTCAAACTATCACACAAAATGCACAACATGCATATGTAACCAGTGTGTGGCAGGAAAAAGGAAGACAGTGACAAGGTGGCTTCTGTGCCAAACTAAAGTTAAAATGACCCTGAAGCTGGGGCGCCTGGGTGGCTCTGTTGGTTAAGTGTTCAACCTCGACTCAGGTCATGATCTCACGGTTCGTGGGTTTGGATCCCCACGTCAGGCTCTGTGCTGACAGCTCAGAGTCTGGAGCCTGCTTCGGATTCTGTATCTCCCTCTCTCTCTGACCCTCCCCTGCTCATGCTGTCTCTCTCTCTCTCTTTCTCAGAAATAAGTAAAACATTACAAAAAAAAACTTAAAAAAAAAATGACCCTCAAGCTAATGGCCTAAAGAGCACCTATTGATCTTAACCTGTATTTTGAAGACTTCATTTACTTCTTAATAAATGAAAGAATAACTTGAAATGACATTTTCACTATTACCTCAAACTGTAATGCCAAAGGGCCACTGGTGATATGTTAATTACTACATTGTTATAGTTATGAGAATTTTTCCCTCTGTTTCTACTTAAGAAAGTGCTGGCAGCACTACCAGTGTTAACAATTAATACGGAATGCCAATAATGGCCTAGAAATCTCTGTTACCAAGTTAGCCATACTTTGCTTTTAATGATTACATGGGCTAGGGGCACCTGGGTGGCTCAGTCAGTTGAGCGTCCAACTTCGGCTCAGGTCATGATCTCACAGTTCATGGGTTTGAGCCCCACGTCGGGCTCTGTCTTGACAGCTCAGAGCCTGGAGCCTGCTTCAGATTCTGGGTCTCCCTCTTTCTCTGACCCTCCCCTGCTAACGCTGTCTCTTTCACTCAAAAATAAATAAAACATTTAAAAAATTCTTAATGATTACATAGGCTAAAGTTTTGACCTTAAAAAGCCATCAACAAAGGGTTACAAAATACTTTTCAATTCATATATTTCACCATCATTTTGCAGGTGAGATAACTCAGTAATTCTATGCATTTCTGAAAACCTCATGCCTACAGTTCCTTGAGATTCAAATCCGAACATCATTAGCCAGGCTACTGTAAACAATCTTAACTGCCAACGTAGTAGATGAAGGGGAGCAAAATTTCTAACAAAAATGGGTCACAAACTAGGCTTGTTTTAATAAGTTATGCAAATTGGCTCGAGACCCACAAACTGAGCCCGTGTAGAAAAAGATATCAGGCTTAGAAAGGTATCTGGCTCTATGCAGAAACATTTTTAATTAAAGGTTATTTTAAAAGCACACAGGGGTGCTTGGGTAATTCAGTCGGTTAAGCATCCAACTCTGGATTTCAATTCAAGTCCTGATCTCATGGTTTGTGAGTTCAAGCGCCACATCAGGCTGCTCTGCACTGATAGTGCAGAGCCTTCTTAGGATTCTCTCTCACTCCCCCTTTCTCTCTCTCTCTCTCTCTCTCTCAAATAAATAAACCTAAAAAATAAAAATAAAAAGCACAATGATCAGTGCATTCCAACCCTTAACTGCACACAATAAACACCAAATAAATGTGTGAGAAGGAAGGAAGGAGGGAACGGAGGGAAGGAAGAGGGAGGAAAAGAGAGGCTTTTTTCTTTTTTTGTTTTTAATGGTTACTTATTTTTGAGAGAGAGAGAGAGAGAGAGAGAACATGAGCAAGTTGGGGGCTGGGGGCAGAGAGAAAGGGAGATACCGAATCCAAAGAAGGCTCCAAGCTCTCAGCTGTCAGCACAGAGCCCACACAGGGCTCGAACTCACAAACTACAAGATCATGACCTGAGCCAAAGCCTGACTCTTAACTGACTGAGCCACCCAGGTACCCCAAGACAGTTTTTTTCTAACGCAGCCAATGCATCACTTCTTTTTTTTTTTTTTTAATGTTTTTTTTATTTCTGTGAAAGAAAGAGAGACAGCGTGAGCAGGGGAGGGTCAGAGAGAGAGGGAGTCACAGACTGAAACAGGCTCCAGGCTCTGAGCTGGCAGTCAGCACAGAGCCCACACAGGGCTCGAACTCACAAACTACAAGATCATGACCTGAGCCGAAGTCTGACGCTTAACCGACTGAGCCACCCAGGCGTCCCCCAATGCATCACTTCTAATCCTAAGAAGAATAAAAAGAAATGGTGGAAATTTGCCAATTTCAATGTTGACTGTCTTAATTATTTTTAATTATCTGCAGTCCTGACATGCTGCATAGATTAAATTTGCTACCAAATTTTAATCATAATTCTCTCCCAAAAATACCACTAAAGATTACAAAGCATGGTGTAACCTTGCCTATTCTCATAAAGCAGTTACACAAACCTAGTGAGTTCAACCAAAAGAATGGAAGAAATAGGGGCGCCTGGGTGGCTTAGTCGGTTAAGCGTCCGACTTTCGCTTAGGTCATGATCTCGCGGTTCGTGGGTTCGAGCCCCGCATCGGGCTCTGTGCTGACTGCCAGCTCAGAGCCTGGAGCCTGTTTCAGTCTGTGACTCCCTCTCTCTCTGACCCTCCCCTGCTCACGCTGTCTCTATCTCTCCTAGAAATAAATAAAACATTAAAAAAAAAAAGAATGGAAGAAATAATATCTGCCCTGCCCACAGACATGTGGCTTTTATGATGAGAAAATGACCTTTGCACACACACACACACGCACACGCACACTTTTGTTTGAAGACAAGGGTTAATCAAAAAGCACAGGTCACATGAGTGGTAACACTCAGAGAGGTTGCAAGTGGCCCGGCCTGGAACTCTTGCACTATACTGGTTTAAGGTGGTATGTGTTATAGTTCTTGTTGCCATCATTGTTATTATTATTACATATTATTTTTAAAAATCCATATCTATATCAGGAGGGAATTGACTGCAGTTCATCAAAGTGCACAGAAAGTACCCACTAGACTAACAAGGCAAAGGTCTTTATTGATAAGCAACTTTCTTGAACAGCAAAGTCCTTCGCATACATATGAATTGCTCAGTAGATGTTTGATAAATAGATCCAAAATGAAACACCCACTAACTACACTTGAGCTTTCCTTAAACATCTCACCCTGAGGCAGCATGATAAGAATAATAAAAAGAGCAACAAGCACTACTTATTAACATTAACTATGTAATAGGCAAAACATGCCAGTTACTTTACATCCATTGCCTCACTGGGGAAGTACTGTCATTACCCCCATTCCACACACAAAAAGAACTAAGGTTCAGATACATAGTCATTTTCTCAAAGACAAGCAACAAATGGTAAGTAATGGAAATGAGCCTCCAACCAGCAACTCTGACTGTGCTCTTAGCCACAGACAAGGCTATAATATCTGCATCTCTCCTCCATGTTGGAGAAAGAAATATGGCCCCAAAGAGGCTAATAAAAGAGCAGTTAAAAGGATGGCAAGCAGTTCAGAGTCCCTTTGCATTTGAAAAGCCCAGGGTGTTAAGTCTGCCTGTTGTAAGTAAGTGGGGATTCTATGGGACAGGCAAATCCATGGGTCCCGTTAAATGTGCACTCAGAGAAAAGTCCAAGGTTTGTGGCCCTCATTGATGGTACATTTATGATGGTTTTGAAGTTTAGACTTACACAGCTCACTCTGATTTAATAGGTTTATACTTTTTGCCTATTGCTAATGGAGAAAGATCTTTCCCCTTCCACTCAGGAGACAGAAACCCCAGCAAAAGAGAGCTTCTGGCAGCATGCCTTTGAAAACTAACAGACCTCGAAGCTGGGCTTTGAATGTCTGGTTAGAGAAGCCCCAGAATATTTCCCTCACCCACATCCATTGGAGTCTTCTCTAGAAGAGGTTTCCTCACTGCCAGATGAAGTATTACAATGCAGAAGTCTTCATCACTGCCAGACAGAATGCCAGAGCCCTGCAGGCTCCAGCTGAGTTCTGTACTTGGCCTGTACTCACTGGATCCATGGCGCCTACCAGCGCTTCCCTATCCAACTGTATTCCCAGCCTGGCTCCCCGGCCAGCCCAAGCCTGCTGCTGCCTCAGCCAGGAGCTGGCAGGCTTTGCTCCCTCATTATGCATATGCACTAACAAATCTTCAATCCCACGGTCCGTCCACTGGCTCACCTCCCTCAGCTTTCAGTACTGCAGAACCACGATATTTATTGCCCACACCAGGGTACTTTCAAGAATGAAAGAGGACAGTATATTAATACTATGCGAGGACAACAGATTTAAATCCGCAAACCTACATCTGGTCACCCCATCAAATAGCCACAGGACTTCCCCACCCATAAAACAAAACTACAATTCAGATTGACGCCTTTTCTAAAAACTCATCCAATTTCTCCCCCTTTCTTCTCTGTCAAAATTCTAGAACTTGTTATCTACAAACATGGCCTCTATATAGTCGCCACCCACCTTCTCTCTGATCTCCATTCACTTAATCTGCATCTCCCATTCAACTGAATTTTCTACATAAAATTCAAATCTCCCTTTTTCAGTCTTCATTCTCCTCGAACTCTTAGCTCTCTTTGGATCTCCTCCATCCTTCTACGCCCCAGCCATTAGCTTCCTGAAGATTGCCTCATCTGTTCTTTGATATTTCCCTATTGTAAATGATAGATAGCTTGGAACACTTGAAGAACCCACCTTTCCTGAGTTAAATCTCAGTCATCCCTCATTTAGCATAATTATGAGATGCTCTCACCCAGCTGCTTCCTCTGGTTGAGTTCTAGTTTATCAATATTCTCCTTGAAATATTTCATCTGGGAAGGTGCACACGCTGACCAGCACAGAGAAAGTCAAAGCCGTTTCTCCCCTCTCAGCCCCTCTCTACGATACCAGCCTCACGTTGTGTTAGGTTTGTCAGCATCCTCTATACTCCGCTAGCTGCTATTCTGGGGATAGTCAATAAAATTTCCTGGCTCCTCATCTATGAATTCTACCAAGTTGCTTTCTCCCACCTCGACCTTGTGTGGCGAAATTTTTTTTTTTTTTTGTCAACCCAAATATAGGATTTTACATTTATCCCTGTTACATTTCAACGCCTTAATTTCAATCCTATTTCACAGCCTGTCAAGACCCTTTTGAGTTTTAATGCTATCATCTATCATGTTAACCCTTCTTTCTTTCTATGAGTTGTCTACAGATTTGATAAGCATCCATTGAATGATTTTTTTCTTTTCTATGTCAGTTGCGGCTTGGAGACACCTGATTTTTCAAACATAAGTGTTAAAGACTATTCACTGCCTCTCAGCTGCTCTGTGTGACACAGGGTGTCACCAGGAGTCCTTGACTCCCCTGTCTAGCATTATTAGTCCTGTCATCTGGAACACTGGTTCTCAAACTTTGGTGGGACATCTGTATTACGTGTCACGTCTGTTAAAATGCATATTCCCAGGCTCAAGCTTCAGCATTTCCGATTCAGAATCTCCAAGAATAAGTGCCTTTAACAAGCACCCCAGGTGACTAGTGAATAATCTGTACATAATATTTAAATACTTCTTTAGAACCAAAACCTTCGGCTTTGCTTAACCTGTGGGCAGAGTTGGGGTGTGGAGAGGAAGACACTGATAGAAATGAGTTATATTTTTTTATCTGTCCTGTCAGTTCTCAAATGTCTTTTAAGAGAATTGAACATAAGGTTATTCTGCCGACATTCAGTTACTTTTTTCACATTTTCTAGGTAAATTCACATGCTAGGTACCTAATAACTCCTTAAAGGCCCAGACATCCGATTTGAAATTACTTAATAAATATATTTAAACAGCTTCTTTATGGTCATATATTTAAATAGATTATTTTTGCTCTTAATGTATATATTGTTGACCTGAGATTTATAAAATAACTCTTCCTATCACATATTTTGCAATATTGTTTCTTTAGTTGTTGTTAAAGTGAATTTCAAATATTTCTGTGCTCAATTTTTAACTTTTCTTATTTTAAGTTTTATTTCTTATTTATTTTTACCTCAGTATTATTTTATTGGTTTTTAAATTCATGAGTTTAATTGCCCTTTAGGCTTTTTACATTTGGCTCTTTAAAGGTACTTTTTTAAAAAGATTACCTTTTTAACTTTAAACAATCTCACCTTCTCTAAGTTCTTTCATTTTGTTTAACCATCCTTACTCTGCTTTTCTAGCTTAATTATTTTTTTTAATGTTTATTTATTTTTGGGAGAGAGAGGAAAAAAAAAAAAACAGAGCATGAGCAGGGCAGGGACAGAGAGAGAGGGAGACACAGAATCCAAAGCACACTCCAGGCTCTGAGCTGTCAACACAGAGCCCAACACGGGGCCCAAACACGAACTGGAAGATCACAACCTGACCTGAAGTCAAATACTTAATCAATTGAGCCACCCAGGTGCCCCTATTTTATTTTTTTAAGTAGGTCCTGCACTCACAGTGAGGCTCAAACTCATGACCCCAAGATCAAAAGTCATATGCTCTACTGACTGAGCCAGCCAGGCACCTCTCCTTTTCTAAATGTTTAGTCTCTTGCTTTCACATTGCCTGACAAAAAAAGTGGGTCATAGGAATTCTCAGAATGAAAAGAATCCAGTTACAACCAGGAAGGCATCAAAGCTGCCCAGCCACCTTTGTACCTATTCCTCTGGCTTCTCCTGATTCCTCATTAAAGACTCAAGAGATTCACAAATAATCCTTCAATATAGACTTTCAAATAATCTATCTAGAAAATTCTGAGTCATTTTTCTTTTGCTCCTAATATGTTGGAGAAAGCCTGTTACATTATAACAGGTACTACTCTGAGTATGTTCATGTTCCCAATTTGTTTTGTTTCGTTTTGTTTTGTTTTTCTTAACCTAAACTTTGCAATAACTACCTTCATGCACAGTCAAATCGTAGAATAAAATGATCTATTGGCACACATTGATATATTAGGCCCATGTGTGAGGGAGAGATCACTGACAGTAATTACCATGTACTGAGTATCTACTACATGGTGCACTCTGTGATAAGTTCTTTGAAGAGACATGTGATCCGATAGAGCTTCACAAAATTTCTGCAATGGAGATATTATTACCCTTAATTTACAGATAAAGAGCTGAGACCTCCCTGCTCCTTCTGCAACTCCACACAGTCAAGAGGAGATCGCTATGGAGAGCTAGAAATGCTACCAGTAGAGGACAGTGATGCTGGGGGACTCCTTGTCCTGGCTGCTGGGATTACTGCTGCCTGCACCTAGGCTTCACCTTGGGATCTCTCTGAGATCTTCCCTCAGCTTAAGAGAGCCCCTCACCCAAGGTCATAGCTCTTCCCAGGGCATTCCACATTCCACATCTCCTCTAAGGGGCGGGAGTGAAAGGCTAGCCTTCTTGCCCAAACCCAAACAACTCTGAAGAGCCATTCCAGTTCAAGAGCTCCCCTGGGAGCTGCAAGGCAACCCATCTTCTCTGTCTGTCTGTCCTGCTTCCTCTCCTCCCCTGAAATGTAGGGATCCTGAGAGCACTCCCTACTAAACTTCCTGCATACTAATATCCTTATCACGGTCTGCTTCTTGGAAGCCTTGACCTACAACATTAGTTTTGCAATGAAACACAGAAATTTTTATTCATGACTCCTCTTTAAGAAAAAAGTATCAAAGGCAATTTCATGAATATCTGGATTCAAGTTAACATATTAAAGGTGACAGAGAGAGGATAAAGAAACATAAAAAATAAAGAAACCAAGAGAAAGGACATAAAATGGAGTCAGGCATGTGGTAGTACAAAAATGAACCTCTTAGCTAGGCCATAAATTTGGCTTGCATTTTGCCAGTGCAGAAGAAAGTAAACTCATCGAGGGGCGCCTGGGTGGCTTAGTCAGTTAAGCGTCTGACTTTCGCTTAGGTCATGATCTCGTGGTTCGTGGGTTCGAGCCCCACGTTGGGCTCTGTGCTGACTGCCAGCTCAGAGCCTGGAGCCTGTTTCAGAGTCTGTGACTCCCTCTCTCTCTGACCCTCCCCTGCTCACGCTGTCTCTCTCTCTCTCTCCTAGAAATAAATAAAACATTTAAAAAAATTAACTCAAAAAAAGAAAGTAAACTCATCGATTCTATAACCCACAGTCACCTTATGATGTTTGGTTAAATACACAGTTGCTCAGGAAAAACCAAGACCAAAGAGAAAAACCTCCTGAGCATCCATATAAAGATCTTCACAACCTTACATGTGACGCATAGTTGAGTTGCATGGAGATGTGTTTGATTGGCTGGTAGGGTGACCAACTGTCCAGGTTTGTCTAGAGCTAAAACATATCCTGGGATTTTCAGTGCTGATACCAGGACTGTCTGGGGCAAACAGGGACAGTTGGTCACCCTTGTGATAGTACATTTCCCACATCAAGTCAATAAAAAGCAAATCTGCAAGCGGCAATATGAACCAGTCCAGCTACACAGGCTTACATTGGCCTGACTCAAGGAAGGGTCTGTGTAGGTCATCTGGAGGAACGTTTACACTGCATAGCCTTCACACAAGCCCCTGGGAATATTGTGGATCTCTGCTGAGTTCTGGAGAGGTGAGGCATGCAGCCATGAGTTCAATGTTGCACTAAAAAACTAGCCAGAGTACCTCTCTTTTATGTTGTCAATTTAGTACTGATCCTTATACTTGAACAGACAGTGAGCTACGGATAGAGTTAACATTCTTAGGTGAACATTGAAAAGCCTGACAAGCACAGAAAGGTATTTTCACCTCCACTTGGTGATAAGCTAAGGGAGCATTTAGGGACAGGAACAAGATTCTTCTTTGAAGGTAATTTGAAATCTTCTCTACAGCATAAATGCATGCACTGAGGTAAAAATCTTCTACTCAGAGAACTGGGTCACCACAATTCTAGCATGGAAGAACCATAAACTGAAAAAGGAAGACGTTACCAAAAAAAAAAAGAAAGAAACCATTCACAATGAAACACCTCTAGAAAAATTAACTTGACCGTCACCTTCAGGTATACACGCCATGATCAACTATTTGAGGAATTAACAACAAAGTAACTAATTGATTGCCTATATCTCATTAAAATGAGATATTCTTGTATATCCACCATCCACTCAACAACTAAAATAATAATCAACTAGTTTCCATGCTAACCTGTTTTTAATGAACTGAACCCTAGAGTTACAGTCAATAGTCCTGATTTAGGAGTTCCAGTTTAGCAGCTGTCTCTCCACAAATAACCTTTGGAAGTCACTTAACAAATAAATATTCCCCATTCCTGAGTGATCTGATCAGCAATTATATGGATTTTCTTTTCTGTTTAGTTCTAGTTGTCAATTGTAATTTGTAAGAGAAACTTGGAGGAGGTTGGAAACAAAGATGGCAATTATCCAGCTAATTTTGGGGTTTGTGTACGGCTGCACACATGTCAAATATGCTTGAGAATATTTTCTATTTCCATTGACAACATTTCCAGATGATTGCTGACATTCTTCCTTGTGTTCTATTGCATAGGCAGCCACAAGTAAACCTAAAATAAAATGAAGACATTCCGTGACGCCCAATCTGCAAAGCATACTGTTCAGGGGTAATGACAATTGTCTCCGGAGTGCAGAAGGTTATCAATAGAGGTATAGTCAGTTTTACTCTTTTAAACCATTATTTTTTATCTTCTCTTAAATGAGTTGGTTGAAATGCTTGCAAACTGAGACTAAGAAAAGTCAACTGGAAAGTTCAAACAAGGAAGATGGTCTTTCCTGTGCATTATATGGAGTTTGCCAGGGAGACGTCATCTCTCTTACAAAGTATTTCAGGTATTCACCTCACAAAAGCAAGAACACAGGCCTCTATGGTGGCTTCTGAGCTGTGACAATGGCCTAAAAAGAGGTCAGGCTCTGTAGAGACTAATTTGTGGTTTTTCATCACCTTATCCAATGGTTAATTTCCAATCCTCCATTTCATTTTGTGCTAAATCAGTCCAGTGGAAGACAATAGCATGGTGCCTGAGAGCATGTCCTGAGGCCAAGCAGTGAGGCATTAAGCTTCTGTTTCTTTGACTTCTTCATAGTAACCCACCTGCTTCCCAGCTAGCTAAATTCCATTACATGCCATTCTGCTATTTGCATCCTTAGCTTTAGTCATTAAACAGGAGGGAAAGGGTACCTTTGCTGCACAATGAAGTTATCCATTTCCTCAGTTAAGCACGCGGGCAGGCTTTTCTTCCTTCTAAATAACTAGTTTCATCTGTGACTAAGAGGTCTGAAATTTTACTATTCAACCTGCTAACTGTTGCATTGCATCAAAGGGAAGGTCAGTAATCTTCTTGACAGAAGATTTGGAACATAAGAAGCTTAGCATTCAAGTCTATGNTAATGGAGCTCGATTCCAGTTTCCAGCTGCCTTTTCAAAAAACCTAATGAGAACAGACTGGCTCTGCTCCCCTCCCCCTCACACCCCCAAACCCCCCTGGAGCTAGGCATTTTATATAGCTCCAAACACATCTAGAAGCATGCCCTCAGTGGTGAAAGGCAGGACAGCACTGGGCATCCCAGCTCCCATCTTTGTGAACCATTGAATCAGAACAATTTCCAAATATATCACTGTTAGTACACACCTACAGCCTGTCATCAAGGACCCCCTCCCCCCACCAAATTGGACTATTTTCTCAATCTTCTTTTCTGAAGGTGAAAGGAGACTTTATTTTTAAAAAGAAAAAAATGAATTACATTTTACTGTGGATGTTAAGTTTGCCTTGAAAAATGAACGATATGTAAGCATTTTTCCCTCTCTAAAGAAGAACATAACATTTCTATTTCTAAAATGTACATGCATACATTTGCTTAAAAATAGCTTCCTTCATTATCATAATGATTTTTCCTCCTGTGTTCAGGAGCTAAGGGAATTAGTGGTAAATGTAAATGTAATCAACTGCACCACCATGCTTTTAATTTGGCAAGTAAAAACCATTTATATTTCCCATCATTGTGGCAGGACAAGTCAGTTTCATTACCAAAAGAAGCTTGGAGGTAATCTGATTCCCATTTGACTGAGTTTTCTTGTTCATGTTTGTGTCTTGCCTAAATAAAAATTCTGGTCCTAATATCAAGTGTTGGTATAGTTATGGGAAAATGTACTACTGTTAAGAGTGTAAATTGCTACCCTTTCTGAAACCAATCTGCCAAAATACATCCAAAATGTGAAAGTGTGGCTATCTTTTGAGCCAGAAATCCCACCTCAATAAATTTACCCTGATATAGTTGCCCACAGAGAAGATGCATGTTCTCTGTGCTGCTGTTTACACAGTGAAAAAATAATAAAAAAAGAAATACCTTGAATGTCCATTAAAGGCAGCTAGTCAAATTTGGTATGCAAATAAAATTTAACACAACAGTTCAAACTAGAGTATTTGAAATACTGTTTGATGAGAAACATCTTGTATAGTATATAAAATTCATATAAAATTTATTCATGCAAGGAAATATTTGTCAAACACCTACTAAGTAACAGACATCATTCTATAGCAGAGGTTGGCAAACTCTTTGTGTAAAGGTTCACACAGGAAATATTTTAGGCTTTGCAGGTCATATGGTCCCTGCAGACCGGCTTAAGTCTGCCCTTTTAGAATGAAAGCAGCCACAGGCAATATGTAAAAAAAAAAAAAAAATGGGTGTCGCTGTGTTCCAATAAAACTTTATTTACAAAAACTAGGCTGCTGGACGGATTGGCTCCTGACTGTTAGTTTTGGACAACCAAAATATATAAGTGAAGCAAAACATACAAAAAAGCTCTGACTCCATGGATCTTACATTCTGTAGCTATTGTTTATTTATATGTGTGTATATAAATTATTCATTATATATGAATAATATGGCAGAGGGATGTCCACCAATCACTCATTAGGCAAATATTAGGGGACGGTCCCAGATATCAGCTAGTGATTCGATGGTGAACAAAAGAGACTTGGTCCCTGTCATTGTAGAGCTCATGGTCTAGTGGAGAAGAAAGACAAGAAAGCAAGTGAAAAGAATAGCTACAGTTTGTTAAAATTGATAAGAAGAAAATAAAATGATTAATATAATCTCTAGGTAGTGAAATGTCTAATAGGTGTTCCTTTATTCTTTTTTACTTTCCTCTATTGTTTGAAGTTTTTACAATAAGCATGTTTTAGCATTTCAAAAACAATAAAGTTAGTCTCCAAAAGTTGTAATGAAAGGATAAAAGTAATGAAAAAGATAAAAGTTTAATTCATATTTTCTACTGAGCACAAAATCCTAATGGATTTAGAACAATGGAAGATCTGTTCATTTTTAAAGTTGATTTGTTTTGTATTTGAAACCGTCTACCTAGAAAAAAAAAAGGTCTTACTGTTGTGTAAATAAATAAACAAATAAAAACCCTTGTCTTTGAGATATGGATGAGGGGCTTAGCAACAGACAGAAGAACCTTAATTCTTCTCCATTCACTCACTAATCTCAAGTGTAAAACAGAAAGCTTAAAGAAGTGTAGGAAAGCAGCAACCCAAAGACCGGCAATCTGTTCAGAAGACTGAAAAAACAGTTCATTTTATTTTTATTTTGAAAGGAAAGTGTACAGTAAAAAATGTGCTTTACCCAAAGAGAGTTCTGGCCTTTGTTCTTAGCTCCTGGAGGTCATCTCTGTCATACCTGATGGGAGTATCTTTGTTTAGGGGAGGGGCTGGCCACCCCTGACAGTCCCAGGTTGGGGGCTGCCCACTCCAGAAAGACCAACCATGTGACTTGGGATGGGAGCTTGAGGTCTCATGGTATCAGCTGACCTAGTAATCGAGTTCAACTGAACAGGCAACCAATGAATCATTCCTATGAATGCAGCTCCAGTAAAAACTTTGGACACCTAAACTCAGGTGAACTTCCCTGCCTGGCAGTACCCCATTGTAGTCATGCACCATGATACCAGGAGAGCAGTGTGTCCTCAAGACAACAGAAGCTTCATGTGTGGATGGCTCCCAGACCCTGTCCTTTGCATCTCTTCCTCTGGCTGATTTCCTGTGTCCTTTCCCTGTAATAGCCATAACCATGAGATTAGTCAGTTTTCAGTGAATTCTTGTATTTCTAGTGAATCATGGAACTAATGAGTGATTTTGAGAACCCTCGAGTTTGCTTGGTGAAGTGAGGTTGGTCCTATGAAGGACTGTGTGTTCAGACCTTGCAGCTTGGGCAACTTCATGTAGGGAACATTCAAAGAAAGAAGAGAAGACAATATGTAAATGGAACTTCACCTCTCCATGTGTTGTGACCCACATGCTCTAGGCCTCTTTCCCCCTCTGCTTCTTCCAAATATCAAACATCATTCACCAGATTTAACTGCACGGTGCATTCGATTTTACAAAGATGCATAGCTGTCCTGACAGAAGGTATGTCTTTAGGGCACATTTATATTTATTATTTTCATACTTATAACTTTGTCTTAGAAAGATTTAAGTACAATATTTTTCCCCTTTAATACACGAGAAGCAAAAAAGGACTCAAAGACTCAAATCAGTGCATTTCATTGATGCAAAGAGCAGAAATTTTGTCAAAATATTTGCCTGACTACTTTCCAAAGAGTCACAGAAAAACATACTTCATTTAGTTTTCTGATTTATTCCATTAAAGGAAATGCTTCCTAGAACACCAGGGTTTAGAAACATTCCATTTTTTCCCCCAAAAGAGCCACAAAGATTATGTCTTTGTGAAGGTTTAGGTGTGTGTGTGTCTTATGTCCGAGTGGTCGAGTAACTGGGTAGTCAACAAATTCACCCATTCTTAAGGGCAAACTTGGACCATTGGTAATGGCAGCTTCTTAGACCATTTATCTCTAAGATGTGAAAATTTGAAAAAAATCCCTAAAGTTTAGTCTATCACTTCCTTAGAGATTGTCTTAGTTGCTCCACCTATCAAATATGGGTACATCATACATCCCAGGTCATCCGGCCCATTGTTTTTTAAATATCAGAAAATAACCCAGGAAAATTAACATTGTGAACCTCTATCAACAACTTGGGCTAGAACTCAGAAGTGTTTCCTCTTTGCCTGCACTTCAACTGCAGAGGTCATTTGTTATTGATTTTGAGGACTTGAATTCAAGATAGATTCAACCTCTAAAAACTCAGTCTAGTTCTGAGCTTGTCCTTGACTTCAAGTTCCAGTGCTCAGCACTTGAAAAGATCAGGTGCAATTCAATTATGAAGTCACATCTGACTTTTTGAAGTGTAAATCCACTGCACTTGAAAATGGCAAGTGTAAAATCCATTCTTAAAAAGCACTTGACATTTTCACATACAGCTTTACAGTGGTGGAAATGTGAGGAGGCTTAAAAGCAATGGCCAAGAATGGCTTTTACAAAAGTGGGGGAAGAAAGAAAAAAGAGTCTAATGCTTGGTCAGGAGCAGAAGTCTGATTTTTAGCTTTGTGTTGACTAGAAAATTAGAACTTCTTACAAAGTGGCACTTTGTAAAACTCATGCCTACAAGCTGATTTTTCCTGAAGCTTAACTGCTGCATTCTGTACCTACAGTCTAAAGTGATCATATAGATCAGGGGTTTGCAAACTTTGTCTGTAAAGGGCCAGAGAGACAATATGTTTGGCTTTGTGAACCATATGGCGACTGCCATTGCAGGCATCAACAATACATAAACATTTGAGTGTGGCTGTATTTCAATAAGACTTAATTTATGGGGACTGAAATTTAAATTTAACATTCACGTGCCACAAAACATTATTCTTCAACCATTTTTTAAAAATACAAGCCATTCTGAGCTCACAGGCTATACAAAAACAGGCAGTGGCCTGGATCTGGCCCCTCCACCATAGTTTGCCATCTCCTGATCGAGATGGCGCAAGTAATTTAACAAAATGAAGTATAAATGGCATTGGACATGTACTAAAGTCTCACACACTCTGTGGAAGAGATCTGCCAGAGATTCTCCATATCTCTGAACATGTATAAGTCAGTAAGTTCATTTGATTCCATCAGTGGTTCAATAAGCTGATTATCTGCTGAAGTCAGCCAGTAAGTGCTCTGACCAACCTTGCTCCTCACTGGGCTGAAGCCCTTCCACCTCGGAGCCCAGCCCCATCCATCTTAACCTCAGCAGCATTGGCATTATCTGGAAGCATGTTAGCAATGCAGAATCCAGGCTGTTACCAAACTTTCTGCATCAAGATTTGCATTTGGTGAAAGAAATCAGACACAAAAGTCATGCATTATGTGTCTCCATTTATTTGAAACATAAAGAATCCAGGTAATCCATAGAGAGCAGGTTGGTAATTAGTTACCAAGGTCTAGAGGAGAGGGAGATATGGGGAGTGACTGCTTGATGAGAATGGGGATTCCTTGATGAAAACATCTTGGAACTAGATGGAGGTGATGATTGCACCACATTGTCAGTGTACTAAATGCTACTGAATTGTACACTTTAAAGTGGCTAAGGACTAACTTTGTGTTTTGTGAATTTTACCTCAAAAGAAAATGAAAAATAAAAATTTGCATTTTAAGAAGACTCCCTACTCCTGTTTCCCATTGATTCCCGTGCACATTAAAATTTGAGGATAAAATTCTGCTAGACCACATATCAGGTATATTTTCGATCTGGTTTATAGAAACATTGGGTTTTCAATTAAAAGGAGCAAAACATTCATTCCGTTAGCACATAGCGTCACAATAGTTATCTTAATATTGTTGATGCATAAAAACCCCTTACATCTTAAACCTCTGGGCTAGGAAAAGTTAAAATAATCTCACTTTTTAAACTCTTTCCCAAATTTGTTTTACATATTCACTGGAGGGCCTGCTAATACCTATAACATGTCAAATACATTTTACATATTAAATTTGAGTTTGTGCAATCCTTTTCTTGCTCCAAAAACTGGTCCCTAGCCCCACCTATTTCTTCCTATTATTTATTCAACTATAATATTCTTTAAATTTTTTTCTAACTTTCACGGATTAACTCCCTAGAAGAACTGTTACCCTACTTGATATTCAGTATATATTTTCTTGTGACAGCTTTATGGTACAATTAAATTTCATACATTTTTTTCAGCCCTCTCTGAATATGCATTAGAAAGCCAACCATCATAATTCTAAGCCAATTGGCTTGATTTGCTTATTTAAGCCCACATCTCACAGGCTTGCTACATTTCCATACATTCCAACTCCCTCTGCACTCCATCCACCTGCTCAAAGTTATTGATTGTGCTGACAGTGGACACAACCACAGGGCATTGACAGTCAAAATATAATTTCCATTAGAAAGCCCTTTAGAAAACATAAAGTCCATATTGAGATTCTGAACTTTAATATGCCATGGTGCTGGTTTAAACCTGGTCACAGAAGAAACCAAAAATTGAATATAAGCAGCAGACTGAGCCTGCTTTTTTTTTTTTCAAAACTGTTATCAGAGTTTAGCATAGAAGAAATCGTTATCACAACTTAACATATGAGGAAAAACCCTCGTGTTTAGATGGACTAAGTAACTTAATAAGGCTCATTTGGATGCAAAAATAAATGAGCATCAAGTTAACATTAACTTTTAATGCTTGCCATTTTATGTTAATTCATATTTTTAAATTATGGCTGATTCTTTGCAATCAGTCTATGGCTAATTATATCTCCAACATGTAAATCTGATGGAGTGCTGGGACCCAAGAACAACAAAAAATATCCAACAAAGACCTTGGAAACTCAGCACTGTCAACTGGTAAAATCCAGCCTACAGAGCAAACCTCGAGCTCTGAGCTACTGTCACCATTCTTTCTCAAAGATCAAAGCTTAGTTTGCTTAACCATGGAAACCATATCGACGCATCCTGCTTCCAGACATTTTTCCTGATTTTTTAATCTTTGTAACTGATGGCTCCATCTTAAGACACAGGAGCTGTGTGTTAGGTAGATGTAGACTGGAGTTTTAGGAAACCTCGGAGTTGAAACTGTCTAAATTAAAAATCTGGATTAAACACATACCCCCACCTGACACAAAGATTCTACATGTTCTTCAATACCAGACACAAGGATTCTTGCAATTACTAAAAGACATCCAGATCCAACTCTATTAATGATGATGTATTCTAATGGCAGACTCTCATAAGAACCTCATTAGATTCTAATAACACAAAAACTAATAGCTACCATTTAATGAAGGTCTACCCTGAACTTTTTAAATGCTATTTATCTCACGTGCTCCCTACAATAGCCCCACATGAGAAAACTGACAGACATGTTACCAAAGGTAACAAGCTAGCAAATCATTGAAGCAGAGTTGTCTGTTTTTAGATTCACACAGACATTGTTTATTCAAATCAGATGCTACAAATTTCACAAATATTTTTACATCCACTGACCACTAGCTTTAGGAATCCAACTCTCACATTACACAAGTGAAGACATGGAGGCTCAGAGAGGTTAAGCAGCTTGCCCAAGGTTATGCAGCCAGCTAGTGGCAAATTCAGAACCAGGGCCCAAATCTTCCATCTGCTCAGCCATCTTCTGTCTTCCACATCTTTAATGTGCATTTAAGACTCCTGGGATTTTGTTTCCCTGCAGGTTCTGCTTCAGGAGGCCTGGGAGGGGCCTACAATTCTGCATTTCTGCTAACCACCTGGTTGATTATGGGCCCCTGAACCAGGGCTCCATGCCACACTGCCATCACCACCGGTAGAAATAAAGCTTCAGGATTTCAATTAGGAAAAATGACTGTGTGACACTGTTCACTGACCACCAAGTCAGTCACTAAGGTTACCGGCTCATCTAAATATGTCCATTATTTGCCCGGTTTTAGCACTGAATGTTCCACATCCTGGGAAACCCCTCAGTTTGTGGCAAACTGGGATGGTTGTTCACCCAATGCTCAACTGGCTTATTTACCACACCTAACACAGCATTAAATGTAGGAGAAAGTATGCAATATGGGTTTGGAAAAGAGGAGGCATAGGGTGAGAGGGCTTAGGGGACTGAGGAGTGTGGGGTCAGCTTCCTGGGCACGCACCTGTACAACTACCCAGGCCCTGCACTCACTCAGTTTCATGTAGTGCTATTGCTGTCTTGAAATTCTTAATAGCTTTTTTTTGAGATATAATTCAAATACCTTTTTAACATATAAAATTCAGTGCTTTTAGTATATTCACAAGGCTGTATAATCATCAATACTATCTATTACCAGAACTTTTTCATCACCCCAAATAGAAGCACTCTACCCATCAGCAGCCACTTTCTATTCTCCCTTCCCTTAGATCCTGATCGTCACTAATTTACTTTTTGCCTCTATGGATTTGCATATTCTGAACCTTTCATAAAAAGGGAATCATACAGTATATGGCCTTTGTGTCTGGCTTTTTTCACTTGGCCTGTCTTCAAGGTTCATCTGTGCTATGTGTATCAGAACATCGTTACTTTTTATTGCTGAATGACACTCCATTGAATAGATATAATATACACATTGTATGGATGTATCACATTTTGTTTATCCGTTTATCAGTTGATGAACATTTGGGTTGTTGATACCTTCTGACTATTATAAATAATGTACATTATGTACAGTGAATGAACATTCATGTACAAGTTTGTAATGTGGACATATGTTTTCAGTTCTCTCCAGTATATACCTAGGAGTGGAACTGTTGTATCAAATGACAACTCTTAACTTTTTGAGGAGCTGTCAAACTGCTTTGCTAAGTGTTAGCAATTTTACATTTCCACCAGAAATGTACAAGGATTCCAATCAATTTCTCCACATCCTTGCCAACTCTTATTATTGTCCTTTTTTTTAATTATAGCCATCCTAGTGAGTGTTACGTGGTATTTTGTTATTGTTTTGATCTGCATGAAATTCTTAATAAATTTTGAACAAAAGCCCCGTCACTTTCATTTTACCTTGGCCTCAGTAAATTATTTGACTGGTCCCACCTGGAGCAAAATAATGATAAAAGGAAGTGCCAGCAACCAGGAGCCACAGACCTTCCGTGTTTTCCCCCAAAGATAAAAGACAGGTGTGTGGGAGGAAAGAAAAGAAAACCACTTGTTTCTGATGTACCTGTCAGACACTGTGATGAAAGTGGCAGTTCATCCTCAGACTGGACCCACTCCCTAAGCATCCTAATTAGTGTAGCCCACTCAGGCCTCCCCTTCTCTTACCCCTTCAGCTTGACTTCCTTCAAGTGAGAGAGGACCAAGTCTTTCATTATCCACTCAACAGCAGATTGTTATTTGCCTGCCAGGTACTGAGNCAAACTGGTAAAAGGCTTGAATTCAAAAGCCTGGTTGATTTGCCACATTCATTAAAATTCATCCACATTAAATTAACATTCCATGTATTAACTAATAAACAATTGCAAAACCAGTTTCTGATGGAGGCGAAGGAAAGGAAAAGAGGACGTGGGATCCCTTTAAGTCAGGAGAGGGGCAATCTGTTAAGAGGTAACAGAAAATGGAATGTGGAGAAAAAGAGAACTTTGAAATATTTTATAAGTTTGCCTTAAAGAGTGGCCCTGTTTGCCCACACTCNACACCCAGGCAACACTGAGAGTCACTCCACTCAGAGGTGTTTTTGTCTTGCCAGTACCTAGAAGCAGTCCTGCCTGGCTGCGTTTATGAAGATGAGATTGGAGCGTATCTTTTTTCAACGCTGCCTCTTTCCCTGAGGGTTTGTTAATTGAGGTATCACCTCTCAAGAATCATTGAGTAAAACTAATATATTACATTGCATGTTTCTGATTTCCACCAGGGCAATTATTTCACAATGTGAATTAAAGGGAAGACCATGCTCTTGAGCATGTCAAATAGAAGGCAGTTTATTCAGGACTGCACTGGAAGAGGTTGATTTCCCTAATTTACACACTGGAATTAGGCTTTATTTCATTTCTTTATCCTATTTCCAGAAATGAAATCGTAAATTTCTCCTGACAGATCAGCACAGATTAGTTTTAAGTGCTCATAATTCAGTTATCTTTGGTGTGTCTTTGACCAGCATTCAGCAGAAGTCCATCACATAACTTCATAATACCCAGAATTGTACACTTCACCTTTTTTAATATCTTGGGATTGTTATTTTCTATTTAGTAAGATTATAAAATAGCCCAGTATAGGGGTACCTGGGTGGCTCAGTCAGTTAAGTGACTTTGCCTCAGGTCATGATTTCATGGTTTGTGAGTTCGAGCCCCATATGGGGCTCTGTACTGATAGTGCAAAGCCTGCCTGGGATTCTCTCTCTCTCCCCCTCATTGTCTGCCTCTCTCCCTCTCTCTCTTTCTCTCTCTCAAAATAAATAGATAGATAGATAGATAGATAGATAGATAGACAGACAGATAGATAGATAGATGACAGATAGATATAGATAGATAGATAGATAGATAGATAGATAGATAGATAGATAGATAGATAAACTTCATAAAATGAAGTAACTTAGAGTAAATTCTAAGGTTTCCTAGATTCCTTACAATTTGGGAAGGTGCAAATGGGGTCCTCACATATTTTATGTTTCTAAAGTTCCAGCAAAAGTTAAATAATACATCTGCACAAGCCAACAACAACAAAAACTTTATATCAACGTTCATGTACATCAGACATTCTTATTCACAACCAGTTGCTGCTGTTTTATTAAAATATATACATTATATGTGTGTGTATATATATATAGTCATTACTTAATAAAATTGTTTTGTAGACAAACTATTTTAAAAACTAGGTACATAAAGTGTCCATTGCTTTAAAAAAAAAAAAAAGTCCTGGTATTGAGAAGTCTGGGGAAATCCTAAAACAGAGTCCGCAAAGCAATTCAGGACTTTATGTTACTATTTTCTTATTCCTTTCCAGACATCTTTTCTCTTCACAGTCACTCCTACCTATGACCCAGAACTGAACACACCAGAGGTACAAGGCTTCCAGGCAACTTCTCTTTGTAGGCTAAACAATCAAAATGACTTGCATTGTTGATATTTGCTTGGTGATATCAGCTGAGATTTCATTTTTGGATATTAACTGTTTGTCTCCTCTCTGGAGAGGCTCTGGTCCAGCATGAAAGCCCACTGAAATCCACATGGTCTTTCCTGCCCCCAGGAATGTTTGAGTAAGGATAGCTCTGATTAACCTGGTGCCACTCTATTGGGATGTTCTAGAAAGGGCTTGGCTAATGAAACTTCCTGAACATGCTCTTTAACAAATGACTTCCATCATTTATTAAAAACAAATCCTAGCTCAAACCCAGTCTAATGGAAAAATAAGTTTAAATGTGTATATCAAAGTCAAAGGGATGGGCCATTCTTTAAATATTGAAGATAAAAGAGAAACAGTTTCTTATACACTATCATTGTCAAGAGTGATAATAATAATAATATAATGATAATAATAATGCATAAAGCAAGTGTTTCATTAATACTTTTCATTCCTCCCACAAAATGAAATGTTTCATAGAAATCTCCACCAGCTGAATTTGGAGGATGTAAACTAACAAAAGCAATCTCTTAATTGACCTTGGCTACACCATGTAGGAGGTAGACAACTCTCCTTCATCCCAGATGGAAAGCCTCTGATATGTGTAACTTCAGCTGCAGGACCAAGCAAAATAGAAAAGTTTGAATGCTGTGTTTTCTTTAGGCTTTTTTTTCAGTTAAGAAATAAAGCTACCCTTAGCATAACTATCTATTATTTACATCCTAAATTTCTTTTGCTTTTGTATTTTTTTTAAGTAGGCTTCACACCTAACATGGAGCTCAACACAAGGCTTGAACTCACGACCCCGAGATCAAGACCTGAACTGAGATCAAGAGTCGGACACTTAACCAACTAAGCCACTCAGGTGCCCCTTTCTTAATTTTTTTTTTAAATTCTTGATTCTATAAGGAGGAAAAAGCCACAAACGTGTTCTGAACAAGCAGATGACATTCCCAAAGTTGTGTAAAGGAAGATAACTCTGGTGGCTGTGTGAAGGATGAAAGAGCTGATGGAGACACTGAAGGTGCAACAGATAAAGCCCTTTTTACAAAAGACTGTGCCAGACCACGGCAGAATAAAGGCAGCAAGAAGGAGGAGGTGATAAATAAAAGAGACACAACAGAAAATAAAAATCACTAGCAGATAGATAGCTGCTGATTGCAGGGAAAGAGACAGAGACATAGAAGCGATGCTAAGGAGAAAGCCATGTAGAGGAGAAAGCCGTGTATCTATAAGCTGTAAAGTAAGATTAAATTTTGTGTAGGTTGTACAGATGCTCAGGAACCTGCCTATGTGCCTCACTGGCTGGTGAGCACCCGCTAGGACCTGCTCAAATGGTTGGGCTGACACCTGCCTCAAAACAAAAGGAGAGAAGCAAGCCCATCAGTGTAGCAGAGTAGAAAAAGCACAAACTTTCAGGTACTTGCCTGGGTTTGAATACTTGCTAATCCTCCCTTCTCCTCACCACCCTCATGTGATGTGGGAAGACTACTAACCCTTGAACCATTTTGCTCATCCGTGGGAAGGGTTCAGGCTTCAGGATTAGATTGTAGTTTCACCGCATTCGACCTTGGATTACTTATGTAAAAATCTCAGAACTCTGATTTTTTTCTCAGTACAATGAGATGATATCACCTTCCTCACCTTCCTCATCAGGCTATTTCAAAATTTAAATAAAGCAAGTAAAGCACCTGACACATAGTAAGACCTCAGGAAACAATGCCTATTATTGCTGCCACTCTCATACAAACTCAGACAAACTCTTGTTTGTCTGCCTGATGCCCAGTGGGGCTGGAGCCTACCCTACACCCCAAACTGATGGTCTCTGCCCACCTTCCTGGTCCTTGCCAGCTATGCTGCCCTCCCAAATTGACTGTCCTCCGTGTCATTAATTATTACTCAACTGCTGCACCGCTGTCACCAGACCTCAGTCAATAGATTTGACCGATAAGGTTAGAACAGTGAGGTTATTACAGGTTATTCACTGTCCCTTTGAATTAAGTCAGAATCCCAGGGACCTAGGCATCCATGCTTTTCAAAGTGCACTACATGGTTCTACTGTGCAGGCAGTAGACAGGGAATGGAGGCTATTCCTTTTTTGCTCAGTCTTCCTCACCTTGTTCTTCCAGGTCCCAGCTCCCTCTCTTCCTTACTGGCAGTTGTTCTCAAAGTGTGGTCCCCAGAACAACATCAGCATCTCCTGGGAACCTATTAGAAATGCAGATTCCCAAGCCCCACCCCCCATACCTATTGAGTCCAAAACATGGGTGGGGCCCAACATCTGCATTTTTACAAACCCCATATATAATTCTGATGTATGCTTCTTGAGAACTGTGGCCCAATATATTTGAATGAAAGTACACACCACCTAATAGCCTCTGCAATAAAATGAAATCACTTGCCTGGGGTTCTGTCAAAGATGTTGCTAGCATCTTCTGCAAACCAAGAGAAATTCACCAGAGCTATACCATTCCTCACCCAGGACAACACTCTTAAGAGCTGACACACTGGGTATGCCCAGTCTGTGGCTCTCCAAGCCCACACCCCCCACAGCCTGGCCACTCCATAGCACACAACAGAATTACTTCCATGAAATTTATCACAAAGTGAAAAGCTAAGTTTGAACTGCAAAGGTATAGCATTTGGTATTTATACTGCCAGCTCCTTCTATGGAGTCTGAAGTATTTAACAAACAGAAGCTCCTGCTATTTAATTTTTCAGGACTAACAATGTATGTGATGTTCCTAGGACATGGACTCAGATACCAACCTCACCCTGCTCATGAATTCTGCACGTATCTTACTGGGACCTCCTGAGGTAGGCTATAAAAAGCACATCATGTTTACAAGTTTCAGAGCTGACTGTCAGCACCCAACGGCTGGGGCATTTCTTGCTCTGACCCACCCTGGAGGAGAAACGAAGCAGATCTTCAAACTCTTCGGCCCCTCCTTGTAATGGCTCAGACAGATTCTGTTATTAAAGCTTCCTCCTTAATTACTGACATACGTGCAATTCAAGTTACTTTCTTGCAATTATGTTATTCAGCAATAATTGGATTTCTAGTTTTAATTGGGCCCTAAATTAGAGATAGCTTTCATGAAAGCCATTACAGTGATTTCTAACTACAGTTTTTGCTGCTTTTTTGAGTACATTATATTTCAAACAGAATGATTCACCAGTAGAAGTCACAGCTGCAGTGAACTCTTACATGGGTTCCTATTAATGATTACAACTTGGGTGCTATTCAGTTGTAACTAAACATTTGCTACAAATACTATCCATTGAGCATTGCTGTGTCACAAGGGAGGCTGCCTCCTGCCCAGGGTTAGAGTATACAATTCTGTTTGTGATAAAGATCCTGCCATGCAACCAGATATTAAGCTTGGTTAAAATGGGGAAGAGACTCTATTTGTTACCACCTGCTACTGCAGATAACTAATTCAAAATAGCACAAAACAAAAGAAAACCAAATTATTCCTGAAAGCTACTGAAATCAAAATTTTGTTGAGCCTACAGAAAGCATAATCCCATGGATGTTTTCCTTTCCTATGGGGATTGCCTACTTAAATTAGCCCAACAAATATGTGCTGTGTGTCAGCTGTGTTCTAGTTATTGCAAAGGACACTAAGCCAGGGAGAGATTGTACAGTGATGTGGTTTAGCGTATAAGCTTTGGAGTCAGACCATCTGGGTTAGAATACAAATTGTGCGACTTCCTGGTTGTGTGACCTCAGGCAAATTACTTAATCTCTCTGATGTTCTATTTCCTCATTTGTAAAATACATCACACGGTTGCTGTGTGGATTAAATGACTTACTACATGTAAAGAACTTTAAAAAGCTTCTTCCACTCTGTTAACACTTATTAAATGCCAATTCTATTATTCTAGTTCAAGATGGCAAGAACTCTGTCTACATTGCCCATCACTGTATTCCCACATCCAGGATAGTGACTGACAGATGATAAGTGCTCAATAGGTGTTTTTAGTCTAACAAGAAAATCCAAGACTACAGGAAGTGCCTAGCAGAGAAAGGATTTAAAGGAGTGTATAGTTTGGGGCACACCAGTCAGTACATTGGTATAAAACAGACGAAACATCCAAATGGAATAATTAAGGAGCAGTTCATGAAATAACTACTCACCAAGGTATGGGATAAATTAAGAGAAACAAACAAAATGATGGAGGTCCACAGGGTTAGCAATAGCAGAGCATCATTACCACTTCTGGACCTGAAAGGACCTGAAAAAGTAGAAGCTGTAGCCTTCAGTAGGAGCACAGTGTCTGTCACCTGCAGCCACACAGGAAGGGAGCCAGGGGAATAAATACCCTGACCTCTCTCTCTCTTGCCGTCTGATCTTGTCCTGTTGTTGGCCAAACCTGACTGGAAGTCAGGGCAAATGAGATAATTCATATAAGCCAGCCTCCTAGGCACAGAGCAGAGTAGAGAAGGATGGGAAAGGAAATGGAGAACATTTAACATAGGGGAAACTAGAAAAATATTGGGTAGGGGTGGATTATAACATGAGTGTTCAAGCAAGGTTGGGTTATACACAAGGTGAAGTTGAAAGGGTAGAGGAAGGCAACCAAGGTAGAAAGAATAGTATGGGTAGATCAAGATAGGGAATGGCAAGACACTTTAGGAGACAATTAATGCAAGTTGGTTGGAAAATAGGATACAAGTTTGTGAGGAAGAAGAGATAACACTGAAAAGATAGATTGGGGCATGTCACAGAATGTCTCAAATGACAGGGGAAAGACTGGGGACTTGATTCTGGAAGCAAGAGAGGCCACTGAAGTTGCTGCCGCAGCAGATAAGGATCAAAGCTGTGGTTTAAGAAGTGTGATTTTATAGAGGTGCATCAGAAAGGCTGGGAAAAGATCAGCGCTAGTAAGATGATCTGAGAAGTTTTTATACCAGTCCAAGGGAGGGAAAAATAAAGAATGAACTCAAGTAGAAGCAACAGCAGTGGGGCTAAGGTAGCACAGGGATTAGGCGGGAAGTCAGAGATGAGACCAAGTCAGGGGCGGGACCAAGAGCTCAGAGACAGGTGAAGATCATTCGAAGACGTCTGGCCTGGATGGCTGGATGCCTAGAAGGTGGAAGTCAGGGACACAGGAGGTGCGAGACACTTTAGCTCTTGGCGGCAGGAGAGTACTAACAAGGACGTCACTAAGGGACTAGCCACTTATGTCCTCTCCACAGACTCCTGAATTCCAAACCAGATGAATCCTTCTCTGGCTCATTTCTAGTTGTGCTCATTCTTGTTACTCCTATAGCCCAGCTGGTTGAACTGATTTGGTTTCTTGGTTCTTTGGGACCTGACTCATTTCTAGGCCCCTGCCCCCATATCATCCTGAAGCTCAATACTGGTTCTAAGCCCAATTCTCGTTAACCTCAGGCTTTGAGCTACTCGTGTTGTTACTTAGCTCTAGGCTGTGCACAACGCAGTCCACAGAGCAAGGCTGTCCAGCAGAACTTTCTGTGATGATGGACATGTTCTATATTCGCACTGTCTAATGTGGTCACCCCTAGCAAATGTGGCTATTGAGCACTTGAAATGTGGCTAGTGAGACTGAGGAAATGAACTTTTAATATTTTAATTTTAATTAATTCTAATTTTGACAGCCTCAAGGTAAGAAGACCATTTCCGTAGAGAAGATGGAAAAGAATGAAGGTTTGTTAGATTTTTCAATTTTTAAACAAATTTTGCTTGAACTAGCCATAGGAGAAACTATAAAAAGAATAAAGGTTGTCTTGGGGTGCTCTGGTGCCTCAGTCAATGTCTGTCTGTCTCTCTGGCTCCTGATTTTTGCTCAGGTCATGATCTCAGTTTGTGGGTTTGAGCCCTGCATTGGGTTCTGTGCTGACAGCTCAGAGTCTGGAGCCTGTTTTGGACTCTGTGTCCCCCTTTCTCTCTGCCCCTCCCCTTCTCACACACTTTCTCTCTGTCTCTCAAAAATGAATAAATTTTTAAAAAATTAAAAAGGAAAAAGATTGTCTTTTACATATTTTCAACTTTACCTCTACTTCTTTTCCCCATACATATGTGTCATACCAGAAGCCACTTTCCGAGCTCCCCACAGACTTGACCTGCTTTGCCCTGCCTCTCCTTGGAACATCTTTAGGGTGTGCCATAGTGTCCCCCAACTTGTCCCTGCACCAGGCTGGGGTTAAGAACTAAATAAAACAAGTAGAGAAAGGCAGGATCAAGTAGGGTCAGGGCCAATTGAACAACACTATCCCTCTTCAGAGGAATGAAAGTCCTAAATCTCACTCTAAATCCTGCTCTAAGTTTTTTCCATAGCATTTCTCATGTTCAAAAACACTACATGATTTAATTATGTGTATTACTTAATGCTCCTCTCCTCACACAAGAATTTAAGCACCACAAGGGTAGGAAGTTTTGTTGACAGTGTTCACTGATATACCAAATGACCTGGAGCAGAGTCTGTGGAATGAATGAGTTGGACTTGGTAAGGGAGACAGAGACGGTGGGAAGTGGTTCCTGGAGGCATCAAGATCCTGGGAGTGAGTTTAAATTGGAACAGTATCCCAGACACCAGCAGGAGGGTACAAGAAGTAGCATTTGGTTCAGGACTAGACCAAAGGGTAAGCCTATGTGCAGTTCCAAAAGAACAATTGCTCCCTGACCACTAGGTTAGGAAAACATGTGAAACCAACCCTGAGCCCAGCAAAGGAGTTTTAGTCAATTAGGTATGCCTGCCATGAGTATAGAAATGGTAGACCAGATGCCCCATATTTATCAGTCTTAACTAGAGTAATTAAGAATTAAAGCTCCAGCGGGGCACCTGGGTGGCTCAGTCAGTTGAGTGTCCAACTTCAGCTCAGGTCATGATCTCATGGTTTGTGGGTTCAAGCCCCGCATTGGGCTCTGTGCTGACAGCCAGCTCAGAGCCTGGAGCCTATCTTCAGATTCTGTGTCTCAGTCTTTCTCTGACCTTCCCCTGCTCGCTCTCTCTCTCTCTCTCTCTCAAAAATAAATAAAACCTTAAAAAAAAAACTTAAAAAAAAGAGAATTAAAGCTCCAGCCCAGTGGTCTGTGATTCAGGCAGAGTGTCCAGTCCAATGAAGGAAGTGAGGTCACTGAAAAAACAAAAGCACTCACCTTATCATTCAGTGTGTTACATACAGCCAGGCAATATTAAGAAGAAAGGCCAATTAGAAGGCCAAGAGGTACCGGAAGTCCCCCGTAGACACGCACAACATATTCCAAGAGCAGCAAGACACAGCCACTGACTCCATCCATGTCTACTTACTATCTGTCTACCAAACATCATTCTAGGCACAGAAGACACAGCATGAATAAAACACAAAAGCCCCTGCACTTGTGGAACCTACCTGCTAATAGGGGAGAGAGATAATAATCAAATATAATAAATACTGGTGAAAATTAACCAGGACAGGGGGCTAGGAAGTATGTATGGAAGGAGAGTTGAAATTTCAGATGGAGTAGTCATGGAGGGCTTCACTTAACTGACAGATTTAAAACCCATCTCTTACAGGCTGAAAAGCCAATTACTACAGAATTGTGTTGGGTTTGTCCAAGTCGTTGTGGGACTGAGTTTGCAGAGACCAGAGTTGGTACCTACATAACACTGCCTAGAGGGGAGCAAGATTCCAGCTCCTTTTGTTTTGAGTCAGCTCTTGACTGATTCTTTGGGCAGCAGGGCCTTCCCACTACACTCTTTCTTGGTGCAGACAATGCAGCAGACATCCTTAGCAGTCTGGTAGAATCTGAACTCCTTTTGAGAATGCTTTTTATGTCATGATGTAAAATGCATCATATTACAAAGAGAGCAAAATATATTGAAATAATTGTTATCAAATATTTTAAATGAATTTGTGACCTAGTAATATATGTCATTCTTTACTTATGCATTAAACAATAAAATCTAGAGATAGGTGTCATAACTGTCATAATTTTGAAATGGTGAAATGTGAAAATATTATATTGGCATAGCTGCAACAACAATAATGTGATATGAAAAATAAATCTGTGATTTCTATTGTTGACAACGTCTCTTGGGTTTGTTGCTCATATACATGGTTGAAAACATGCTAAACTTCAGCTAGATGTTAATTTAAATAAAGATAGGGTTTTTTCCACATCCAAATTCATGGACACCTGCAAGCACCCCTTGCTTGGTCTTTTCCTGCCTATTTTCATCTCCCTAGCAGGCAGATGCTACTGAAAGCAAAACTTACACAGCTTCCATAGAGGAGTGATTCCGACGCATTACCTTTCACTTGGAGAGAGAGTATGGCTGAGCTAATCAGACAGGTTGAGCCTTTCCTTTTTTTAAAGTTTTTTGTGTTTATATTGAAAGTGTGTGTGTGAGTAGGGTAGGAGCAGAGAGAGAGAGAGAGAGAGAAAGAGAATCTCAAGCAGGTTTTGCATTGTTAGCACAGAGCCCAACATGGGGCTTAAACTCACCAACCATGAGATCGTGACCTGAGCTGAAATCAAGAGTCATATGCTTAACCGACTGAGCCACCCAGGTGCTCCTGTTGAGGCTTTTCTTTTCTCCAGGAAAATTGGATTGATTATACATAGTCATGAGGGAGATAGTCATGGATAGCTTATGGAGACCATCTTATTAATTTATTATCAGTCTTCATAAAATGTTTTCACTCAGTAAATATGTATTGAGTATCTACTACATGCCAGGCACTGTACTAGATATTGGGGATACACCATTGAATGAAAGAAACCAAAAAAAATCCCTCCCTCACAAAGTTTAGATTCTAGTAGAGGGTAGTTGGGTGCATGGTTGGGAGCAGCAGTAGAATCAAACAATAAACACAGATAAATAATATAAATGATACCGTAGGTACATGATAGGTTATGAAAGAACTATATAGAACACTATAAAGAGTAGAGAGAGCCAGAAAGAGTGTGGTTTGGTGGCAGCAACACAAGAATGGAAGTCCTTGTCTTCTCTCTACCAGTTAACTCTTCCGGGCTTGGTTTCCTCATCTGTGAATGGAGAACATTGGACTATAGTCACTCTCCATTTGACTAGGCTGACAGTTATAGAGCTATGATTGGCACAACCCTAGGGTGGTGGAGGTACTTTGGGGGGTCTGGCAGAGAGACTGATAATAGAGGCCAAGAAGGCAAAGATTTGAACCACTTCCCCAACTTCAACTATTGATCTATGTTATACAATAGGGCTGCAAATCATATTTTGTTTGAAACAGTGTTTCACTACAAACCAAAAGAAAAAAAGTCTGAAAGCCATTAGTGGTTACAGACCTTTTTTCTTTTGCATAATTGTGATAATTAATTCAAAAGAAAAATAATGGCAATGTTGCATACTGCTGCTTTGAATCTTCACTTCTCACTGCCTGCCGTGATTTCACGATTTCTTTCGGCTTTATTTCATTACTTTCCACATAGAGGTATTTATAGTGATGATAATGAGTTTCAAAACAAACCTAATGAAATGTGCATTTTCATAGGATTGTGAGTTCCTAGAGCAAACAAGCATTGATTTAGGGAACCAAATTACACAGCAACCAGGAGAGGAGGCTGCCCCGGGAAGGTAAAGCACAGCCCTGCATCTCCTTGTTCTTCCCCGGAACTGTGCTGCCCCAAACATCCTACCTGCTCCACTAATGCATTCCAGATGGATTTTATTAAGGGATCATCTGATTATTTCTACGTAAAATCATCTTCCAACTTACACACACACGTGTTCACCTAGGCGAATTGTCTAATGGGCGATAGATCCTCGGGACAGAGTCCCGTTCAGTCAGATGTCAGACACAGCGTACCCACATAACTGATTATATTGCTCTCCCCATAAATATTCCACCACCAAGGAAGAGATTTACGATATTGTATCTTCGGTTCAATTTTCAGAACGATTTACAGCTCACACACATCCAAAAACTTATTACCAACTGCATTATTTGAAAACAAAGCGATAACTTGCTCTCCTCTGAGAGGACCGGAGGAGCCTTCCACGGCAAGCTCATCTCTCTCTCCACTATCTCTGCCACCCCTATTACTAGACTATATATAACAAACCTCTTAAGTGAAATTACAAAGCACACATGCTACATGGTGGGTAGTAGTCTATTAAGTGAAGAGCCTTCAGAGGATCACATATTTGTCTTCAAACTAGGAAACTTGACAGGATTTTGTGAGAAACGGAGAGGCCTAAAGCAGAGATTGTGCTGAGAAACAATGAACCCCTCAGAGCCTACTCCTGTGGATAACAACTGGCTCTCAAAATTTGACACCAAGGCCTAGATGCTGAATTTTGTTCTGAATGCTCTACATTCACCTGACTTCATTGCTTAGACTCCTATCCCGGGTGACCTTGAGGCAGCATTCCTAAGTTCTGGCTGCATATCAGAGCCCCCAGGGGAAACTTAAGAGATAATATGGGTCTATAGGAACCTGGGTGGTTCAGTTAAGTGTCTGACTCTCAATTTCAGCTCAGGTCATGATCTTGTGTTTCGTGAGATTGAACCCCAAATTGGGGTATGCACTAACAGTGCAGGAGCCTGCTTGAGATTCTCTCTCTTAAAATAAATAAATAAACATTAAAAAAGAGAGAGAGAGAGAGAGACAATATGGGTCTCTCACCCCACATTAGTAATTCTAGTTTATCCAAGCTAGGGTAGGGACCAGACATGGGTATTTTTTAAACATAGAACCAGATTATTCCAAAGTAGCAGAGTTGAGAACTTCTGCCTACAAGTCCCTGAGCTGTAGTTTCCTCAGCTGTGACCCATAGTTAGTAGACACTGTGACAAATGTGTGAATTGTATTCACAGGTTTAGATCCATTGTAGCTCCCACTAGGGCCTGACATGCATTAGTAACTCAGTAAATACATGTTGAACCAACCAGTGAATAAACATCAAGTTCTGGGCATGATAATCATCAATAAATGACAGCTAATATAGTTACTCAAAATGCCTTCTTAAATCCTCTGAATTTCCAGTTTTCATCAACAAAAATGTGATCTGACTCTTGCTTTCCCATTCTAAAGGCATCGTTTCCTTCCGGGACCAACGTTCTTGTCGCATTATCACATACTAGGGAGAACTATGAAATCAGAGAGAAGTCAAGTACCATCATCCAGCACTGGCATGCATGTTTTTACCCTAAAACATTGTCATCTGTCCTGTGGCAATGGTACATTTGAGAAGAAGTGCTCCTTGTCTCCATTTGACATTCTTCGTTACTGAGAAAATGTTGTTCCCCGTGACCGACTTCATACCATCATGAAAAAGAAAAACTGTGTTCCTAAATTAAACACTCGTAAAACCCTAGGATATACCTCTGTATATAAAGACAAAATTATAAACTGAACAATTTTAAATTAGAATACTCATTTCCATCTCAGTTTCGACACTATCAAGCCCTTTGCTAGTTGAGTAGGAGAGGGACCCCAGTCACACCTCCACACGAAATGCACTTCCTTTCGACACATGCAATACAGACACTCTGGCCCATTTCCTTGGTTGGTTCCAAGAGCCACATAATCTATCCACTGGGGAAGTAACCTAGCCCCGAGCTAGCCACACACACTGGGGAGGTAACCCTGAAGCTCACCACTGGTATTGAAGGGAGTTGAAAGAGCCACACTGAGCTGAGTTCCAGGGACAATAAACGGATACAGCTGCAAGTTCAGTTATTCTAGAGAAGAATTCTGAAAAAGTAGCCAGTCATGTGGTCCACACTGTGGCCCATTTAACTGAGATCTCCTCCTAATTTTTCCTTCTGTCTTCTCAGTCTGAATTCCTCTCCACCCCACTTAGGTGGCACTGTGATTCACTTATACTAAATCTTCCCTTTAAAACCGGGTACTTCGTAGTCACGATTTAAAACTTTTGAGTTTCATTCAGATTTGGTCCCTGGGAAAGCCAACTTCAGACTGCTCTTTAAAATATGAATAATTTTCACCCCCTCAGCCAATCAGGTCAGCCCCTGCCACATTCTTTTGAGGTGCATGTTCCCCCAGGATTGCCGCCAATGCTTGCATCTTTGAAAAATATCTGTAATAAAAATTCAAATACATTCAAAAATGAACATAAATAAAACATAATTTCCTCCAAATGATTTATAAAATACTAAAACATTCACTTCCCTGTCTCTCTGACTGTCAAGAGTGCCACACCATATATCCTTGGGGTGGCAAGCTGCTCTGCTTCTCCGGCAGAGTCTTCCACGGGCGCTACCTTGACAACAGAGAACACCCAGAAGCCTGCCAGTTCTCATGGCGTGTGGATCTCACTTTATCCATCAAAGCAGCAGGATGATTTTATCCATGGCAAGATGCTATAGCTCTTCATTTCCTCCTCAGAGGGCTCTAATTTTAGCAAAACTGCTTGGATGTGAAAATCTGTCAGGACAGCAACAGGTGGGGGAAAGAGGAGTGACTCGCCTTATCCCACAGGGATTTTACTCCAGCCCCAATCTTAGTAAAAGGGCGAGGGTCATTCCTCCCAACTCAGCCTTTCCCTATTCCCTGACAATCCCCAATTCCTGGTCTCGGTAACCACAGAGATACCTAGAGTGAGTGGAAGGTAGGGGCTGACATGCACAGAATGCCCTGAAGGCCATATGAGAACACAGAGTGCTGGGGCCCACACTAGAGCTCCTGAGTCAGTAACTGGTCTGTGGTAGGGCCTGAGAATCTGCATTTCCTTTTTCCCCAGCTTTATTATTTTTTAGTGCTTATTTATTTTGTGTGAGAAAGAGAAAGCTCAAGCAGGGGAGGGGCAGAGAGAGAGGGAAGAAGACAGAAGTTCAAGCAGGCTCTGTGCTGCCAACACAGAGAGTCCGGTGTGGGGCTCAAACCCATGAATGGCAAGATCATGACCTGAGATGAAACCGAGAGTCAGACCTTAACCAACTAAGCCACCCAGGCACCCCTCCCCCAGCTTTATTAAGATATAATTGACATATTATGTTGTGTTAGTTGTGATGACTTAATATACATATATGTTGTGAAATTACCACAATAAAGTTAATTAACACATCCATTTCCTCACGTAGCTGCCCATTTGTGTGTGTGTGTGTGTGTGTGATGAGAACTTTTAGGATCTACTCTCTCAGCAACTTTCAAGTATACAACACAACATGGTTAACTACAGCCTCCATGCTGCCGTTACATCTTCAGAACTTATAAATCTTATAACAGGAAGTTTATACTCCTTGGCCACCTTCATCTGTCTCTCCCAAACTCTCCCATCCCTCACCCCTACCAATGTACTCTCTCAATTTACTCACCAACTTAATCTCTGTTTCTAGGAGTTCCATTTCTTTAGATTGCACACATAAGTGAGATGATATAGTATTTGTCTCTCCCTGTCTTATTTCACTTAGCATAATACCCTCAAGGCATTATCTTTTTGAGATAGTGATTTCATTTCCTTCAGGTATATACCTAGAAGTGGAATTGCTGGATCATATGTTCTATTTTTAGTTTCTTGAGGAACCTCCATACTATTTTCTATAATGGCTGCACCAAATTATATTCTCACCAACAGTACACAGGATACCCTTTTCTTTTTTCTTTTCTTTTCTTTTTCTAGAGAGACAGAGAGAGAGGAGTGTGAGTGGGGGAGAGGGGCAGAGGGAGAGAGAATCTCAAGCAGGCTTCATACTCAGAGCAGAGACTGATGCAGGGCTCAATCTCACAACCCTGGGATCATGACCTGAGCTGAAATCAAGCTCAACCTACTGAGCCATCCAGGCACCCTCAGAGTACCCTTATCTTCACATCCTTGAGTGCGTTTGTTATTTCTTGTTTCTTTGATAATAGCCATTTTAACAGGTGTGAGATGATATCTCATTGTGGTTTTGATTTGCATTTTCCTAATGATTAGTGATGTTGAACATCTTTTTATGTACCTGTTGGCCATTTCTATGTCTTCTTTGGAAATATGCCTATTCAGATCCTTTGCATATTTTTAATCAAATTATTTTTTTTGCTATTGAGTTGTATGAATTTCTTATATATTTTGCATATTAATCCCTTAAAGATAGATATACGATTGTCAAATATTTTCTCCCATTCTGGGTTGCCCTTACATTTAGTTGATTGTTTCCTTTGCTGTGCAGAAGCTTTTTAGTTTAGCTATTGTTGCTGGTGCTTTTGGCATGATATCCAGAAAATTATTTAAAATACCAAAGCCAAGGAGCTTTTTCTCTAAGTTTTCTCCTAGGAGTTTTTGGTTTTAAGTCTTACCTTTAAATCTTTAATTCATTTTGAGTTAATTTTTGTAAGTGTTATAAGATAGGGGTCCAGTTTCATTCTTTTGCATGTGGATATCCAGTTTTTCCAACACCATTTATCAAAGGGACTATCTTTTCCCCATTGAATATCCTTGACTCCTGTGTCAAATATTAGTTGGCTATATATGTATGGGTTTATTTCTGGGCACTAGATTCTATTCTATTTGTCTGTATCTATTGTTATGCTAGTACCGTACTGTTTTGATTACTATAGCTTAGGAATACAGTTTGATATCAGGAAATGTACGGCCTACAGCTTTGCTCTTCTTTCTCAAGATTGCATTGGCTATTTGGGATCTTATGTGATTCCATATCAATTTTAATATACCTATTTTTATTTCTATAAAATTGTCATTGGAATTGTGATAGGGATGACATTGAATCTATAGAGGACTGTAGGTATCATGGATACTTTAACAGTATGAATTCTTCCAATCTATAAACATGAGATACCTTTCCATTTGTGTCTTCTTCAGTAATTTTCGTCACTGCCTTATAGTTTTCAGGGTACAGATCTTTCACCTTCTTGATTAAATATATTCCTAAGTATTTTATTGTTTTGGGTGCTATTGTGAATAAGATTCTTTTCTTTATTTCTTCTTTTTATTTTTTTNCCGACTAAGCCACCCAGGCGCCCCACTTCTTTTTATTTTTAAGTGGGCTCCACAACCAATGTGGGGCTTGAACTTATGACCCTGAGATCAAGAGTTGCAAGCTCTACTGATTGAGCCAGTCAGGTGCCCCTCTTTATTTCTTTTCAGATAGCTTTGTTATTAGTTACAGAAACTTAACTGATTTTTGTATATTGATTTTATAATCCTGCAATTCACTGAATTTAGTTATTAATTCTAACTGTTTTTGATGGAGTCTTTAGGGTTTTCTAGATATAAATTATTGTCATCTGAAGAAATGATTTTACTTTTTCCTTTATCATACAGATGCCTTTTATTTATTTTCTTGCCTGACTGCTCTGGCCAGAACTTATAGTACTATGATGAACAGGAATAGGGAGAGTGAGAATCCTTGTCTTGTTCCTAATCTTAGTGGAAAAGCTTTCAGTATCTCAGCATTGAGTATGACGTTAGCTGTGAGCTTGTCATATATGGCCGCTATTATGTTGAGTTACATTTCTTCTATAAATTGGTTAGAATCTTCATTTCTAACAAGTTCCCAGGAGATGCTGATGTAGTTGGACTAGAAACCATACTTTGGGAAAAACTCATCTAGATACTCAAAAACCAAGCCTTCCTTGATGGGACTGGGGTGGAAAAGGGTTTGTGCTCAAGATAATTTAAAATGTACCAGACCTGATAACATCATATTCCATAGAAAGACTCCAGGGCTATATGATTCCCAGGAGATTCTCTACACAGACACACAGACACAGACAAACACACACACACACACACACACACACACACACACTTGTATAGGAAGATGCAAGGCACACCGGAAATAATTTGAAATAAATTAGACATATGACCAATCCTTCAAATTGAATAATTCACAGACTAGTGGAAGAGAAGATACACAAATAAAGAACAATGTGAAAAGTGCTGTAGAGAAAGTGTATCAAATTTTGTTGGAGCCCAAACAGTAAGTGACATAGGAAGTTTCAGGCTTTCAAAGGAGCAGATATGAAAGACAGCTGAGACAGCTGAAAGAGCCTGATCTAGAAAATAAAAGAATTTCATGTGTTTAAAGAGGACCATCTGTAGATCTCTACGTGTCAGTCTAAGAAGTGGAACCTTGTAATAACCAGAAGATTTTCAGGTCAGATCTGTGTTTGCATGAGAAACCAGCTCACCATCTTTCTGGAATTATTTTTGGACTCCAGCCCAGTTCCCTAAAGCCTTCAGAGTCTCCAAGCCATCCTGGACTTTAAGGAAGGGTTGTCCACAGAAATCAAACTGACTCAGTAAACTGACTGAGAAACTGAGACACAGCACAGAGACCACCCAACAAGCTGCTGTCTGGAGGCTACTACATATAAGGGTAAGATCTGCCTAAGACCCAAGAAGCTCACATGGCCAGATATTGACAGGAATTTTCAGAGTTGGGCCACATGATCAGCCATCCATGCATGGTAGCCATGTGAGTGTTCTACTGGTAATGATGAGGCTATGCAGACTGTTTGATGCACAGTAACTGAACCCAACTCAGATATGAGTCAAGTACACAATAATGATAAAATATAATAAGATAGATACTTTATGAGCATGAATTTTACAGTCAAAAATTCAGATGTACAAAACTAGAGCTTTTAAAAAATTGTTTCCCTATAATTCAACCTACCTGATAGCTCTCAAACCTCCACTTCACCTGGGGCAGAAAACTTTGTCCAGTTGCTTCTAGGAAAGCTCCATCAATTATGAGTTCTCACCTTCTCCTTTTAGTTTTTGTAACCCAGAGATTATTTCAGTCATGAAGACTTGTATAGCCACTGTGTGACATTGATAGCACCTTGTCCCCATCTCCTTCTTCCTTGGTCATATGTTGTGTCCACTGCTAATACATCTGGCCAGATGTTTTTACTCTTCAGGCACTAACCACATTGCAGCTGTGCTGAACCAGGCAGGTCCACCCTGCTCTCTGAACATGAGGGCCATGCTGGTTCACATGCTATCTTTTTGCTCAGATGTTAGGCCTCTCAGGTCTACTGCCACTTTCAGCCACTTCTTCACCCGTCTTAAGGACATGGAAAACTTTCTCTACTCTTCCACACTACTTCAGAGATGAGGAAACTTGGCCACTGTGGGTTGTCAACTCTTCGTTGTTTTCGTAAACCACTCTGCCATTTTTAATCTACTGGGACTCAGTTGGTGCAGAGGATCCTGATCTAAGTGGCTTTCTGTTTTCTCAGACTTCACCCAAGAAGCACAACACAAGTACCCCTGCTCTGGAGCTTTCCCCAGACTTATCTGAGATTTTCATTGTCTGACTCTTGCCAAGAACTCAACCTAGGAGATAAGGGATCTTTTCTCCTACACCCACCAGGACTCTGATTATAACCCTTCCAATCGGACTCCTTCCAGTGACTGATTGAACTTATGTCTCTTTTTGAGCAGTTCAAGTGGTTACTGTATATTTAAAAAAAGAAAACGTCAGCTACCTTCAAATAATTTGGATAATATACCTTTTATTCAAGTATTTGTCTATCATTGAATATCTACTACTGCATGAGATAGGTCTTAAGCACTTAGGATACATCAAGAAACAAAACATTAAGAAATATCTGCACTCACAAAGCTCCTCCCTTTAGCAAAGAAGGAGACATACTAAAAGCAATAAGTGCAAGCCTTATTATATTTAGTATACTATATATGCCATAGATTATATAATAGAATATCACAAGATGATATGGGCTCTGGAAAACTAATCCCAGGGCTAGAGGCTGAATGCAAGCCAATAAATCAGGTTCTATGGGTATGAGGGCCATTGGTATTTTCTTTAAAAGCCCCTCAAGTGATTTTTTTTAATGTTTTTCTTTTTTTTTTTCAAATAGTTTATTGTCAAATTAGTTTCCACATAACACTCAGTGCTCATCCCCACAAGTGTCCTCCTCCATGCCCCTCCCTCCCTCTCCCCCACATCCATCAGTCCTCAGTTTTTGTCAGCATTCAAGAGTCTCTCATGGTTTGCCTCTCTNCCCTCAAGTGATTCTAATACGCAGTCAGACTTGAGAACCACTGCCCTTGTCTATAGAAATTATCACTATTGCACTGTGGAAATGCTTTCTTCTTATTAATTCATGTATTCATTAATTCATTCAATAAATAAGTTTTTGTTTGTTTATTTAAATATGTGCGTATTTACATATTTATTAAGTTACATATTTATCTCTGTATTAAACAATCATGCCTCCATTTTCCAGCCGTATCCTAAACACCAGGGATACAACAATGAAGAAAAGAGACATGGCCATTCCTTGTTCTTATGCTGCTCCTCTCATGCTTTTTCCTTTCCTCCTTTCATTTAATTCTCACCACCATACAGCAAGCATTATTATCCCCACTACACAAGTGAAGGAACGGAGCCTTCATCAGGCTAAGAAACTTGTGGGGTGGGGCTCCTGGGTGGCACAGCGGATTAAGCACCTAACATTTGAGCCCTGCATCAGGCTCCACACTGACAGCACAAAGCTTACTTAGGATTCTCTCTCTCTCTCTCTCTCTCTGTCTCTTCCCCTCCCTTGCACTCACTCTAAACAAACAAACTTAAAAAAAAATTAAGAAACTTGCCCAAAGTCATACAGCTACTACACAACAGAGCTAGGACTCATACCTAGGTCTGGAAGAATCAAAAGCCCATATTCTTAAAACCTCTCTCATGGCATTTCCCAGTGAAAGGCCCTTATTCATGCTTATTTCCATGTTAGTTTCACTACTTCATGATGGACCAGTTTTATGATATAATTTAAAGGCATTAAATTTGAACAGCTCAAAATTGTGTAATTGATTACATTTCGTTTCCACCACAAATTACTAATTTGATTCACATCTGCTGACGTGACACCTGGAGGAAGGGAATCAATGTGGGTGGATGGTTAGGCCTTATTGGTCTACAATATATGTGCTAATTGCACAAAATAAATGTTATTTAAAAATCTCCAGTGGGCTGTGATTAGGCAGGCCACATTGCTATCATCAGCTTACCTGTTGGACACCTGGAAATTATTGTAATCAGCCTAGTAAATTCTGAAATTAATTTTCATTAAATCTCCCAGTGTATCATATGAGATATTCTCAAGGTATCTCTCATATACTGAGATATGTATCTCATATGACATGAGATATTACATAATATGATGTATTTATACAAATTCTAAACTTTTATCAGCATTTCACATTCAGTACAATTGTGAATTACTATAAAGATATGTGCTATTATGGACTCAATTATGTTCCCCCAGATTCAAATGCTCAAGCCCTGCCCCCAGTACCTCTGAATGTGACTGTATTTGAAGATAGGGCCTTTAAAGAGGTAAATGGGTCAAAATGAGGCCATCCAACATAGGCCATATATTAAGGCTTAAGGCTTCCAATATAACTGGGGTTCATTATAAGAAAAGAAAATTTGGACATACAGGGAAATACCAGGGATGTGTACACACACAGAGGAAAGACCATGTGAGGACCCAGCAAGAAGGTAGCCAACTGCAAGCCCAGGAGAGAGGCCTCAGAAGAAATCAAATCTGTCAATACCTTGATCTTGGACTTCTAGCCTGCAAACTTTGACAAAACAAATGTCTGTTGTTTAAGCCAGCCAGTCTGTAGTATTCTGTTATGGCAGCTGTAGCGAACTAAAATTAACTCACATGCATATTACATTCAATTTAACAAATAATTACCAGTGTATTTCTGACATAAAACTATACTGTTGGGGATGTCATAGACCCTTTTGTCAAGGAGAGTCTCTTAGGCACACACACGGAGGAGACAATTAGAAAATAACAGGAGGTCTAATAGAGGAAATAAGTGCTATCCTGAGGGGATCAAAGCCAAGATAAATCAGCATGGATCACAGAAATAGAGTTTTGAAAAGAAGGGGAGGCACTGAGGTTGGGTGAGATGGGACAGGAACGTTTATGAGACAGTAAAACACAGAAGCAAAGAGAATGTGCTTCAGAGCAGTCATTGCCATTTACTAGATATGTGACCCTCAGCAAGTTACCTTCAAGTAGAGATGTTAACACACATTGCGGGGTGGTGGTGAAGATTCATACATTGTGGGGCTGCGGTGACAGTGCTATAGGAGCAATTTGCTGGCATGAATTAATCTCTCAATAAGTACAATAGGAATATGGGAGGACAGTGAGGAGAGCCTCACTCAGAAAAATGAAAGAAAAAAAATCAGGCTGAGAAATAATGAAAGATAAGGGATGTCTTCAGCGAGGATGGGAAACTAACCAAAATCCTCCCAATAAGAAAAGATTTTCCCTAAAAGGAATGTTTTGCTTCCAAACTGGCAGTATATCAACCAAATAATAGCTAACATTTGCTGAGCACTCAAGTGTGCTAGGTGCTATTTTAAATAGTTCACAAGTATTAATTGCTTATACACTCATAATAATCCATTGAGGTAGGTCTGATATTAACTATCTCTACTTTGGAGATGAAGAAAAGTGGGGGTAGGAAAAGGCATAACTGTGGCATAAGTAGCCCACAGTAGCAGTTAGTAACAGAGGAGGGACCATGAGCAGACACTTCTAGCCCAGAGCCACTACATTAGACAGGTGTGCCTACCCACATTCTACTCAAAAGCATACAAAGTGGTCCACAGGAACAAGCTCTTAGAATCCTCTCAACTTATTAGTGAGGAAACTGAGGCACAGAGAGGGGTGCCAAGTTACATATATTTTATATATACACTACATATATTTATATGGTAGGCAAGTGGCAAAGCTAGAACTTGGTCTGTCTTTCCTGCCCCTGGTCCCGGGTCCTTCTCCAGTTCAGCCCTGGGTCTTCACAAAATATGTAAAACTGAAAACTTTCAGGAGTTTTGTCTTATTTGTCAGGAGAATACATACTTTATAAACTTCCCAAAGAATTCTGTTGACTTTCACCAGACGCTGGGTACTTCTTACTTCTCTATGTGACTATCATGAACAAAAAAACCTATTAGACTTGGTGACTCACAAAACAAACAGAAATTGTCAAAATATAAATGCCATGACTATAGGGAGAAAAAGAAAATTTAAATACAACACTTTTACGTATGCATAATAAAAGCTATCAGGGCGCCTGGGTGGCTCAGTCAGTTGAAAGTCCGACTCTTGATTTCAGCTCAGTTCATGAACCCAGGGTCATGGGATGCAGCTCTGTGGCAGGCTCCATGCTGAATATGGAGTCTGCTTGAAATTTCCTCTCTCTCTCTCCCTCTGCCCATTTCCCCCACTCATGCACTCTCTCTCTAAAATAAAAAAATAAAAAAATTAAAGCTAATATCAATTAAGGCCCTAATATATGCCAAGCACATCAATTGCATTTTCTCATTTAATCCTCACACCAACCCTAAGAGTTAGATACCATTATTACCCCATTTTAGAGATGAGGAGACTGGGGATGAGCCAGATAAAGTAATTCATCCAATCTAAGAGGCTGCCAGTGGTGGAGCAGTGGGCTCAAACCAGAGCTGTCAGACCTCAGTGCCCACACTCCTAACTCCATGCTCTACTACCTCTAGCGCACGCTCCTCTCCGTACTTCTGCTCACGCTAGATCCCCCCTCTTGAATGCCTTACCTTCTCTCCAAATCCTAATATGGTTCCAAAGCACCAGTTCCAATCTCACCACCACATCTGCAGCTCTTTACACCAGAACATAGGCATCAAAATACACTGGTGGCTTATTAACATGTAGGTCCCTGTGCCCCACCTCTTAATTAGATGAATTATAATTCAGGAAAGTGGGGTTTGACTCTGTAGTGGGGGGATTCTGAAGCTCACTAATATTTGAGGAATGACATTGGTCTGCACTACTCTGCGAGAAGTGTGTGTACTAACTACAGGTTGACACAGCAGACATTTGGAGTCAGGCAAGAGTTGCACCAACTCCAAGTAGATTTGGTCCCAAAGGCAGATGTCTGACATTTCTCATAAAGCAAGACTAATAATGTATATTGGGCTCTTCCATCACCTAACCAAAGCTGTATTATTCACAATGTGGCTTAACTACGCAACTAGTTGAACATTGGTACTAATAACCAAAGAAACGTTAAGTGTAAAACACAAAAAGAGAATATCGTGGTTCACAAACATGGTTCACATTTACCGCACATTTATGAGTCAGAGTATCCATACCCTTTTGGCATCTCCATTCCAAACACACAGATGTATAAGAAGGGAAAATGGGCACCAGAGATTTAAATCAAGGCCTGTAAGAAGCCACTTCTAAAAGCCAGGTGGCTAATTCAAATTAGAGTACATTTGTTTCTTTCCTGAATAAGAAGGAAGAACCAAAAACCCACATTTTCAATAACATGTATGAAGCACTGATTTCCCTTTCTTCCCAACCTAGAGACACTCCATTCACTTCAGAGATATCACCCTGAATACGAACATGATTAACAATGATGATTTGGTAAGTCAGGGAGAGAAGGACAGATACCATATGTTTGCACGTATAGGTGGATTAGCAGGAACTTAACGGAGGACCACGGGGGAGAAGAAGGGGAAAAATAGTTGGGGAGAGGGAGGGAGGCAAACCATGAGAGACTCTTGAATGCTGAGAACAAACTGAGGGCTTCTGGGGGTGGGGGAGAGGGGAAGGGAGGGGATGGGCATGGAGGAGGGCACTTGTGGGGATGAGCACTGGGTGTTATATGGAAACCAACTTGACAATAAACTATTTAAGAAAAATGATTTGGTGACAGGCGCATTTAGAGTAGCTTTACTCTCTCTCTCTCTATATATATATATGTGGCCTAAAATGGCCTAAATATGTATGGCCTAAAACGAACTATAGATTTGAAAAATACTGAAGCTCTNTGCATTTAGAGTAGCTTTACTCTCTCTCTCTCTCTATATATATGTGGCCTAAAATGGCCTAAATATGTATGGCCTAAAACGAACTATAGATTTGAAAAATACTGAAGCTCTATGCCATGGAGACCTCAAGATTTCGGTATCTGAAAGAGTGATTAAGCTGAGTCCTGAGCAGACCTGGAGCATTTAAGGAGCCTCTACATTCATTGTGACCAAAGGGTTAGTAAAACCATGAGAACATAAGTTTTCCTAACTGCCTCATCAACTAGCAGGGTTCAGTGAGCAGCAATTGCCTTCTCGCAGCTGCCCTTCTATCTCTCCAGAGCAACTATGGTTGAACAAATGGTTCCTTGGCCCAGTTAATGACTCCAGATAATTTGAGGAAGAAAAAAAGCCATGCATCCTCTATTACATTACTTTTTTTAGTAAGTTAAGAGTACATATTGTTGAAAGGCAGCATGAATTCAGTATTTTCTTGATATAATAACTTCTATTTTTTTAAGCACAAAAGTATCTGTATTCATATATATTAAAAAATAGTTAAATCAAACAGTTTATTCAGTCTACAGACAATGACTGGTTCACTGACAAATTTGAAGATCCCTGTAATAATCTCAAGGTTTAAATCCCATAGGCTGAGATCTGTTGCCCTGGCTTATTATCTCACAGGATTTCCTCCCAGACTTCTCTCCTTAACTGGTCTTTGAAAAGAGGTCTCTAGTGCCTCAGGGAAAGCAGGGAGGTTACACCTGTTAAGAAAGGGGAGGGCTTACAGTGAATGGTGGCTTCTACAGATCATTTACAGCAGCATTTTTGAAAGATGTCAGGGTCTTCTCAGTGTTTAGACTTGGGGGCTGAGCCTAGATTGTCCCAGAACAATTCTTTTATTCTCTCTGAAGATCTGATTTCAACTCAGAGCATATCTTGACTGGCATACAGCATGGTGGGTAGTAAAAGGATGGAGCAAAAATAAATAAATAAAAGCATTGCAAGCAGGTTATAAATGTCCAATTCTCTTTAAGGGAGGCAAGCATTGTCCTTAGGAACAGTTACACTATAAAACCGTAGGCAGCAGAGAAGTGGGTAAAACAGATCATCCTTAGGGTTTATTTCTCAAAAGTCAAACATGATTTCAGTTTGGGGTCATCCACCAAGCATGAAGGTTGTGGATAACAGTATTATTAATATTCCATAAATTCTTTATATAGTACTCAGTGGAAAATCATCATTTGTAATATTTATCTGGTGCTTGAATGAGAACATGTGATAATATGACAATTCAATTTTCTACTTTGACATTTCAAATATGACCAAGTCATGATAATCAATCAGTAATACATTTATCATCTACATGAAGCCAATTATGTGCCAATAATCGGTGAAATTTCGAACTTGTAACCTAGACCCATGTGCAGTGGTGACAAGGAAGGTGGAGACATTTGCTATAATTATGCTGTTATTGCTTCTAACAAAATGTTTTATACCTGAAAGGGCAGGCAGTGCTTTTAAAACCTCAATTCCAGTCTGGCTCTTTATTACAAATTGCCTTTTGAATCATAAGCTTTTTAGAAGGGCAATAGGAGATGCAGTCATCAAAAGACAGCAGGAGTATATGGCTTTGAAATCAGATGTGGTTCAAATCCCAGCTCTGCATATATTAACTGCATAACCTTGGGCAAGTGACTTACACACTCCAAGACTCAGTTTTCCCATCTTTAAAGGAGAGGTAATAATTACCCCACAAGTTTGGGTTGTATAAGGATTCACCATGATGTAGGCTACACAGGTGCTCAGAAAATAGGAGCTATCATTATAATCATAACACTATAACCAAAGTCTAAAGGTTTAGGTCATGTTTTTAAAAGAATAATTTTAAACAACTCCATGTAAGTGAACCAATGTGGAGAGAAGAAAAACATTTAAAACATAGCACTCATTATAATCAAGTATCTTTTAAAATATTCTGATTACTAGACAATTATATGCACTATTTTAATAATATCATAAAATGGTTGTACTCTGTTCTTTGTTTATTGCATTCCGAAATCCCATGTTAGAATTACAGGCATATAAACTGGGGCTATTAAGAATGCCTGCAGAAGGCACTTACTGATGCATCATTTAGCCTGCAGCTTGTCTTTGGAAGAGAGAAACCCAAATGGCTGCTTCTTTCAAATATCACCCAGATGCACAGTGTTCTTCTGAGATAATCTAAATAGTGTGTTTGTGTAGGTACGCGCGCACACACACAAGCGTGCATTTTAACTCAACTTTCCACAGCACCTCATGGGTATTTTTCTTCCCCTATGAGCAGTTATGGATGGATATGGAGGTAGCCAATATGTCACTGTAGGGATATGTCACTGTAGGAATCCTTCCACAGACCTCTTCTATGGTCCCAAAAAGTGGGCCTAAGTCCTCATGGAGCTACAGAATTGTTACCAGGGATCCTGGAATCAGTATGAGCACTACCATTCACTGCCTGAAGAATCTATAAAGCGTTTTATCACAAAGAATGTGTATTGCAGTTATCTATCACTGTGTAACAAATTACCTCAAAACATAGAAGCTTATAACGAAATTTAATCTCTCCCATACCTCTGTGGCATGCCTGGTGGTTCCATTGCTCTGCGTGGTGTCAGCTGGAGTGCTGGATGGTTGTAGTCATCTGGGGCTTGGTTGGGCTGGAACGTCCCAGATGGTTCACTTAAATGATTGCCTGTTAATGGGCCTTGGCCAGGGGCTCAGCTGAGGCTATCAACTAAAACACCCACATGTGGACTCCATGTGTAGATTGAGCTGCTTACAGTTTGGTGGTTGGACAGCAAATGGTGGCACCCTAAAAAGGGAGTATTATAAAGAACCAGATGGAAGCAACAAGGCTTCTATGTCTCTGTCTTAGAAACCACATAGTGTCATCTCCACCTCATTCTATTGGNCGTGTAGCTTGAGCTGCTTACAGTTTGGTGGTTGGACTGCAAATGGTAGCACCCTAAAAAGGGAGTATTATAAAGAACCAGATGGAAGCAACAAGGCTTCTATGTCTCTGTCTTAGAAACCACATAGTGTCATCTCCACCTCATTCTATTGGCCAAACAACATACAGGGCTAGTCTGATTCAAAGGTAAGGCAATTAGACTTTACTTCTTGATGGGACTACTGCTATTTTTCAAATGTTTTTCAATGTGTAATTGATAAAATACAAATTAATTGAAGGCATATTGAATTACTGGTAAATTTTAGTCATTTTTTTCAATAAGCTCACAAAAATGTATACTCTAACAAGATTATTAAAACTTCAAGCTCTTGGGGCACCTGGGTGGCCCAAGAGTTGGTCAAGCATCCAATTCTTGATTTTAGCTCAAGTCATGATCTCACTGTGAAATCGAGCCCTGTGTCAGGCTCTGTGCTGACAGAATGGAGCCTGCTTGGGATTCTCTCTTTCCCTCTCTCTCTGCCCCTCCTTTGCTCACGGTATCTCTCTCCCTCTCTCAAAAATAAATAAGTATTAAAAAAAGAATTACTATAAAAAATTCAAGCTCTGAAGTCAGACAGGTTTGAATTTAAATTCTTATGTCTACTGGTTGTATACCCTTGAGAAAATCACCACCCTTCAATTTCTCTACCTCTAAATTGGTGATAGAAGTGGACTTCACAGAGTAGTTCCAATGCTTGCACAAGAAAATGCATACCAATGTTTAGCACCCAGAAACAGTTAGCTCTTGTAGTTTCTGTAATGCCAGGAAACATTTCTCTAGCTAACTCTGTCTCCTTCGCTGGCTCTCTTCTCCAGCCCCCTCCCTTCCCTTACTTCGTGTTATATTATATTTGAGTGGGTGACTGCTACAATGCCTGACACATGTACCCCGGCTGGAAGTGCCTATAGCTAGAAACTCACTGGAAAGATGTATTTTAATATTGATTTATGCAAAAATGTGTTAATGTCAAATGTTATAATTAAGTAAATAATTGAAGGGGCAAGATATTGAAGGAAGAAAAGGAGAAACTGAAAAAGTAACCCTTATTATGATCAAACGTGTCATTTGTTTTTTTTAATTCTCAACCAAGAACCAAGTCCTACATATTAATCATACATGGTGGGTTAGTTCTGGTCCACTCGCCACATTTCTTGGGACAAAACTGACCGAGAGGCAGAAGTGGGCTTTAGTGCATAATGAGCTAAAAGCAGTATTCAAGTGCATAGTGGGCAGATTCATTCCCAAGCTAAGGGAAGTAGAAGGAGGAGGGGCTGCAGGCCAACACTGAGCAGATAACCTGGAACCATAAGAACTTCCAAATCTAGCCTGTGCAGCTATGGGAACGAGGGTAGATTATATAAATGGAAGGCAGGAAGCAAACTGAGTGGAAGCCAATGGTCAAATCGCAGAAATATTGGAGGTTCACAGAAAGAATTCTGCTGGCTTCCTTGGGCCTGTTTTTCTTACTGCCTGTTCTGAGCCACTCTTTCCCACCTAGAGTAGAAAGCTGCACTATAGGGCTTCTGACCCAAGCTTAGTACAATCAAATCCAAGTGTAGCCCAGCAAGTTTATGGTAAATGAAAGCTCAACACAGATTTTAAAGTGGAAATTTTGCTACATTCAAGAATTTTATAGGAAGAAAGAAAGTGAGCTCTGGCCCTAAACTATGCAAATGACTATCTCATGAAGAAGCAAACTGCTCCAGCAAGCATAATGCATGAGTTTCTCTCCCATAACCTGAAGCCAACAAGAGTTATGTACATGAGAGGAGCCATGGAATCTGCTTTATAAAGTGTTTAAGAAACTCTGAGAGTGAAAATGTTTCTGAAAGTTCAATGGGGACCCTTCTCTACATGGCACAGCTCTGACATGTCATGGGTAAAATAAGGCTCTAAGAAAACTCTCCTGGTGTTCCCAGTATAACACTTTCATAAAAGGCTGATAGAAAGATCAGAAAGATCTTCCTTCGTACCTCTGATTCCACACTGTAATAGATGTTGTTATATATTAGGACGCCTTAGACTCACACTAAGACTTTCACAACACATTACAGTATTTGTTATACTGTTGAGAGCAACTGTTATATGCTTACCCTTTCTTAATTTATAAGCTAGAAGGGAGCACCATCATTGAACACTCCTGGCAGTGCATTTCACAATCTTATTAATGCCTCCAAACAAGAAACCACTTTCTAGGACTGTCAAGTCCCTCAGAAAATTTCTCTAATACACTGAAAGCCATGGCAGTCATCCAGTCTCAACCTTGATGTGAATTGCTTATATATTGTTGTCCAGACTCCAGAGATTGTAGTTGAATGACTGGATGGTTCAAATGAATCTCATTGCTTTTTGCCCCTTCTCTCTACCAAGAGAGATCCTTTCCCAAAACTTCTTATTGGCCAGACTATATTTTCATTGACTAGAAGGGCCTAACTTCTGTTATCAGTGATACAAGCCTGCCAGTAATCCTTTGACAATACTCAAATGATTGTCCCACACCTTCAGGGAGCCATTTGTTACTTAAAACCATTATATCAGAGAAAACTAGGCTTATATCTCATAGAATTAAATTCCACTGACTACACCCTGTCAACTACTTGCATTTAAATGTACACTTAATTGAATGGGAGTTTAGCCAGGCAAAGGTGGCAGATCTGTGGCCACTAGGCCATGTGGAATTGACTGTCACTCATTAAAGTTATCCTTAAGATAAAGATTTAAATCTATTTCATTTCCTTGCTTGGTATCACCAAAGTAAATAGGACTAAGACACGGGAATTAAAGGAGATTTTCCAGCCAAGAACATTGACAGCTGAAATATAATCAGTTTCTAAGATTTATAATGCTATTGACTTTTCTTTTGCATCATAAATTTCACTGCTGACTCTCTGCCTGGGTTTTATTATAATATCATATCATATTAGGGAGATCAGCTTTGCTGGTGACGAATGAAAATCACTGATATGAAAAAATTCCCATTATCAGCTCATCACCTAATCATATTAGCATCTTTGTATCCTATTATCAACTTTTTTATATAAAATAACATTTCCTAATGACGGGGATTTCACTAATGCTATATGAGTGGTACTAATATCATTTGAGAGTTCTCACCATGCATATCCTACTTGAAAGCAGAGTATATTTGTTTTCTACACACACTTTGAAAACTGCAAGTGGTGTCTAGAAATTGAGGTAAAAATAATGCTTTATGCATTGAGGGCCCTTCATAATCTGGTGCCAACCTTAATTAATAGCCTGGTGACTCACAAAAGTTGAAAGTAGTTATAGCCAATAGAAAAAAATAGCAATCCCTTAACCTACTGAATGCAAAGTAGACTATATCTAATTTCTTTAGTTTTTGCTCATACTATTCTCAAAATCAAACTGAGGTAAAGTTTAGCTGAGTGAGCTGTTATCCAATACTGAGTGCTTGCCAACGCCACCAAATAAGAGACTTTTACATGTTTATTTGTAATTACATTTTATTTTATTTTTTTTAAGTAGGCTCCATGCCCAAAGTGGGGCTTGAACTCACAAACCTGAGATCAAGAGTTACAACCTCTACTGACTGAGCCAGCCAGGCACCCCTACCTGTTTCTTAGCAAACTCACAACTTTCTTTAATTGGTTGAAAATGAAAGGGAAAACACAGCATTTCTAAAATTCATTTTTTAGAATGTGATCGAGTCATTGGAATTTGTGGCTCTATCTGCAAGATGCTGAACCAGTCAATCACCTCAGCGATTCAGTATGACAACCAGTCAATGCAGTGAGAAAATCAATTTTATCAGCTCATTGAACTGAACTGATGCCTGTGGACACATGCAAATCAAAGGCCTTCCATGGCTTCCTGTTGCTGCTACGGTAGCTGCTTCTCTCTTGCCACATGAGGTAAGGGTCTCACCCAGCCAGAATTTCCACAAAAGGGGACCCTGGCTCTCTCAGGTATTTTGACGGTCCCCTGGCATCTGGCACCGAACTGAGGAGATACTTGCTATTCAGCACCAAATACATCCCCCAGCTGACCACAGCCCAGGGCCCAGGAGAGCAATCTGGGCTCCCCTGTTGAATTCCCTAGCTACTCTGCTCATTCACTCGATTCACTTTTGACCCCACTGTGAAGGTATTTCACAAGCTGACAGTCACACCAACCCCTCTCCAGCCTTTCTTCCAAGGAGCTTATTTACTATGTCCTCATTATAATGCTTCCTACTTCCAGGGTCAGCCATGAGATTCCAGAACTCCAGAGGGTTAAACAGCTTGACTTCTCCATGCACCCTCCTTACTTGTCACCACAGGAAATGTCAGTCCTTAAAACAAAAGGGCCAGGTCTTCATCATGCAACGAATAGCAGATCACAGATTTTTGAGGGTTTTTGTTTTTTTTTTTTGAGAGAGAAAGAAAGAGAAAGAGGGAGAGGCAGGGGGAGAGGAAGAGAGAATTCCAAGCAGGCTCCATGCCCAGAACAGAGCCCAATGATCCCACAACCATGAGATCATGACCTGAGCTGAAATCAAGAGTTGGATGCTTAACCAACTCAGCAATGCAGGCACCCTAGATATTTACATTTTCAACAAGTACCCTAGGTGATACTCTTTGAATTGGTTTAAAATACCAGTTGTCTTCCACTGATCTGACCCATCTCTTACTTTAAAAAAGAAAACAAAAAAATCCTACGTAAATGTTTTCTACAAGACAATTTTTGTAAGTTGGCCAGTTTCTGCAGCAAGTGTCTATTTTTTTTTTTTAATTTAAGACTAGGAGGGTGGTCAAGCATTTAAAACATACTTCCAGTCCTGAGTGTAAGTGGAAATTAGTTGGGGAGGCAACCCTAGGGAAAGGTGGAAAAGCATCATCACACAGAATCTCTGAAAGTCTTAATAAACATCTCCCTTCATTCGGCTTTTTAAATTTTTTTAAATGTTTATTTACTTTTGAGAGAGAGACAGATCTAGAGCACAAGAGGGGGGAGGGAGGACCGAGAGAGAGAAACAGAGAATCCAAAGCAGCTCCAGGCACTCAGCTGTCAGCACAGAGCCCCACACAGGGCTTGAATTCACAAACTGTGAGATCATGACCTGAGCCAAAGTCAGAGGCTTAACCAACTGATCCACCCAGGCACCCCTGCCTTCACTTGGCTTTTTAGTTTCCACAGCCTCAGCATATTTCCAGGAACCTAGCAGCAGGAGAAGACACACCAAGTTCAGAGCAGTGCCCACCTTTAAGGGGAGGTGAAAGGAGTCACAGAGAAGCCTAATTACAATGTCAGGCTAAAGTATAAAATGAGAGAAAGCCAGCTCCTTGGTAAATGAGGTAGAAGTCAAACAATATAGAGAAGATGAGGAGGTTAAAAATGTCACACCTGTTTGTAGGTTTCTCAGCTCCTCTTAGCAAGGGGACTTGCCCCCTGTTCTGCCTCCTATTCTGACATGGATGTGTCTATATCACAGAGCTTTTTACAGCAGAGTGTACTTAATGACTCACTGTCTCTACGGGGCTATAAACTCCTTTAGGGTGGGTCTAAGATTGTGGGTAAGAGCTTGTTCTAGAGGCAGACCCCAAATTCAAATCCAGATCTGCCACTTACTGGCTATGTGTGATTGGCAACTTACTGTCTAAACTTCAATTTCCTCATCTGTAAAATGGACACAACAATAACTTCCCCAGGGGAACAACCATCTGAATTAAGTGAGATAATACATGTAAAAGGCTTAGCAAACTTGGGTTGTAAGTGTTCGATAAATATAGCTCATAGAAATAATTACTCATTTTGGGTCCCTAGTACAACTTGTGATAAATGAAATGGAAATTCACCTCTAGTACCCATTCTACCAGCCCACCTCCAGCTGGGCCCCTGAGGAAGAAAGAAGTCAATGCCAGTCAAATGTTCATTGCTTAATTAATTGATTAATTAATTGATCTATGTACTTGCCACAAGCCTTATATGCAGCCACTTAAACCTGGTACCCCCAGAGCAAAAAACCAGGAGGAGAGACTTCTGTGGTCTCTTCCCCTGGGCCCACCCCCTGTCCTTAGCAATTATAGTTTTTCCACTCATTGGAAAGAAGATGTATAAAAAAAGAATATCAGAGAAGAGAGAACCTTCCCTAAACCACACTCCTAGGGAGGGTGGTCCCCAGCTTCACTTGGCTAGGGGTAATCCTGGCATAATCATTAATAAAACACCCTCTCTTGTGCACGTCCAAGTGTGGGTGATAAATTCTGTGGTTACCCAAACCCTAGGCATTGGAGGGCAGGAGTCCCTCCAAATCACTAGCACCTGATTGGAAGCAGCTCAAGGCGGTCATATGGTACAGCCTCCTGGGCTAATAGGGGAAAGAAGGAATCAGGGAATTGGAGAGCCTCCCAACATGTAAACTGCTGGCCCGTTCCATTTAGAAAGCTCTGCGCTTGAGCCTTGCAGCCCAGGTGTGTCCCTGGAAAGCCCTTTGCCTGAACCTCCATTGAAATCTCTCTTCTCAGGTAGGGGAGCCCAGCCCTCTTTTAAAAAGTCTCTAAACCCCAGAGCACCTGGGTGGTTCATTCAGTTGGGCATCCAACTCTTGGTTTCAGCTCAGGTCATGATCTCACAGTTTGTGGGCTTGAGCCCCACATCAGGCTCAACACTGATGGTACAGAGCCTGCTTGGGATTCTTTTTTTGCCCCTCATGCACCCTCTCTCTCTCAAAATAAATAAACTTAAAAAAAATCTCTAAACCCTGCTCCTAACAAGGTCTCCCACCAGCATAGGAAACTGAAAATATGAACTTCTGCTTTTCACAGACAGAAAAGTTCATATGTTTTTGATGATCATAACATTCTTGGGTAAGGAACAAGGATATCTAACAAACTGTTGGTTGTACAGTGGTCACAATATATATCACAAAAAAACACAATCAGCCATAATTACTAATTCCTGACAGCAATTTACATCCACAATATGCTTCCAGGTGTATGACCTCAATTCTGCCTTTCAACAGCCCCAATGAGATCAGCAATATTAGTCCAAAGTTTATAAGTGAGAAAAAGGACACCACGAAAATTTCTACTATTTGCCGAGAGCAAACGACATGTAAGTGGGAGACCTGAAACTTGAATTCAAGTCTTCTGATTTCAAATCTTGTGATTCTCTCCAACACAATCAGTCACATCATATTTAGATTAAATTTGATTTCAATTATGCAGGGGAAAAAAAAGAGAAAAAGTACAGAGAGAGGGAAAAGTGAGGGAAGAACCATTTAAGTAGTGCAGGCAACACCCCTGACCCAACAACCTTTAAAGGCCAGAGTACCATATAATGAGCAAATGATCTGAAACAGGACCACACTATTTAGTTTCACTCTGTTCTCAGATGCTTTCATAATGAGAGCATCCCACTCACTGAACATGACTCTAAGATGTAAAGGCTTGCATTTTTGGACAACACAACCTCTAAGTACACATAAACACAGCTAGTTCATTTGGTGCTCCACTCAAGAAAACAACCATGTATTAGATGCTGGAGGAAAAATTCGAGTGACAGACAATGTCAGGCCCCCACACACTACCTTCCTCAGAAGGTGTGGCTCCTCCACTGTGTGGTATCATATAGTTAAGAAAGTGCTTTCACAGACCCCACCTCACCCAACCCTGTCAACAGTCCTGAAAAAGGAGGAGATAGGAGAGATGTGTTGTTCCCATCCTATAGACGGGGCTGAATAATATTCTGAATACTACATTATGTATTTTACCTCTGCCTTTATGCTACAGGGAAGGAGGGGATGGAATCAGATTCATGAAGATTAGTCTCCTGAGAGTGAGGCTTTCAGGACTGGGCAAGGTTTTTGTGACCTGTCTTTGCCCAGAAGCCACAGAGCTGCCTACCTTCAAGGCACAAGGCTTAGGCAGTGCAGACACCAGCTGTAGCCATGCTGGACTGGGGTTGGATAGTCCTCCCCATAACACAAGGCATGACTGAGCTCCCTAGATTCTCATGAAATCTAAGGGAGTGGAAAGGAGCCCCCACAATGACTGTGAATAAGTTTCTTGCTCTCCCTGGGAGAGGAGCACTCACAGTCATGCTTATGTTAATTTTGTTTTGCTTTTTTTTTTATTAAGACAATTTTTGGAGCAACTTAAAGTTCGCAGAATTATGAGAAAGATACAGAGATTTCTCATCTGCCCCCTGCCTCTACACACTCATAGTCTTCCCCATGATCAACATCCCACACCAGAGTGCTGCATTTGTTACAATAATGACCTGCCCTGACACATCATAATCACCCAAGTCCATAGTTTGCATTAGGGTTCTATCTCTATGTAGATACATTGTACATTCTATGGGTTTGGACAAATGTATAAGAACATGTAGTCACTATTACGGTATTGTGCAAGGTATTTTCACTGCCCTAAAAATCCTCTTTGCTTTACCTACTCATACCTCCCCCCTGCCCTGGCNAATGTTGTACATTCTATGGGTTTGGACAAATGTATAAGAACATGTAGTCACTATTACGGTATTGTGCAAGGTATTTTCACTGCCCTAAAAATCCTCTTTGCTTTACCTACTCATACCTCCCCCCTGCCCTGGCAAGTGCTAATCTTCTGACTGCCACCATAGTTTTGCCTTTTCCAGAAGGTCATATATTTGGAATCATACAGTTTGTAGTCATCTCAGGTTGTCCTCTTTCACTATATACATGAGTTTAAGTTTCCTCCATGTCTTTGCATGGCTTGATAGCTCATTTCTTTTTAGTTCTGGATAATATTCCATTGTCTGGATGGACCACCATAGATCTATCCATTCAAGTATTGAAAGGCATCTTGGTTGCTTCTAAGTTTTGTGATGTCTTTTTAAAAAATAAATACATAAATATGAAATTTCTTGAAGACCTTATTTTGTGACTGCAAATTTCTGCTCAGTACATGAACAAGGAAAAAACAAGATGTCAAACATCCATTAAAATACATATTTAAGATATAAGACCAACCCTTATTTAGAATGAGACATTTGGTTTATTAGGTACACTGTAGGCTAATTTGTAGTTCTCCCTTGTTTCCTATATAGACTGCAATTGTTTAAAATGACTTTGGGCAGTACTTGGGTGGCTGTCAGTTAAGCATCCAACTTCGGCTCAGGTAATGACCTCGCGGTTCATGGGTTTGAGCCCTGAGTCGGGCTCTCTGCTGACAGCTCAGAGCCTGGAACCTGTTTTGGATTCTGTGTCTCCCTCTCTCTCTGACCCTCCCCTACTTATCCTTTGTCTCCCTCTCTCACTCCTCCTCCCCTGCTCATGCTCTGTCCCTCTCTGGCTCTCAAAATTGAATAAACATTAAAAACTTTTAACTAAAAAAAATAAAGTGGGGTGTTCTCATCCTTTAGTGACTTAGGTGATTGATTGTCTCTAACACCAGGTTCTAAGTATGTGATGGCAAAGCAGCTGTGTGGCTCCTTGGAAACATACAAAAGAAGGGGTCACCAGGACACATAATCATTAAACAAGTTTTTGCACTCTGGTGCCAGTGCCTTTCATTACAATATAAAAGGTAGCTGTGATAATGTTTGCTTGTCCTGGAAGATTCCATGAAAATAAACTCACTTGATATTCACCTAGTTGAAAATGTCTCTTTTCCAGCCACCTACATGTGTCCTGTTCTGTTCCCACTGGGCAGCACTCTGGATTTTGGCTTTTGATGGCTTTTTGGCATTTGAGGATTCCTTTTCTTGCTTTCAAGCTCAGCTATATGTTGAAGGGTTTCTCCTATACTTAATCGAGCATGTCTGTATGTTCGACACTGAAGAGGGCTTCCATGCCACCTCCGTTTGCCATGTTCAGGGTAATCTCCAGAAAAAGTTCATTTATTTGTCATTATTCAATGACATTTTTGAATACTTATGAGATTAGGCACTATGCAAGTCAGAGGGGATACAAACATGAGTGAGATGAAATGCCTTTTCCCAACATCCTTATAGTCTAGAGAAGACAACAGACAAACTCCAGTACAACAGGCCAAATGCCCGGCAAAGGTGTGAGCAAAAGGGAACAGGGGTAAGGATTACTGAGCCACTGAGTCTGGCCAGAAAGTGGGGGAAGGCTTTGCATGTGTGGCTGTGTATGATGAATGAGAGCAGCTAAAATCCATCCATGATCAGCACGTCACTAACATAAATTAAGCTCGACATTTCTGATCTGAACCTGCTTTAAAACGCAATAGCACAGGAGCATCTGCATGGCTCAGATGGTTGAGCATCTGACTGCTACTTTGGCTCAGGTCATGACGCCAGGGTTGCGGGATCAAGTCCCACATCCGGCTCTGTGCTGAGTGTGGAGCCTGCTTAAGATTCTCTGTCACCTTCTGCCCCTCTCCCCCACTTGTGTTCCCTCTCTCTCTCAAAACTAAAATTAAATAAGTAAATAAAATGCGACAGAGCATAACATAAAGTGGGTTATTAGACTACTTTTCAAGAAAGCGGAGTCAGAATCCTTACACTACATCTATGTGAACCTGAGAGAGTCATTGCACACTGCTAGCTGTCACTTCCTCACTGGGTTATTTAACCAGTGGGGTTAAAAAACAACAACGGTAAGACCTCATCTAGCTGAATGTTACATGATTAATATACTGAATCGTCATCATTTCCCCACAAAAAGCATTTTATTAAATTATTTAAGGCTATAAAGCTAAATATATGTGTTTGCCAAGGTCAGCAAGTGCAAATTTAGCTGAAGTAACAGGCCAGGAAGAAGAAAACAGAGACCAGAAGGCTAAAGAGAGATTCCTGGTGAGCAATTAGCACAACTGTGCAGGAACACAGCGAAAGGAAACTGTGGTTGTTCAGTATCAATGGGCAGAGAGTCATTTTGACCGCAAATCTGTGGCTCACTTTCTTAATCACAGATTTCCCAAAGTTACAAGTCATAGATTTTTGTTGCAATCCACACTGAGCATCAAAGGACCCTTAATAAGTACGAATGGGTTATAAGGAAGAAGAGAAGGTCCTTTTCGTGATGTTTGTTGGGTGCTGCTGAGAACGGCCTTTCAACCTGCCACAGCAGCAATCCGGTCCTTTCTGTGGACAAGCAGCCCCTTCCCTTAGCGGTAAGGAGCACCGTTAATCCAGTACACCAGGCTCCCAAGATCAAGGACAACAAAAACTATGTCCTCCAGAGCACAGATCGGTATGAAGTGAGGTAAATTATGATGCTGAATGCGTAGCTACAATCGCTCACCCCATTGTGAATACAGTGTTTACAATCTTCAGCTCCGTTCTGCCAAAGTTGGCTTCCGGTCCCACTGCTAAAGCAGACAAACGGGGAAGCGCAGCGCCATCTGCTGTCCTTCCGTGGGAGAGTCGAAGCCGCGGAGGAATTGTGTCCTGACGAGGTTCCAAGGGGGTGTAACTACGTTTTTTAAATGCAGTTTTCTTTAATTTAAAGGAATACAGGAAATGTGTTTGTTGTAGTATGAGTTTTATATATATATTTTTATTTTTGTCTGGCATTCTAGATGTGGGTCTGAGACAAAAATGAAAGTTGAAATTTAAAACCTAGTTTATATGTTAATTGATGCACGTTATAGAACCATAACATGCAGTTTTTAATAAAGCGTCCCACTCTAAATACAATGCTTTCCTTTGTATTCACTTTAAGTACCATAAGATGAATGCCATATACACAGCTGATACTTACACAGATATAAAGGAAACTATTAAAGAGGGAAAGGTATTCAAACAATATCATAAAAGAAACAGCACTTTTTAAGTCATGAAAATAAATATCTTTAAAGTAACATATTAGAACTTAAAGAAATTGATTCAAAAGTAGTCTAGCTTTCCTAAAAATATTTACACTTTGCACTAAATTTACTCATCTTTCCAAACTGGTCTCCATATGTAATTCTATTTTAATAAAGTCTATTTTCAGAGCCAATGGGGCACTGAGAATCTTTGAACTATGAATGAATAGTCCATTCAGGACTAAATGGATGTTGGCTTTCCAACTTGGATGATTTGGGAACTGGTGAACAAGAAAAGAGTGGTGAGCAAGATGTCCAAGGCAGCCACAAAAGTGTCAGAACCCTTCCTACCATACAGCCGACCCTAAAATTCTGGATTGGTACCATTGTAGAGACCTGGACAGAAATGCCCAGAGGCAGCTTCCTTTGGTCCCTCCTACCAACATTTGATTACAGTTGATTATTATTCATTAGAAGCTTCCATTTCTGTAACTTGAGATAGGAGTGACAGCAAGAGATAAATTATGCTTGTTTTTTGTTCTCAAAACAAAATATTCTCAAAAATACTGGGAGAAAACAAGATGCTAGAAATAGCAATATTCATGAAACAAATTATAGATTGAGCCATAAGAGATTGCTGCCACTTGACTATTTTTACCTAAAACAAAACAATTTCATACAATTCACCTTAACACTTAGAAAAGTTTAGGAAAGATAGTCTGACATGGATGTGACTAGGGAATTGCATCCCTTGTAAGTGCAATTTTTAACTGCACAGTTTATTTATGACTGAGGTCATGTTTATGCAACATTAAGTTGGACAAATGTTTTAGCTTGCTATATGAATTTTATAAAATAGCACCATCACTTAGCAGAATGCATCCACTCAAATAAGCTTCCAACAGGGCTATCAATTTGGGTGTTAAGACATAGTTTCTCATCCTTGTTTACTAATTAAGTCTCTGTCAAACTTTTCCTGTTGTACTATAGATAAGAACTACATATAAAATTAACATTGTCACGCATCAGCTAACAAACATGCTCCAGTGAAAACGTCCATTTTTAAGGCAGTTGCTTGAAAGTGAGAAAGCACTTCTTCAAAGAAATAAAAGTGGTTAATTTCTCAAGCCAACTTATGAGAGTGTGTACAGCTCACAATGCCAGCTACACCACAGTGTTCTACAAACCTGAACTGCAAGCCCAGGGAGCAGAAAGGCAAAAAGGAAAAAGAAAAATATCTAAAGTGGCATTGATACTTAGTGTCTGTGACACCACTTCTGGTATTCTGATATACTGTGTGTTGTTTTGTTTTGTTTTGTTTTGTTTTGTTTTAAGTCCTGAAATACGTATTTAGCTCTGGATGATACTGTTGTCTTAGTAATTCGAAAGAATATGAACTCTGAATTCTTCATGTATTCAAATATCAGTGACTGCATTGTCCAACTTATACCACAAAACAAATTGGTTCTCTTTTTTTTATGTCTGGGCAAGGCCACACTCATAGAGGTAACAGAAGCAAATGGCAAATCTTCTACTGAGAGGATATCTTAATATAATCCAAAGGCTTTTTAAACAAGTGAGATATGAACATGTCAGTACTGAAATCGGTAAAGATCCTTCACTATCACTCTGCATGATGAAACTAAAAAAGTCAAAGAAATATTTTTTAATGTTTATTTATTTTGAGAGAGGAAGAATGTGCACTAGAGTGGGAGAGGGGCAGACAGAAAGAGAATCCCAAGCAGGCTCCATGCGGGGTGTGGAGCCCAACACCAGACTTGATCACATGACCATGAGATCATGACCTGAGCCGAAATCAAGAGTAGGCTGCTTAACTGACTGAGCCACCCAGACGCCCCCTGAAATGTTTTATTCAAAGCAAAGCATTACAGCTTACCATAATAAGAAAATTATCACTGTAAAAAAAAAAAAAGTACAAAAATTTTCAAAAAGTACTCTTTAAAGGGATGAGGTTATCTGAAGATGAATGAGTCAAAAGTCAATGTCTGGAGTTGTCATTTGGCTTGCTCCTCCACTTCCTGACATGTATATAATCAGAGTTTTGTCAGCAGCTGGAAAAATCTGTATGAAAATACACTTGCAACTGAATGATGATACCATTGACCTCATGTTTTTTAAGTTGGTACTTGAAAGAAATATTCATTATATCAGCTATTTGATTTTACATGTTGTACCTAATTTAATCTTCTTTGTCATATAAAGAGACCGTTTTAGTAAAGCATTATTATTTTCGTAAAAATCTTTCTAACCTGTTAATAATAGATTACAATGTATGCTTCTTTATTTTTATAATTATATATTTTACTTGAGATTTTCTAGGTTAATAACTTATATTTTGATTGTATGAAATGTTTAGTCCTGCTAAATATTTAAAGAATCCTGACATTATTTAAAGAATCCTGACATTTTTTTAATTAAATTATAGATGATCCATGTATTTCAGTTTCATTTCACTTATAATCAAAACAAACACTAAGTGCAAGAAATGTCATTGTTTCTGGTGCGTTATAATTTCTGGTGGTGCTCAAACAGAGACAGCATGTTGAGGAAGAAAAGAACAAGAAACTAGGACTCAAGAGACCTATATTTCAGGCCAAAACAGGACCTACAGAGGCCATAATTGGTGATTGGGAGGTATCCCCTTACCAGTACGTATTTAAAAATTAAACCAATATGAAGTCATAACCAATGTCCAACAGGAGAGTCCTTATTTTATAACTAATAAATATTTTGGTTACGTATTTCTGTTTTTTTTTTCCATGTTTTATTTATTTTTGAGAGAGAGAGACAGAGCATGAACGGGGCAGGGGCAGAGAGAGAGGAAGACACAGAATCTGAAGCAGGCTCCAGGCTCTGAGCTGTCAGCACAGAGCTTGGCGTGGGGCTTGAACTCACGAATGGTGAGATCATGATGTGAGCCAAAGTGAAAGGCTTAACCGACTGAGCCACCCAGGTGCCCCTTTTGTTACGGAGTTCATTCTCCCCACGAAAAAAAATAATGATGTATTGATTCCCTAAGCCTAGGACATGCAATCCTCTCCAGCCTGCTCTGGCTCCCACTCTGCTTTGTCAGTGACCACCTCTCTAGCCCTCTTTCTTCGTCAAAAAAATAAAGGGTTTTGTCTAGATGATTAACATCCAGCCTCCATACAGCTCTAAAAGAGTTGAGGGAGAATGGAGAGTGTCAGAATTGAATTGTAGGACACTCTGCAATGTCAGAAATTTGCTTATTAACATGAGGCCTGCAGCCTCCCCCGCCCCCGACACTTGCACATTGGAAATTAATCCCAGAGACTCTTAGCAATGTTTATGAATACCTTTGAAATCTTCCCACTTCCCTTTATGACAAAGCTGTTAAGTGAAGTCAAAGGACTGTGTGAATGAATAATAAAATTCTTTAACCCTTCCAGGTATATACTTACTTTAATATTATAACCATGAGTCTCTAATTAAAGGAATTTCAAGGATCTTTAAGAATGGCTTTTTTAGGGGTGATAAGCATGCTGTTTGTTGAGAACAAAGGCTTTGGAGCATAACTGATATGCATTTAGAGATGGACTAGTTCTACCAAATGAGCAGATACAGAGGTTTGGTGAGAGTATGGAGAAGTAGGCACTTCCAAATACTACTCTAGAGAGAGCAATTTGGTTATGTTTCAAAATTTTCAAAGATGGGTATCCATTGCCTGGGCAATTCCACTTGACAAACTGGTCCTATAAAGATCCTCATAAAAGGCAAAATATGACTAGAAGAACCTTTCTGCGTACTGAGTATTCTAAAGGCATACATTCTGCTAGTTATCCTCATTCCCACACCCGCCCTTCTCTACGATGCTCTGTGCTCCTGAGACTGGGTACGTGCAAACTACATTCTCCAGTCTCCCATGTTAGCTGGCTTCCCACCTGGTTCTACCAGTAAGAGATCCTGAGAGGTGATCAGAAGTTTGGAAACAAAAGACAAACGTTCTGCTTCTGGCTCTGGCGGTGCGGTGGTTGCTGCTGATGGCTGGCAGATACCGTGGTGGCAACAGAATTCTAAACTCGGTACACTGGGCAGCATCTTTTCAACTATTTCCCTGCTGGTCTAGGTGCGCAGCTTTGGTAGGTCCGGAACCAACTAGCAGCATCTCCAGAGGTGCAGCAGCCCAGGTAGATTTCTACTCCAGGGATTACAGCTTCTGATCTCAGATCATCGTGCTAGCTTCCTTCTTTTCCACATCCCCCTAAGTCCTCTTTCTGCTACTCCAACCCTTCAAAGATCTTTCTAACCAGTTTCCTATATTGAATTCCCTTTGTTTGAAATACACAATAAATTCTGTTTTTTTAATGAACCTCAGATGATACATAGATCATGCACTGTATTTCATAGAAAAAGATTTTAAAATAATCTAAGTGCCGCTCTATAAGGAATTGGTTAAACAAATGATGACACGTATAAATAATGGAATGCTACACAGCTGTCAAATGAATAATGCATCTCTATATGTACCAAATATTAATAATCTCCAAGTTGTAGCTTAAAAAAGCAAGATACAGAATATCACGTACAGCATTGTGACCATTCGTGTAGATCTCTTCTTCCAGTTGAGTTTTAAGTTCACAGGCTCTGCATCCTGGCCAGTTGGCACAGTTTAACTGGTCCCATGGCCATGATGAGGCCAAAATACTTTTCTCATTGTTTCTTTACCATTTCTTCTGTTTACCTCTTTCCCCACAAAATATTGTTTCTATCATGGTCTGTGGTGAACAAGATTAATGTATGCCTAGAATATAATATGATTAGATTCTTGGATCATTTCTTTTGTTTGGGGTCCAATAAGAAACTAGATGTTCAAACTATAGCTTATATAACTATAAGCTGCTACCTTGGGTTTGTTTAGTCTGAGTATTTGTTTGTGTTTTTTAAATTCTGCAGATGTGGGGATGATGCAAAATTTTTATGTGCTCATGATCTTTGAGTCTTTAGAAAACCGTAGCCTAAAGAAAGATTCCTTTTTACTAGTTCTGGAGTAGAGGTCTATGGTAAAACTGAACACCCTGTAGTATCTAGAAGTAACAACCCTCCTTCCAGAATTTTATGAGTAAAAAAAAAAATTCAGTAAAATTCTCTAGCTGTGACTGAACAAAATAATATGAAATGGAAGGAGATACTGTGGGGCTTTAATTTTGTTATGGAGGCAAGAGGAAAATGCACATTTTGTACTTTGTTGGAACAGCAGAAGGAAGATTTCATAAGTCAGGTGCTTTAACTTTTTCACATGGAAAAAATACAATATTAATGAGACAAGAACTTAAACTCTTCTATGAAATCAAGGGGTTCCCTTGACAGTGAGGGGACACTCACAATCAAATTTGGAGCATAGTGTGTTCTGACATATATGTCCAATGCACTAGAGGCCAGGGAAATGAGTGAATTCTCCAGGGTAGAGAGAACTCTACTTCTACCAGCATTTGTTGTATATGTAGCCTTCAGGCTTATTTAATTAATGCTCCTCCTTGACCCATTTCAGAATTTGGCAAGCAATATAAAAGAGGAATTTACAAAAGCCCTTCAGGGCCTTCACTGCCTTTTTAATTACTCCCAAGAAGTATCTAAGATTTTTGAAGGGACTCCATAAAGATACAAGCAGGATATATCGGTCTGGATTTGGTCAGAGAACAGAGTCACTACAAATGTTGAGAAATCAGGAGTTTAACATAGGAGTTAAAGTCTGCAGCTAGAAGAGAAGGAAAGCAGTCACCAACAGCCTTGGCTTAAACTAAAACAGTGGAGAACGAAAGCATCTCAAGCCCACAGAGAAGTCTGAGAAACTGTTGCACCTGTCCATCAAAACTGCCCGGGGGGCGCTCTAGAGAAACCTGCAAAGCCACTATTTGTGGCCACCATGACTTCCTGTGAATAATGGCTTTCACTTCTGCCTTCCAAATCTCACTGCAAGTCTCTCTTTTGCCCAGCCCTCACTATACAGGTAAGGAGATTCTGAAAAATGTAGTTCCAGCTTTACCTGGTTGTCAGATTGGCAATGGAAAGAAGTACACATAACTTCACTATTTCTCCTCCACTAAAACCTATAGCATTTGACACAGTTGGCTATTTCCTTCTTTTCAAAATACCTTCTTCCCTTGGATTTCCCTTTCCCCAAGAAAAGAGAAGTTATCTCTCAGCTTCCCCTATCTCCATAACAACTCTGTTTTTTCAGTTGCTGACATCAACAAAGTCACCCTTGATTTTTCCCTTCCTCTCATCGCAAATCGAGTGCATCAACAAATCCTACCACCCTATGTTCAAAATATATCACGAACCTGTCTACATGTCATCAACTCCACCTGTGTAACTCTGTGCATGCTCTCATCTGGATTTCTGCAGTGGTGTCCTTACCCACCCCACTGCAAGTCTATTCCCAATACAACAGCAGCAGAGAGATTCACCTGAAACCTATGTTGGATCACATAACTCCTCTGCTCAGAATTCTATAATGATTCCATTTTGCTCTTATAAGAAGAGACACCAGAGAGCTTGCTTCTTCTCTTTTTTTCTCCACCATGTGAGGACACAGTGGGAAGGTGGCCATCAGCAAGCCAAAAAGAGGGCCTTCACTAGGAATCAAGCTCATACATTGATCCTGAACTTCCCAGCCTCTAGAACTGTGAGAAAATAAATTTGTTTTTAAGCCACACATTTTGTAATGGCAACTTGAGTAGATTAGAACAATCCCACTGTTCCCAACTAAATTATAAGATCCTTAAGGAATCAGATTTGGTTTTGTTCACTACTGTATCTCCAACACCTAGTTGCCTCTCAGCACGCGGTATATTTGCATAATGAATGAATGAATGAATGAATTGCCCAATGTCTTAGCTAGAATATGACAAAGCTTGAGATAACTACAAAATGGAGATGAGTTTCTGTGTGAATATAATTTGCAATAACAATATAAGCAACACATCTTGAATATTCTAGTATATTCAAAAAAAGCAAATACAAATTATTTGACTTTCTCCTATTTGCAAGAAGTGGTGATCCATTTGACAAAACCTCACAGCGTATCTGTCTTGCCACAGACTTTATACAGTAAACAGCATTTGGGGATTCAAAACGCACAGTATTAAATTCTCCTCCCCATCCACACCACACAAATGGGTTTATTTCTCGAAAGCTATTGTAAGCTAAATCCCAGTTCAAAAGTCAACCAACACTCCTGAGGTTCTGACTCTAAAACCAAGGAAGTGCTTTCTTAATGCCCTGAGAGGGAGTGCATGTTGTTACAAAGATATAATTCACAATATAAATTAGCTTTTGATAGTAACTCATCTGGTCCACTAACACAGAAAGCTCAAAACCATGCAAACACATTTCCTTCCAACTGTTGAAAATAAGATTTCTTTCAAAACAGTTAAGTAGTAATCCTCTCTGCAAATCAAGGCCAGATGGGCCAGAAATGAGAGGCAGTTTGTAAATTCTGAGTTTGGGCCCGCTAGAGCCGATTACTTTAACAAGGACAATCTTGGTGTCTTTATTTGGACAATCGGAATAGCCTATTTACTGCAAGGTAAATGAATTGGTGTGCTCTCCCAGTAATTGAGGAGAAACCTGTTGGATCACAAATTCATCCTGTAATTACTTCAGGATTCCTCTGAGAAAGTACTTACATAATTTCCTTTGTATGTGTTTTCCAAAAGGACATATGTCTCCTATCCACTGTTCTCTAAACCACAAATGTACCCCATTGATTTTCCCAGTCTACAGTGTGTTGATTTTCAGCCCATAGTGTGTAAGGTGAAAGGAAACAATAACTGTATATAGAAAATATTGATCTGCAACCATTGATTCAAGGCCCCACGGTGTCAAAAGATTAGTTACTTTTTAAGAGAGTACTAAAGGTGACTTTCAACTACTTTTTATTGACTAACACAGACAAGATAAAGCCTTCTATTCAAAGCCATAGACTCTTCTCCAGAAGGCATCATGAATCCTTTGCTTGAGATCTGAATAACTGTCAATGTATGCTCCAAATGCAGACAAACACATGCTGTACTATTACCAAATGATTCATGGTATTTTAATTTAACTATAATAAGGACTAATACATTTTAGTCCTTTCTACGTCCCAGATATTGTTCTAAATGATTTACATTTATTTATTTAGTTGGTTGGTTGGTTGGCTGGTTGGCTGTTTAACATTCACAACACCCCTCAGTTAGGTACTAATATCCCCATTTTACAGAAGCAGAAACTGAAGCACAAAAAGGTTTAAGTAACTTGCCTAAAGTCACACAGCTAGTAAGTATCAGACCCAGGCTCTGAACTCAAATAGCCTGGCTCTAGAAATTATCTTTTAACCACTACACAACGGTACCATTCAAATGCCAAGAAAAATGTGAGAAGCTAGTTGTTCAAAATTGCAAATGAAAATTATTCAAATACTAGCGATTTACTCTGCATCTGAAGAAGGTGAAAAAGGAAAGGTAACTTTTTAAACTAAGTACTTACTCTGGTTTATCTCCAAAAAAGTAACTTAGACAAGAACAAAAATTAAGTGATCTCTTAGCTTAATAAAACACTCAAGGAAGAGTTCCTATCATCATTAATAAGTTTTAAATCCTCTAGATTTATAATGTAGGGAGATCATTAGGGAAACACAAATCAAAACCACAGTGAGGTGCTACATTACACCCATTAGGATGGCTATCATCAAAAAAATAGAAAATAGAAAGTGTTGGTGAGGATGTGGGAAAATTGGAATCCTTGTGCACTGTTGGTGGGAATGTAAAATGTTGCCACTGCTATGGAAAACAGTATGGAGGGGTGTTGGTTTTTTTAGAAATTAAACATAGAGGGTGCCTGGGTGGCTTAGTCGGTTAACCATCCAACTCCTGATTTCAGCTCATCATGATCATGGTTGGTGAGATCAGATCAAGCTCCACATCTGGCTCTGTGCTGGCAGTGCAGAGCCTGCCTGGGATTCTCTCTCCTCTCTTTCTGCCCCTCCCCCCACTCATGTGCACTCTTTTTCTCTCTCTCAAAATAAATAAACTTTTAGAAAAAGAAATTAAACATAGAATTACCACATGACCCAGCAATTCCACTTCTGAATACATACCCCAAAAAATTGAAAGCTGGGACTTGAGCAGATATTTGTACACCTATGTTCATAGTGTTACCAGTAGCTTGGTTCTTGTCTGAGATGTACCAAAGAATTGGAGACTCAACACCATAATGGGGAGATAGAGTTTATTGAGTAGGTAAGTACAGTACACTTTCAAGGATGAAAGTGGGCTACTACCAGAACAAGAGTGGCAATGGTACAGAAAAGCTCAAGTTGCTTCCTTTTAAGCCTGCTTTCTGCATATGTAAATTTGGCTTTGATTGACATTTTTGATTGACAGCTGGTGGTTATAGAATATTTTGGTCTCTGCACATGCACCTACCCATGATATATTCTGTTATAATTGTATTTACTTATGTACTGTGTATTTCTGAGTGTCTAATGAGCTTTTGTTGTGACTACAAAGGTAGTTAAGGACAAGTTACACCCTTTGTGTGCATGCTCAGTTCTTAGATATCCCCTTGTGGTTTGTGAGCCAGCTCTCCTATTGGAGAGTTTTGGCTAGGCCTCCCCTATTCTGTTAGTCCTTAGAGGTGTCTCTGAAGTGTGACTATTAACCCTGTGGGGTGGCTCTGAGGATGGGGCCAGCATCTGCTTTATTTCTCCTTGCTCATGCCTAACTAACTGTATAATAATTGTAATATTATTCACAATAGCTAAAAGCTGGAAGCAACCTAAGTATCCATCAATAGATAAATGGGTAAACAAGATGTCACATATACATACAATGAAAACATTATTCAGCCTTAAAAAGGAAGAAACCTTCATGGACAAGGATCTTCACTCTCACCATTACTATTTAACATACTACTGGAAGTCTTAGCCTCAGAACTAAGACTACAAAAAGAAATAAAAGGCATCCAAATTGTCAAGGAAGAAGTCAAATTTTCATTATTTGCAGATGACATGATACTCTTTGTAGAAAATCTGAAAGATTCCACTAAAAAAGTGCTAGAACTAATACATGAATTTAGCAAAGTCACAAGATATAATATCAATGTGCAGAAATCTGTTGCATTTCTATACACCAATAAACAAAGCAATAGAAAGAGAAATCAAGGAATCAATCCCATTTGCAATTGCACCAAAACCAATAAGATACCTAGGCATAAACCTAACCAAAGAGGTAAAAGATCTGTACTATGAAAGCTATAGAACACTTATGAAAGAAACTGAAGAGGATACAAAGAAATGGGAAGCATTCCATGTTCATGGATTGGAAGAACAAACATTGTTAAAAGCAATCTACACATTTAATGCAATCCCTATCAAAATACCACTAGCATTTTTCACAGAGCCAGAACAAACAATCCTAATATTTGAATGGAATCACAAAAGATTCTGAGTAGTCAAAGCAATCTTGAAAAAGAAAAATAAAACTGGAGGCATCACAATTCCAGATTTCAAGCTATATTAAAGCTGTACTCATCAAGACAGCACAACATGGACACATAAAACAGACACATAGGTCAATGGAACAGAATAGAAAACCCAGAAGTGGACCCACAACTATATGAAAGAAATAATCTTTCACAAAACAGGAAAGAATATTCAGTGGAAAAATGACAGTCTCTTCAACAAAGGGTATTAGGAAAACTGGATAGTGACATGCAGAAGAATGAAACTAGACTACTTTCTTACACCACACACAAAAATAAACTCAAAATAGACAAAAGACACAAATGTGAGACAGGAAACCATAAAAATCCTAGAAGAGAACACAGGCAGCAACCTCTTTGACCTTGTCCAGAACAACGTCCCTTCTTGAAGGCAAGGGAAACAAAAGCAAAAATGAACTTGGGACTTAACCAAGATAAAAAAGCTTCTGAACAGTAAGGAAGCAATCAAGAAAACCAAAAGGCTGCCTGTAGAATGGGAGAAGATATTTGCAAACAATATATCACATAAAGAGTTAGTATCCAAAATCTATAAAGAACTTATCAAACTCAACACCCAAAAAACAAATAACCCAGTTAAGAAATGGGCAGAAGACATGAATAGACACTTCTCCAAAGAAGACATCCAGATGGCTAACAGATATGTGAAAAGTTGCCGAACATCACTCATCATCAAGGAAATACAAATCAAAACTACAATAAGATACCACCTCTCACCTGTCAGAATGGCTAAAACTAATAGCACAAGAAACAACAGGTGTTGGTGAGGATGCAGAGAATGGGGAACCCTCTTACACTGTTGGAGGGATTGCAAACTGGTGCCACCACTCTAGAGAACAGTATGGAGGTTGCTTAAGAAACTAAAAATAGATCTACCCTATGATCCAGCAGTTGCACTACGAGGTATTTACCCGAAGGATACAAAAATACAGATTTTGAAGGGGTACATGCACTCCAATGTTTATAGCAGCATTATCAGAAATAGCCAAACTATGAAGAGAGCCCAAATGTCCATCAACTGATGAATGGATAAAGATGATGTGGTGTGTGCATGCATGCATACATGCGCGTGTGCACGTATGCACACACACTACACACATACACACACAGGAGTATTACTCAGCTGTCAAAAAGAATGAAATCTTGGGACACCTGGGTGGCTCAGTCGGTTAAGCATCTGACCTCAGCTCAGGTCATAATCTCATGGTTCATGGGCTCGAGCCCCGCATTGGGCTCTGTGCTGACAGCTAGCTCAGAGCCTGGAGCCTGCCTCAGATTCTGTGTCTCCCTCTCTCTCTCACCCTCCCCTGCTCATGCTGTCTCTCTAAGAAATAAATAAGACATTTAAAATTTTTTTTAAATATTTTAAAAAAGAATGAAATATGGCCATTTGCAATGGCACGGATGGAAATAGAATGTATTATCCCAAGTAAAATAAGTCAGTCAGAGAAATACATACGATTTCACTCATATGCGGAATTTAAGAAACAAAACAGATGAACAAAGGGGAAGGGTGGGAGGAAGCGAAGAGAGGGAAACAAACCACAAGAGACTCTTGACAATAGAAAACAAACTGAGAGTTAATGGAAGGAGGTGGAGGGGGGCACGGGCTAGATGAGTGATGGGTACTAAGGAAGGCACTTGTTGGGATGAGTACTGGGTGTTATATGTAAGTGATGAATCACTGAATTTTACTCCTAAAACAAATAATTGCACTATATGTTAACTAAAATTTAAATTAAAAAAAAGTATGTGAATATATATGGAAGAAGCTTCTGATACATGCTACAGCATGGATGAACCTTGAAAACATTATGCTAAGTGAAACAATCCAACTGCAAAAGAACAAATACTGTGACTCCACATATATGAAGTACCCTAGAGTAGTCAAACTCACAGAGACAGAAAGTAGAATAGTGACTGCCAGGGGCTGGGATAATGGGAAAATGGAGAGTTATTGTTCAACAGATATACAGTTTCCATTTGAGAAGATGAAAAAGTCTGGAGATGGATGGTGGTAATAGTTGCACAATAATGTGAATATACATAATGCCACTGAACTATACACTTAAAATGGTTAAATTTTATGTTATATATATTTTACCACAATAAAAAGACCACATATGTTAATTTGTGTGTGCAGATATATGTATATAGATAGATAGGTCCTCTCTTTTTTATACTAACTGTAGCTGTGAACACCCTTCTGTACCTCCCTTTCTTCTCATAACAATATATCTTAGGATTAAGTCCATATTAGTGCATTCTTTTAAAAAGCTACTTGACATTCTATGGTACGGGATAGTATAATTTATCTAAGCTATCTGTTAGCAATGATCTGTTAATTATCTACAATCTGTTGTTACAATAGCCAATGCCACTAGAACAAAATCCTTTACAACACAAAGTACAAAAAAAAAAGTACACAATAGTGCCTATGTTAGTTAGGATGGACTAGGCAATATGGTGTTAAATACAATCCCAAAACCCTTCAGTAAAGTAAGAAAAAACTCTCCAATTCTCTCAGCACAAGAGTTTCTTTCTCACTCATGTGACATGTCTTGCAGGAATCAGAAAAAGCTTCTGCTCCACACAGTTCTGCATCTTCTCCATCATGCAGAAGATACATCCTCCATCCTTGATTCCTGAGCTTTCCGCGGTCTCACCCTGGAGGCAGACTCATATCTCACTGAGCAGAACTAGTATTTTCTCCCTCCCAACTGAAAATAGGCTGAAACACTGTAGGAGAGTAAAATAAACCATCTGACTATCTCTCCCATACTTCAATCACACAAATAGAAATAATTCCTCACTACGAATAAGTCCAAACTTTGCAAATTATTTATGGAAGGCTTTTCAATATTTCAAAGGATTATTTTTAATCCAACAAGTATTTATACCATTCCTACAACATGCTGAGTGCAGGTACATGGTAGGCATTCAATAAATATTTGCTGAATAAACAAACAAATGATCCCTAATTATACTAGTAATTGCTACCATTTCTCTCAGAGCAGTCCAACTGCTAGAAATGGACAGCAAGAGCAAATAAGAAATGACTTCTGTCCTCTCATCTAGTCACTTGGCCAGAGCCCAAACTGACTTCCTGTTTGAGGGCAAACCTTGACCATCAGGAGGCAAACCAGGAATTTGACTGATTTCTAAGCTACAATTAAGTTATGATCATTGTCCAATTCAAAATTCTCATTGTTCCAAGGTCAATCCATGAGCTATGGTTGACACTTAAACATTTCAGCTTCCAGCTCACATTTGCATTTTACACAAACATCATACATAGGTAAAAGAAGAGAATACGATTCAGCCTAATCCAATAGCTAATTAGCAACACCTGCACCACGGCGATATTAGCATCTCGCTATTAGGTTACTATTTGCATTACAGGATGAGTGATTATGCCTGTCAGGTTATGACAGGACTTGCTTCATTTTGCAAATGTATAAATTCAAATGCCACATTTTTAAATATCTTACAAAATTTTTAGATGTGACATTGCTATTTTTGAATTTCAGTTACATGTTTCAGTTGTCAATGACACAAGTACAATTCAAGTCCTAGAAAATTAAAAAGTTGCATTTACATGAATAAGTACATCCTTTTAATTACTAGTATCACGGTATCTCCTCTACTTGGTCTACATGCTCTCATTGGCACTCCAATGACTAGATATAAACTCTAAAAGGTAGTAACACATGCCAGTGCTCAGAATTTTATCCCTATGCCAAGCAGAACACCCAGCATGTGTAGGTGCTCAAAACATATACGTTGAATTAATTAAATCAACTTCTTCATCTACACAAATGACTCCCACCTTCCAGTCCCAATCACTCACTCAAAAAATATCTTTCAGTATTTCACCATACTACAGACAGGATATGTTCTTTGTTGTTGTTGTTGTTGTTGTTGTTGTTGTGAATACTTGGTGGACATATTTTAATTTAAACTTCTTTTCTTTTTAAAAAAAATTTTTCTTCCATAGTTTATTGTCAAGTTGGTTTCCATATAACACCCAGTGCTCCTCCCAACAAGTGCCCTCCTCCATGCCCATCACCTCCCTTCCCCTCTCCCCCACCCTCATTAGCCCTCAGTTGAGGGAGGCAAACCATGAGAGACTCTTGAATACTGAGAACAAACTGAGGGATATGTTCTAATACAATAAGCATTTACATTATTTTCTAAGTTTACAGTCACATCAAGATCAAGATTCACAGTATTCATTGTCCACTTATGAAGAAAGAAAATCTTTCTTCCTCCAGGACTGAAGGTGGTGTGATGGTGCAAAATGGGCTTGAGAGTAGGAGTTTCACCTGAGACAAGAGAGGGGCCTCTGGAAATCCAGGAACCCCCTCAAATGTATACAAATTTGTGCTCCATGGGTTTTCTCTCTCCCTAGCAGAGAAGGAGATGGCTGCTGCAGGACCAGGGCTGTGGTGCTGACACACGGGCAATCCCAGCTGCAGCAGAACACGTTTGTGGTGGCAGCATGGTAACTCCGGTTCATGTCGGTGGTGTCCATGTAGGGTCCAAGTGGTCCATTTGTGACTGGCTATATAATTTGCAGAGCCCAATGCAAGAGAAACTTATGAAGTTCTTTGTTCACAAATTATTAAGAATTCCAACATGATGACAACAGAGCATTAAACCAAAGTGTGAACCCTTCTGATCATGAAGCCATGTGAACCCACACAGGATACAGGTCAATGAAGCACTGACTCCATTGACAACCTCCAGGCAACACCTCATGACACTGACTACATCAAACAGGCCATGTTCAACTATTTCCTAGTACCAGATGGACTAGGACTCTTCGCCTGCCTATATTTGATAAATGCAGGTTGCCAGGGTTTGCTGTAACATTCCAGAAAGTGCTCAGCAGGGACTCGCCCTTCCCAGTTGTTCTTCTAGAAGGCTGGGAGATGCTGAGCAGAAGCATCATGGCATGGTGCTTGAGAGAGACCTTGTGTTGTTCCCAGAGGAGACTGGTCTCCCCAACCCATGTGTGAGCTCTGGCTGGAATTTCTGGGACCTGTGAAACGTCCTTCAGGCAGTGACCAGCACAGAGAGATCCGGGCTCAGAACTCCTTCTGTACTTTCACCTTGATGAAGCGGAAGCAATGACCTGCCCTGGGCAGGGCCAACCTAGGGGCAAGGGACCTTGGGCACCTGGAGCACCTTCTCCACGTAGACTACACCACCAATGCCCTTGCCTTCTACTGCTACACCTTCTTTTAGGAGGTGACCCTGGCTCCACCCCTTTAAGCCCAATGGACATTAGGTGTTGGAAGGGAGCAGGCTTTTTCTCCTCTTCCTTACACACACACACAGAAGGAACCATACCTTACCCAGTCCATGAAAGAAAAAAAATGTGGTGGCAGTGGTGCTTCCAAGAGCACTGATTTCCAGAAATAGCAATGCAAACTGTAAGTTCTAGCGTTTAGTAGGAGTGGTTACAGTGCATTCTTCCCCAGATACGTAAGTAGGATAGATTTCTTCCTGGCTGTCTAACCTCATTTCTGATTCTATAGCCATCCCAGTGATTCTATGAGCTGCCAATATCTTAAAAAACATGAAGCTGTCCTATTTCAAAATCAGATTCACTTCTATAGCTTATAACAAGAACCTCAACGGATTGGTGGCTTATGTGCATTTGCTAGAAAGGGGGCTATGGCTTTTATCAGATTCTTGTAGGGATTCTCTGCTTTAAAACCAAGCCTAACTGAATTCCAATCCCAATTCTGGACATTCTTTGCTTCCTGATTTCCATTCTTCATATAAAGCAGGATTAATAAGATCTCCCTTTAAGAGGGATAAATGCAAATTTCAAAATCTAACTACTCAAGGATGTGGTGAAGATGTTCAAGAGCATTTGAGGGGCGCCTGGGTGGCTTCGTCGGTTAAGCGTCCGACTTTCGCTTAGGTCATGATCTCGCAGTTCGTGGGTTCGAGCCCCGCGTCGGGCTCTGTGCTGACTGCCAGCTCAGAGCCTGGAGCCTGTTTCAGTCTGTGACTCCCTCTCTCTCTGACCCTCCCGTGCTCACGCTGTCTCTCTCTCTCTCTCCTAGAAATAAATAAAATATTTTTAAAAAATTCAAAAAAAAGAGCATTTGATAAAAGATGTAGAGATCTTACTGACTACCAGATTAATATGATTCAAGTGAGTGAAGGGATAACCTATAAAGCAAACTTTTTCAAAATCCAGGTCCTAAAAGGGCAGAAGTCAGAATCTGACTTTATGGTGCTTGCCACACTATAATTCAAATTTTGTGCCAATATCTTTGCCTTGGGAGGCCTAAAGGGCTATTGATAGGGAAGAAAGATCAGACTTGTTCAGTGAGGCCTCAGAGGACAGGCTCGCCATGGAGAAAGTTAGGGGAGAGGTCATGTTCACTCGAGAGAAGTACAAGTTTCTGCCTAAGTCGTCAAAGCCAAAATGGGCTGACTGGTGTGGTGGGGAGTTATTATACTGCAATATGTTCAAGTAGAGGCTTGTCTGTGATCATTTGTATGGATGTCTGAAAGACCACCCAGTGCTGACTAGGTGTGGTAGGAGGGGAGGATAAAAATGAGTACCCTTCTAGGCATTCATAATAGTGCCACGGTCTATATTCATCCATGTGTAGAAATTAACAAGGCTTATTCAAATTATACTTTCACTCAAAATTGTCCTATTTTTTACAGGTTATTTCTCCTAAATACTAGCTTTTACAATTCCTTGTGTACTTTAAAAAAAAAAAACCATATCACCAAAATAGTTTTTATTCCAGTTTTTCAGATAAAAAATAGTATTGATTTACAGTCTAACATAAGCAAACCTATACTCTAAAGAATGGAAAGCTGTTCTCTGTGCATGCCACCATGGGAACCCATCTAGTAATCAAGGCTCCAAGCTTTCTGGGAAGTGGACTAAGATTTTGCCTCCATCTGTACAATACAGAACCCTGTCGACAACATTTTTAAATTTACCATTAAAAATATAAGAACATTTTCTAGACAATGGGAGGCATTTTCTTTGTAGCACTAAACTGAAAAAGGCACTATAGGTCAAAGTCTTTATACTCAGATGTTCACTGCTGTGAATGAAACACAGTAGTGGTGACCTACATTTTCTCACAGATAGATTTAACCTGAAAAGATTTAGAATGGCCTTTCTACTCAGCATAACAATATCTACTCTTCTGTTGTGAGAATCTCATCTTTGATTCATACTTTCTCCAGGTTATGGAAATTGTTATATTCACTTGACTTTGATCACCGATTTAATAGTTTAGCCTCCATTGCAGGAAATATCCTCCAGTTTAAAAATAGTCTTAAAATGAAAACTGGAATAGATTAGTAAAGCAAGGCAATTTTTGTCTATTTTAGAGTCTTTAGAGATTTTAGGAATAGAACATTTTGAACTTGCCACGTTTTGTGGTATTTTAAAAATAATAATAAACTGATTTTTATAATGATAGTAAAAACAATAGTTTGCCAAATTTCTCATTTATATCAGGGAATAAGAAAAGTAGAAGAGGGAAGAAAGAAAGCACAACAATTTTTAACATTTCCCTTGAATGGGATGAGAACTCAAAACATATTTTCCAAAATAAATACTATCTACTTTTCAGAAATACAACAAAAACTGGCACAAAGTACAATCAACAGGGCTTAGAAATTTTACTCTGATGTGCTGACTCTATGAAATTGCCTTAATTCTATACAATATAAATCACTGAACAGTATTAAAATTAAGTATAATTTGAAATTAATGATGTGAAGAATTTATTTCAGTTATCAGTTAATCAAACCTTTCATAATTTAGCTATTCACCTTGACTTCCCAGAAACTAATGAAAGAAATAGCTTGCCAAATGGCAGGGGGAATGGACTTTGGCATCTGATCTTTTATCACACATCAATGACTACCTCTATAACCTTGGACAAGTCACTTCACCTCCATGGACCCAGGCCTCATTTGAAAATAGGCACAATATACCTACAGCATAGATTATGTTCATCTATATGGCAAATATTTAACAAGTGCTCACTAGTCACATAGATACTAGAAATTCAGTTTAGAACAAGATAGGCATGGTCCCTATACTTATGCAAATTACAATACAGTGGAACAGGAAAATAAGAAAGCAGACAAGTAAAATAATTACATACCATGACGACCACTTCTAATATTCTGACTGTAATCCCACTTCTGATCACCAGGTAAGATTCTGCACCCATGGGGCACCTGGGTGGCTCAGACAGTTAAGGGTCCAACTTCAGCCAGGTCATGAGCTTGAGGTTCATGGGTTTGAGCCCCATGTCAGACTCTTATGCTGACAGCTCAGAGCCTGGAACTTGCTTCCAATTCTGGTTTCTCTCCCTCTCTCTGCCCCTCCCCCTGGCCCTCCCCACTTGCACTGTGTATCTCTCTCAAAAATAAATATTTAAAAATTTAAAAAAAAGATTCTGTACCCAATTCCAATGGGTGGGGAGGAACATTCCAATACCCTCTAGGTGTCCTGTAAATCAAGTCTGTTCTGACACAATTTACCCAGACATAGCATCAGATCCCACAGGTGAAGGCTCAATTGTACAAGACTCCCCCCCACCCCATCAAACACCAATCACAAGTCCAGGTTGTCACCTGTGTTGTCACCTGCTATGGGGGTTCCAAATCCCCCCACCTTGAGCTTGATTAACTTCCTAAAGTGGCTCACAGAACTCAGAAAGACTTCTCACTTTCTAGATTATTGCTTTATTATACATAAATATAACTCAGGGACAGCCAGTTAGAACAGGTGCACAGGGCAGAGTACAGGGAAAGGGCACTGAGCTTCTATGCTCACTCCAGGCATGCTGCTCTTCCTGAATCTCCATGTGTTTACCAGGAGCTCATCAGACCACATCCTTTTGGGTTTTTATAGTGGCTTCATTTCATAGTCATGACTGACCAAATCACTGGCCGTTAATGACTGATTCACCCTCCAGAACTTCTCCCTTCCCCAGACTACAATTTCCAGCCCTCAAATTATATGGTTTGTTCTCCTGACAATCAGCTCTCACTCATCCTTAGGTGGGGTCCAAAACTACCTTGGATGATATAACAATCAATACCTTAAATTTAGGAAATTTTAAGGGTTTTAGAAGCTCAAAAGGATGAAGGCTAAATATACATTTCTTATTATACATAATATCACATCACTATACAGAGTACACACAAGAGGTAGACACAGAGGGTAACCCTCTATTTACGTAGAGTGATCACTGCTAGACCACAAAGATGACCACAAAATGGGGATCACAGATATAAAGCACTTGGCACATAAAAGGCATTCGATAAACAGTAGGTTTTATTATTATACTGCTTCAGAACAAGATAGGAAGAAAATTCCATAATACAAGTAGGTAGTAAGATTTGAAATTTAAAAGAATAACAGGCTAGCAATCATCAAAAATTCTCCTACAAGATACCTAGAAAAACCAGATAAAATATAACAGTCATTCTTTCTAATGCATAACTGCTCTCAATTAGGCCCTTAATTTTAGCATTGGGAAATACCAGATAGAGATACAAAATTAGAATGCACAAAAGAAGCAATATAGTGACCCCAAAGTAAAAATCTGGGAGGGGGAGGAAATTACACTGATAATGGAATAAAAGACACATACAAAAAATTAATTGGAAATAAAATTAAACTGAAAATGTTATGGGGGGAATGAATGACTATAAGATAAAATAAGATTGTCTGAAGGATGTCTGGAATTTAGGCAGTTGTCCCAACCTGTCTCTAATAGAATGGAATTTATACATCATAAGTTTTAGAAAGGTTCAGGACTGAAAATAAACTGTTATAATAGTGTTTCCTGAAGGAAAATGAAGAATCCTGTGCTTTTTATAATATAGTAAAATGCCTGAGGAGATCTTAGGTTTTCATTAGAATTACCGTATTTTGAAATGAAACAGCTATTCATTTTACAACTTTGATCAAGAATAACTTTTTACGAAGAGCCTCTCTTAGAAAAGTAGCTTCACAAAATTGGTATCTTGTTGTTCAACACATATATAAGTCAAAGATTGATGGGAGAATGCCCCACGTTTTTTTTTTTTAAATGCAGGTGTATATAAATAAGGGGCACTGTCATTTCCTTCTCCACTTAACATCTGCTTAGAAAGTGGTCTTGCATATCTGCTCCCTAACCAGCCTGAGCAAGGGAACGTGACCAAGTGAGAAAAGCAGCAGACAGAAGGGTGAGAATGGGGTCAGCAGCTGCACTGTCTGGCATGAATAGCAAGACTTTTCTATGCATCCGGTGGAACCACAGAAAGAACCTGGGCTGGTAATAAGACCAGATAGCACCCAAGGGAGCCATCTGCCAGGAAAGTGGTCCAGTAGCAAAAAGAGGTCAAGGGAAGAGGCTAACTTAAAACCAGAGATCTCACAGGGAACTCAGCAGTGGGGAGACCCACCAGGAAGTCAGCATTTACACTCTACTAAAGAGGGTGTCATCTCCCATCAGCACCCCAGAAAAGCAAGAGGAGAAGATTGCAATCATCCAAAGAAGAGAAGTGTGTGACCTTCCCCCCATCTCTTTCCTCATGTTCCAGATAGAAGACAGAAGATAACAAATGTGACTGGCACTGGGGGAGAGTTTTGAATCAGAAGTGCAATTGAAGTTTTTAGACTAGACTGTTTTAATAACAGAAAGTGACTATAAAATTATGGACTCCACCCAAGGTGTTGGTAGAAGGTTGAAAAGTGGGGCTTGGCATAGAATTATTAAAAGTGGTTTATATCCCCAGTTTATTCCACATCTCAGTGTTGTAATTACAGAGGCACCTGGGTGGCTCAGTCAGTTAGGCATTCAACTTTAACTCAGGTCATGATATCCCAGTTTGTGAGTTTGAGCCCCACGTCGGGGTCTGTGGTGACAGTTCAGAGACTGGAGCCTGCGTCCAATTCTGTGTTTCCCTCTCTCTCTACCCCTCCCCTACCTGCACTCTGTCTCTCACTCTCAAAAAATAAAGAAACATTTTTTAAAATTAATACAATCAGGGATGCCTGGATGGCTCAGTCAGTTATGCGTCCAACTTCGGCTCAGGTCATGATCTCCCAGTCTGTGAGTTTGAGCCCTGCATCCGGCTCTGTGCTAACAGCTCAGAGCCTGGAGCCTACTTCAGATTCTGTGTCTCCCTCTCTCTGCCTCTTCCCCCCACACACTCTGTCTCTCTTTCTTTCTCAAAAATAAACACTCTTTTTAAATTTAAAAAATAATGTAATTACAATTATGTAAAAAGCAAAGAAAACAATACAGTACTGTTTCAAGCCCCAGCTTGAATATCAGAACTGCTTCAGAAAAGCCTATTTTGCTTAAGGATTGAAGTTTATCATCTATCTGGAGAGATGGGGCATGCACACATAAAATGTTAGTGCAAAACACTTCACACAGCAACAAATGATTGAGTGCTGAGTGGCGCAGACAATGAACTGAAGGAAGGAAAAGTACTGTGAGCTACCCAGGAAGGTTTTGTGGATAGTATAGGGCCTAAGCTGTGCCAGGAGAGATGGATATGATTTACACTGATAAAGAGATGTGTGGAAGATCTTACAGTTGGAAAGTGTGGTATAAGTAAAAGTGCAGCGGTGAAAATCCAGGCATCATGGTCTCCCTGGCTGCTATAGGAGTCGTGTGAGGGTATGATGGACAAAAATGTGGAGAAAGAGTTCAAGGTTGGATTTCAGCAGCTATGACATAGAAGTCAAAGGAATTTGCATTTGACTGATAAATAACAAGAAATGGATTAGCAGCTTTGTACAAAGGCTTTTGAGATGATTGTCAAAGGAAGACAGAGAATGAAGCATTTAGAAAGGAAAATACATATTTTCCAAAAGAGCAGAGAGTCAGACTTGAGAAGAACTGGCTGGCCAAAGTATTAAATTTCAAACAGCAAAATTATCCAGGTTACCAAGTTTACATTAGTCTATTCATGAAGAAAAAAACAGTAGCTTTCTTACATGATTATTATATCCAAATGGACATGATGTATCTTCAGATACCAGCCTGGAAAATATCAAGCATAAAACAGTTGGTAGGAAATAGTCAAGGTTTTTCCATGCAGGGATCAAACGCGGTCAAGGTGACCTTGTTATTTTTGGTTTATGTCCGAGGTATATGTTTTATCTGGCTGTTGTATACGAAGTGCTTAATCACAGTGGAAGCAGGGCAAAGTGTTCCTTTTTGCTTCTACGTGATAAAAGTGGAATTTGGGGCCCATAAATTGGACACTGGTGTTTAGTATGGGTTGTTGAGATGAGCAGGGGGCTATGTAGGTCTGAACTTCATGTGTTTTCCAGCTTCACCAACTAAGAAACTGAGACAGAGAGGTCAATTGACCTGCTCAATACCATACTATACAGTGTAGTAGGTCATCACATGCACTTGAAACAATAGAGCTTCCAGCCCCCCTTGTCCAGCCCTTCTGATTAGCCTGCTGAACCATTTTACTCCTACTTCAATAACTATCAGCGAATTAATTCACATGTGGGTGTATGTTGGAGTTACTATCAACAAGACAAATGATACAAGCCTCACAAGCAGCAGCACCCATAATTCAATTATTCTTAATTACGCAGTGCTAATCTAAGGAAGAATCATCCTGCGAGATCCCTGATGCCTCCCTGGGTGTACCAACATTATTGTCAGAGCATCTGCCTCTTTTATTGCTAATTCCAGAGCATATGATTTACCTCTCATTTTATTACATGGTGAGGTTTTCCCCGCCTTGAACTTGGGATGTGCAGTGGTGTTCTATGATTACCTTTTTAAACTGGCCACAGAAGGAGCAATGTGAAGTTACAAATATGCCTCAGTTTTCTCACCCTGATTCAGACGTGACGACACTTCCATTATTTCTGCTCCATTGGCAAAGGAAATACTTTCTAAAATCCTGAGTTTGTTTGGTCTTTTACCACTCAGTGACCTTTCTGTTACTCAGAAACTTTACGTTAAGCATAAAACTGTATGATACTTCTCTATGACATGATGGTAAAACAGAATATTTCCTTATGTTATTCAAGATGAAAAATTCAGACTTCTCAGGTCCTCACTTGGGACACACAATGTTCACGGAGACTTTTTCTCTTCCCCTGATATCGCTGTCAATGTAGTGACTCTTTGTACTGCTCTTACGTACATGGAGCCATCTGCCAAAAGACACACATAGCTCCAACTTTGTCATTAGAGTTGTCTCTTTGAGTGCAGGTATAAAACTGCACTGGGGTGAGAGTTTGTGGTGGAGGGAGGAGAAGAGAAAAGGATAAATTGTGGATGTTTTGAACTTCGGAGTGAAAGAGCTATCAAAGGGCTCCAAATAAAATTATATTTTTCTTGTTATTTTTCTTCATGTAAAGCAAGTTTCTTCTATCTTTCAAAATTACAGTAAACATAGTTATATCATGTAATATCTGGGGATGCCTGGTGGCTTAGTTAATTGAGCATCTGACTCTTGATTTTGGCTCAGGTCATGATCCCAGGGTCATGGATTCAAGCCCCGTGTTGGGGCTCGAGCCTGCTTGAGATTACCCCTCTGCCCATCTCCCCTGCTCACATGCTCTCTCTCTCTCAAAAGAAAAAGGATCAGTAGTGGTACCTTGGTAGCTCAGTCAGTCAAGCAACTGACTTCAGCTCAGATCATGATCTCATGGTTTGTGAGTTTGAGCCCTGTGTCAGGCTCTGTGCTGACAGCTCAGAGCCTGGAACCTGCTTCAGATTCTGTGTCTCCCTCTCTCTCTACCCCTCCCCTGCTCATGCTCTGTCTCTCTCTCTCTCAAAAATAAATAAAAATACACAAAAATACACAAAAAAGGACCAGTAATATCTGAATAGAATTGAAAACATGTCTAAAATGTTTTGCTCATCAATTGACCTAAACTAAATTGTAAATTAATACAACATAAATGAAAATAAAAATAACTTTTCCTTTAAAAGTAACTTTTGAGGTGCACCTTGGTGGTTCAGTTGGTTAAGCATCCAGCTTTTGGTCTCAGCTCAGATCCTGATCTCATCGTTCGTGAGTTTGAGCCCCACATTGGGATCCACACTGTCAATGAGGAGCCTGCTTGGGATTCTCTCTCCCTCTTTCTCTGGCCCTCCCCTACATGTAATTTCTCTCTCTCTAACTCTCTCTCTCAAAATAAATAAATAAACGTAAAAAAATTTTTTTTAAATAAAAGTAACTTTTGAAAGCAAAGCTTGGCCTTGGAATTGTTGTCTTTTCTCTACTGATGGCAATTTCTCCCTAAGCTGGCTTTATGGCATTTTATTGAGAAGCATCAGGCTATCTAGTAAGGTGGTTATACTGAGACAAGAGAAACTCTCTACTGCAACTAGAGTCTGGAATGAGAAGCTAAAGATGTGTTGATCCCTGTGGCTTTTTTTTTTTTTTTTAAGTTTTTGAGAGAGAGAGTAAGCTTGCATGCATGCACAAGCTGGGGAGAAGGAGAGGGGAGAGAGAGAGAGAGAGAGAGAGAGAGAGCGTNATGAGAAGCTAAAGATGTGTTGGTCCCTGCGGCTTTTTTTTTTTTAAGTTTTTGAGAGAGAGAGTGAGCTTGCATGCATGCACAAGCTGGGGAGAAGGAGAGGAGAGAGAGAGAGAGAGAGAGAGAAAACCTAAGCAGTTTCCATGCCCAGCATAGAGCCTGAAGCAGGGCTGGATCCCACAAACCTGGGATCTGACCTGAGCCAAAATCAACAGTAGAACACTCAACCAACTGAGCCACCCAGGTACTCCTGGACTTTTAAAAAATGTATAGTAAAATACACATAAAATGTATCATTCTTAATTTTTTAATACAATTCATTGTCAGGTTGGCTAACATACAGTAGATACAGTGTGCTTTTGGTTTTCGGAGTAGCTTTATCACTTACATACAACACCCAGTACTCATCTCAAGAAGTGCCCTCCTTAATGCCCATCACCCATTTTCCCCCTTCCCACTCCCCCCTCAACCCTGTTCTGAAGATTAGTTGCACAAACGTGTGAATGGACCAAACACTACTGAACTGTACACTCAGTTATCATCTTAACAAAGTGTACAGTTCAGTAATGTTTGGTCCATTCACACGTTTGTGCAACTAATCTTCAGAACTCTTTGCGTCTTAAGACATTGAAACTCTGTACCCATCAGACAACAAATCCCCTTCTTTTCCCTCCTCCACGCCTGGCTCCTCTAGTTCTCAGCTTTCCTCTTCAATCCTAGCTCTATACTCCCACCCTTTTCAAGCTGGTAGGCCACCATCTAGCCCAATGTTTACAAATAGCACAGCAGAGAGGAAATATTATGAGAGCTAAGAAGTGGGGGAAAGGCTTCTGTGACTGACTATACAGTAGTCCTCTGATCTAAGGTCTCCTGTCTCATTGTTTCAGTGACCCGCTGTCAGCTCCAGCCTATTAGCCCCAGTCTGGAGATGAACTTCCTTCTGGTGTATGGCCAGAGGTCACTGGTATCCTAATGCTGCATCATACTGCCTATGCCACTCACCTCCTCTCATCTCATCACATAGGCATTTTATCATCTCACATCATCACTAGAAGAAGGGTGAGTACAGTACAAGATATTTTGAGAGGGAGAGACCATGTTCACAGAACTTTACTACAGTATAGTGTTATAATTGTTCTATGTTATTGTTGCGAATCTCTTACTGTGCCTAATTTATGAATTAAACCATACCATAGGAATGTATGTAAAGGAGAAAACAGAGGATATATAGGGTTTGGTACTATCCGCAGTGTCAGGCACCTGTGGAGGGCTTGGAAAGTATTCTCCACAGATAAAGGGGTGCTACTGTACAAGTTCAGGAACTGCTGTATACTCTTACCCCTTCTTGGAAATTTCCAGTGTTCATTTGCCTAACAAAAATTCTGACAAGTCTTAGAATGAATAAATCAATGTAATTTTATCTAAAACAGCATTTCCAAATTATTTCACTAAGAACCTCTTAAAATAATGGTTAAGAACACACATTTTTGGATTCACGAAGCTCTACATTCTAGGATCAACCTTGCTACTTGTAAACTACATTCAGTTACTTATCGTCTCTGGGCCTTGGTCTTTACATCTGTGGAAGAGGTTAACTAACATCTACCCTTGTGGGATGATTGTGAGGATTAAGGTGGGGAATTATGAAGTATCTGGCATACAGCAGATGTTTAGTTAACAGTAGTCAGTTGTGCTCTAGTAGTAGATGCTAGACTGGCAAAAAGAAGAAAGCACACATCATTTGATGTATATGTAATTCATGTGTTCCTGGCCCACACTGAACAATTCTGACTTGTTCATAAATCCTAAAAGGATTTAGGCTCCAGCCCCCAATAGCCAGTATTGTTACAGGGATTCTTATGATCCCCAACCACCTATCAAATAAACTGAAACTCTTCACTGTGCTTCAGATTAATCCCTTGGGGCGCCTGGGTGGCTCAGCTGGTTAGGTGTCTGACTTTGGCTCAGGTCATGATTTCATGGCTCATGAGTTCAAGCCCCACTTCGGGCTCTGTGCTGACAGCTCAAAGACTGAAGCCTGCTTCAGCATCTGTGTCTCCCTCTCTGTCTGCCCCTCCTCTGCTTGCACTCTGTCTCTCTCAAAAATTAACATTTAAAAATATTTTAATCTCTCACTTTAGTTTTTATAAATATAATTCATGAAAAGAAACTCTCTTTTAATTATGTTTCTAATTTTAAGGGTATTTACACTATCTTTTTATACTAGATAAGTTTCTTCTATCTAGATCAATGATGTCTTCAGGAATTAATTACTACTGAAGTTTATGACAAAAATCATATGCCTGCCTCTAACACAGCTTAAACTGTAGGTTAACTGACTTAGCCTCCTACAATAAATATTTATATAAATGAAATTCCTTATAGCACACTCTAGTCTCAAGGAAACAAGTCAACAGTCTTTGAAACTATTAAAATAAAATTTTCAATATTATAAGAAAGATTTTTACCCTTAGCAAAAACAAAAATAGGAAAGTAGGGAGGAGGAAGGAAAGAGGAAAGAAGGAAGGGGAATCAATTCTAAGATGACCTGGATACAAAAGTATAGATTTAGCCTAAATACTAATAATATCAACAAATATATGTGTGTATATATATATATATATATATATATATATATATATATATATGAGC
>NW_027528345.1:3373012-3400238 GCF_008692635.1 Crocuta crocuta
GCTGTGTACAAAATAATAGACGTGTGTCATTGCTATACTTCTTGATTTTGATTATTGAACCATGGTTATGTCAGAAAATATCCTTATGCCTAGGAAATACACAATGAAGTGTTTAGGGTAAAGGAGGAACAATGTGTCCAACTGATTCTCACATGGTTGAGGGGAAAAACCTAGAATAAGAGAATCAGAACGACTGGGAGAAGGGAGAAGGTGGGGGGAGAGAATGATAAAGCACATGAGGCTAAATGCAGAGTAAAGGATACACAGGGGTTCCTGTTCTATTTTGTACTTTTCCAGTTTGAAATCATATCAGAATGAAAGTTACCTTTAATTCATGGTAACAGATAGAAACACGTATACTCACTAGCTCCAGGCTTATCTCCTCAAAAACACGTGTGTCTAATGACACCTTGTATAGGGTACCTCTCACCAGCCTCTGCAGACCTACTCTACACCGCCCACTTCACCCAGGTCTCAACTCTGGGAGGCTAACCTCTAAGGACTCTATCAACAGGCTTCATGACCCCTGGTCTTCAACTGAACTTGCTCAGTGGGACATGCTCTCAAGGGCTCTAATAACTTCCCCTCCGCTCCTGTAGGCTTAGAAGTGATAATGGCTCCCCACTGTTACGCATCCTGGAGTATGCCACCATTCAGTGGTTGTTTTCCCTAAGTCTTGACTGCACATTTGCAGATTGTTTCTTCATTAAACTCTCCTCACTTACCCAATTTGAATCTATTCTTAGTGTGCTCCTGTGACACTGACGGACACATTCCCCTTCTTTAAAAGTTTCTTATCAAGCAACCTGTTGAAGCCAACTTTAGTTATAATTTCTAGACAAATCTGAATTTTAAATATACATCATGAATCATTTTTCTGCTTCCCTAACTCCTAAATTCCTCTTCTTTCTGCATACAGGTAGGTCTGCTTCAGCTGCTGGTGTCAGTTAATTGCTGCTTCACTCTACTGCTCCTTGTGCAAAGGGGCTGGCTCTACTGCTGGCCAGGGGTTTGGCCTCCATGCTTGGCATGCCCTTGTACTTCATCTAATGTCAGTGCTACCAGACTTTAGTTCAATATTCTAGACATGACTAATATAGGTGACTGAGGCATGGACCAGGCTTTCTAAGTGCTCACTATCCAAAACCAAAATGTAAATGAATACTGTTAAACAAAATAGACCATGTGTGATACCCTTAGTCATTATGTGAATTACTAGAGCACCTTCTCAGACCTTCCTTGCCCAGCCTTATAGTGTGGAAATTACCACCCGCTTCCAAGTGTCCTTCAGCTATATCTAGTTCAGGGCCACCTCATGGGTCATAGGAGCAGGGTCTTGGTCCCTTCTGCTTTGGTCTCCTTAGGTCCATGTGCCACTGTCTCTGATTGACAATGACATTTCTAAGATCACCATGCCACTGAGCCTAGTCACTGTGGCCATTAGTCTTTCCACAGAGGAATGAACTTCCCTCTTAATTTCATAATAGTACATCAGAGAAAATGAGGCTGATAGTAATGAGAGTTTACCATAAGTCCTGGAATTATAGAAGATTATGATTTAACAACTACCACTCTGCTCTGCGCTGGTGTCCTTCACCTGACTAACTCACTGCTTCAGTCCATTACCAGAGGCACCCCAAACTAAACCTTCAGTGTTAAGCAATCAGGAAAACTAACAAAGAGATCAAATAAATCCTCTAAATTATGGGAGATGATGCAGACATTAAACTTATGCTACATATCTATATAAATACTGATAATATTCACAATGCTTTAAGGAAACAGAGGTGGGGTGCCTGGGTGGCTCAGTTGCTTAGGCTTTCAATTTTGGCTCAGGTCATGATATCATAGTTCATGGTTTTGAGTCCCATGCCAGGCTCTGTGCTGACAGCTCAGCCTGGAGCCTGTTTTGATTTCTTTGTCTCCCTCTCTTTCTGACCCTCTTCTACTTACACTCTGTCCCTCTCTCTCCCTTTCTCTCTCTCTCTCAAAAATGAATAAATATTTTAAAAATTTTTAGGGAAACAGGAAATCATTACAAAATGTAGAGTATGAATTCATATATATATTCATATATATATTTATTATCTTATAAAATCTTTAATCATATGTATATAGATAATAATAGATTATCTTTTATAAGATAATAAATATAAAGTAAAATATCATACTCAGTGCTCAATAAGTACAAACTTAGTTTAGCTCCTTTAATAAACTCAGATGTGTGGGGTAGAGTAAGGAGCTTTCTGGAAACAAGAGAGAGCTTAAAACAGTCAGAGTTTAGCTGAATGAGTCTTCTGCATGTAGTTAGGACCACTAAAAATTTACAGAGAGTAAAGTGAGAGGCATTGATGGAAGGGAGAATTAAAACTCCAATGTTAAAAACCACAAATTGCTGAATTAAACATAGTGACTCAGATATTTACCTTTGCTTCTTCACTAAACTCCACTAAGATGATAGTTAACAAGAGAGGCATAAGGAAAGGAGATGGAAAGCAGGTGAACAAGGAGTCACTGACCATGGGGAAAGCCTAGAAATAAGCAACTTGAATAAAAGTATCCTGGAGAAAATACCAGAAGATGGAGTACAAGGTGCAACTGAAAGTAGGGAACTGATTCAACAGAAGAGAATTAGCTGAAACCCTTGGGGCCTATCCTGAACCCTTTGCCTCTGCACAATGTCATTCCTCCATGATGGCAGAAGCCTGGAGTTTACTTGGTAGAGAGTTTGTGCAAAAAGACTGAATTTGGATACATGAGACTATGAGGGATACTTTAAAGAGGGGAGGGTCACGGGGGACCTGGGTGGCTTGGTTGAGTTTCCGATTCTTGGTTTCGGTTCAGGTCATGATCTCACAGTTTGTGAGTTCGAGCCTTGTGTAGAGCTGCACGCTGATGGTGCAGAGCTTGCTTGAGATACACACTCTCTCTCTCAAAAATAAATAAACTTAAAAAAAATAAATTTAAAAGGGGGCCACGAATTAAGTGAAAAATATCCCCCTTCTGAGATTTAGATCCCACAATATTGCAGTTAGGCTCTAGCCACAGAAACGGCTTTTTGCAGGAATCTGACCAGCCTCAGAAAAAAGACCTATACTGAGAGAATCAGGAGTCCTCAATAAAACAGCACAGATTACCCACAGGAAAGCCCATCAGGTGATGAATCCCACCCATGCACACAGCTTCCACTCAACTTTTAGGTACCTCAATATTAAATATGGGGAAATAGTCAAAGGTCACCAGACATTAGACAGATTTGATCTAACGTGAAAGAGAAACCAAAGAATAAAAAGAAACTTTGTGACTTAGATAATGCAAATTCATCAATGTCTTTGGAAAGGTGAAAGGGCATCTTTGCAACAAGAACAAGGTACTATTAAAAGGGACATCCAGAAAGCAAAAAAGTATTCTTGGAAATTAAAAAATATGACATAAGGGGCACAAAGAAAGTATTCAAGACAATTTCTTTCAAGAAATGAAGGAACAAATGTCCAAATCAAAATACTACTAAGTAACCAGCACATTGAAGGGAGAAATGTTCACACTAAAGTACATCATCATGAAATTTCAGAACTCCAAGGAAAATTACCTAGCAGAATGAAAGAAAAAAGATCTTCATAAAAGAAGTCCTAACAGTTTCAGGAAAGAAAATCAGGCCACATACAAGAGCTCAAGAATCAGTCTCATCAGACGTCTCAACAATAATGTGATGGGTAACTTTATATGTCAACTTGACTGAGCCAAGGAATCCCCAGATTAAACTGTGTCTGGGGGTGGCTGTGAGGGCCCCTCTGGATGAGATTACCATTTGATGTGGTGGACTCAGTAAAGCAGTTTGCCCTCCACAGTGTCAGTGGATATCACCCAAATCTGCTGAGGTCCTGAATGGAAAAAAAAAAGGTGGAAGAAGGAGAGACTTGCTTCCTTTTTTCCTGCCTTACTACATCTCATCTTATCTTTTCCTCCTCATGGACTGGGATTCTTTTCCTGAGATTTAGGGAGGTATAGCTGATAAACACAAATACTTTATTTAGGCTGTACAACAGGAATTTTTGATATAGGCTTACATTTTGAAATGATTGCCACAATCAAGCTAATTAGTATATTCATCACCTCGCATAGTTACCAATTAGTGTGTGTATGTCATGAAATGACTTCAAATTTGCTCTCAGCAAATTTCAAGTATAAGGTATAGTATATAGTATAATATATAGTATATAAGGTATAGTATAGTATAAGGTATTCACCATAGTCGCTATGCTATACACTAGACCCTAAGACTTATTCATCTTATAACTGAAGCTTTGCACTCTCTGATCAACATTCTCCATTTCCTCCATGCTCCAGCCTCTAGTAACCACCATTCTATTCTCCATTTCTATAGGTCAACTTTTTCAAATTCTACATATAAATGAGATCATGCAATATTTGTCCTTCTGTGTCTGGCTCATTTCATTTAGCATAAAGTCCTCCAAATTCATCCATATAATAACAAATGCCAGGATATCCTTCTTTTTATAAGGCTGAATAATATTCCATTTATATATATATAGTATTATTACACATTGTAATATAATGTAATACACACACAATATACCACTTTATTCATCCATCCATGAACACTTATGTTGTTTCCATAACTTGGCTATTGTGAATAATACTGCAATGAATATGGGAATGCAAGTACCTCTTTGAGATTCTGATTCCATTTCAGACTAGATTTACATCAGCTCCCATGGTTCTCAGGCTTTTGGACTTGGACTGAATTAAACCACCAACTTTCCTGGATCTCAGCTTGCAGGCAGCTGATTCTGGGGCTTCTCAGCCTCCAGATTGTATGTGCCAATTCCTAATTCATATATATGTATAATAAAATGAAATATATATATTATATATATGAAATAATAAAGATATATATAATAAGAAGTATATATATATATATGTTCTGTCTCTGGAGAACTCTAATAGAAACAATATTGAAAATTAAAAGACAACAGAGCAATGTCTTGCAAACCTGAAAGGTTAATTGTTGTCCAAATTAGAATTCTATCCAGCCACCCTGTGCTGTCAGCTCAGAGCATGGAGCCTGCTTCATATTCTGCATCTCCATCTCTCCGCCCCTCCCCTGTTCTCACTCTGTCTCTCAAAAATAAATAAACATTAAAAATTTTTAATAAAAAAGAAAATTCCCAGCCAAATTATCCAACAAAGGAAGCATAGAAAAAACACACTTTCAGATGTGTAAGGTGTCTCAGTGATTGTTTTCCCATAATATTTATTCTCCCCTTCTCCTCCTCCCCTTCCTCTTCCTTCTTCCCTTTCCCCCTTTCTTTTCCCCCTTTCCCTTCTTCTCCCTCCTCCTCATCCCCTTCTCTTTCTCCTTCTTCTTCTCCCCCATCCCCCTTCTCCTCTCCACCCCTTCCCCTTCTCCTCCTCCTTCTTCTATAGTAGATATGACAATTTTTATCTGAGCCCATGTGAAGAATACATAAGCATATCCCAACTTCCATTGTATCTAGGTATATCCATATGACTAGGTTCTGGGCCAAAGGAATGTAAGCTGAAGTAATTTGTGATACTCCCCCAAAATTGTATTAAAATTTGGGAGAAGGCTCTTTCCCTTCCACTGCTTCCTCCCTGCTAGCTGGAAAGCAGACACACTAGATGGAACCAGAATGACATTCTTGTACCACTTACAGGTAAGGAGATTGATAGTGAACACCCCAAATCAGCCGTGATAACCCACATTTATGTGAGATAGAAATTAGCTTCCATCTTCTTTAAGTCACCATTATTTTTGGTTTCTGTCACTTGTAGCCAAATATCATCTCAGGTAATCTTGCATAATATACAAGTTTATAAAGGTTTTCCCAGCAGGTAACTAAGATCTATAAATATGGATATAACATGGATATAGAATATGGTATTTATTATTAAATTAAATAATAAATTTAATAAATTAAAATTTATTACATTTATTTTTGGCATTCTTGATGCGTAAATTCTGAAAGAAGTCTATTAAAGATCAACAACCCTATGATAGTGGCTTTACCAATTTTGTAGATTTCTGGGAGATTTTGCTACATGTAAACATCTATGATGTTTGCTGCTAACAATTATTGTATATTTTGGTAGATTACTATACAAAATTATTTTTAAAAATCCCTTTTTTCAGCATTCAAAAGTCTCTCATGGTTTGCTTCTCTCCCTTTCCCCCACCATTTCCGCCCTTCTTCTCCCGCTTGTTCCTCCGTCAAGTTCCTCCTAATCCTCCTATACGTGCAAACATATGATATTTGTCCTTCTCTGCCTGACTTATTTCGCTCAGCATAACACCCTCAAGGTCCATCCATGTTGCTACACATGGCCAGATTTCATTGTTTCTCATTGCCATGTAGTATTCCATGGTATAGATAAACCACATCTTCTTGATCCATTCATCTGTTGATGGACACTTAGGCTCTTTCCATGTTTTAGCTATTGTGGAGAGTGCTGCTATGAACATTGGGGTACATGTGCTCCTATGCCTCAGCATTTCTGTATCCCTTGTGGGGGGAGGGGGGGATGGGCATGGAGGAGGACACTTTGGGGATGAGCACTGAGTGTTATGTGGAAACTAATTTGACAATAAACTATTAAAAAAAAAAGTAAATAAATAAACATTAAAAAAAAAAAAGAAATTATAACAATATAAGTCTTCCAACCCATGAACATATGTGTTTCCACTTATTATGTCTTTAATTTCTTTAGCAATGTTTTGTAAATTTCATTATATAAGACATCCCTCTCCTTGGTTAATTCCTAAGTATTTTATTCTTTTTGTTAATGGAATTGTTTTTGTAATTTCCTTCTCAGATTGTTATTAGTGTATAAAAATGCAATTAATTATTGTGTATCACACTATAAAGCTGTTTAACCACAGTGAAAAAAAAAAAAAATCCCTTTATCCCATTTTAAACTTTCAGTCTTGAGTGCTTGGGTGGCTCAGTCGGTTAAGCATCTGACTCTTGACTTCAGCTTAGGTCATGACCTCAGTTTGAGTTCAAGCCCTACAGTCAACTCATCTGGGATTCTGTCTCCCTGTCTCTCTGACTCTGCCCCACTCACTCTCTCTCTCTCTGCTCCTCCTCCACACACTCTCTATCTCTCTCTCAAAAAAAATAAAGTTACTTAAAAATAGAGTCTTGATTTTACTATGTGTCTGATAATATTACATTTGATTTGTTTTTCATTTTCTTCTATGCCTTTCCCCATTCTTTTATTTTCCTTCTTCCTTTGTCACTTTGCTTAGGTGTTATAGGATTAAACTCAGAGAGTTCTGAAGGGTATTTGGAGGGATGCTAGGCCTGCCTAGGAAAATGGCCCTTAGCTTCACTCATTCTCATAGTAAGCATTCAGAAATTTGTTGGAATTATCTTGTGGATCATGAGTGGGCAGGCACATAGTCTGAGCCTATAGAATTGTCAAGATGGGAGGGGAAAAGAAGGAGGTGAAAATCCTGTAAGAATGGCAAGGTAAGGTCTGTAGAGTCCTTAGTCAGTGCAGCTAGTCACATTCAAACTCTGGGTCCACATGGAAATCACTGGGGACTCAAAAGTCCACACCACCACCAGGCAGCTTACTGTGCCATCTTGTGCTTGGTGCAATCAAGTCTATAAGTCTCCATATCCTCTTCCATGAAACAATATTATATCCTCTACTGACATGAGCATTTTTTTTTCTATTGACTACATCATCATTCTGTTAAAGTCACCGGATATGTTTCTTGCAAAGAAGTGGAAACCAACTAGTTTTTTAAACCAAACGTGAGGATTTTGTTCTGTTTTTTAAATCACTTTGTATGAAAATGATACATGTGGATCTTAAAGAATGTCTAGCATGAGAAAGACTAGTAAGTAAAAAAATAGAAGGCAAAGAAATTAACGTTTGTTGAGATTTCACTATATGTCAAACATTACTTTAAGTATTTTGTGGACATTAACTCATTTCTTACAATGGCTTCATGAAGTAGGACTGCTACTGCACCCATTTTACAGAGGAGGAAACAGAATAAATTAAGTAACTTGCTCAAAATTAGTTATTATTAAGAGGCAGAGTTGGTATTTCAATCCCCCCACCACTAACTTCTCTTATGCTTCTCAGCAAAAACAAGTTAACAAAGTTATCATCATCTCAAATTCTACCCCTCAGAAATAACTATGATTGACATCAGGTGAACATCATTGCCCAGCTTTTTCTCTACATACATGCAGGTAGAAGGATAGGGAGAAATACGTTTTATAAAATAGGGTTATATTATGCATGTTATGAAGGAATGAATGAAAGACTACAGATATACAAAAATTTAAAGCATACCTTGCATTAAGGATTAGGATTAACCTAATTCTGTGACTAAAACTTAAAGTAATTTAAAATGAGATTGGTATCATGATGCATTTTAAACTGCTTTCATAGTAAATACTGCTAACACTTCCTACAACCTCCTTGCTTTCTACCTCCCAATCTTTGTGGATTACATTATGATTGTCAAAGTGTATTATATTGGGTTCTGGCATATAATCATAATACCCCCACTATTTCCAATTAGTTTCATATTGAATGGATTCACTGTTCATCATAAATCCTTTTAATCATGGTGCCTCCACTGCTGAGGTCTTTATGTTGATTCATTAGTTAATTGACTGCTTTCATTTATAAGCAGGTTTTTCAAGCACAGCTCAAGGGCTTGCAATTTTTTGAGTTCATGCATGTTTGCCTTTATATTTGAATGAGATCTTGTCTGGTATAAAATGTTTGGGGCACTTTTTTTTCATTCAAGACTCTAGACATCTTCTCAGTCTATTGAATCTGTACAAAGGTCTAAAAATAGCTTTTTAAAAAAAATACCTCTGAGCTTGGTCTCCACTTCCTAACATCCAATGAAAAAATCTGCCTTTATTTTTGAAATTTAACAATTTAACCAGAATATATCTAGTTGTTAATATTCAGAAACAAAATTTTCTGGAGTAAGATGTGTGCTTTCAATCTGCTGATTATTTTTACTATAGTTTTCATTCCAAGGAAATTTTCTTCTATCTTTAAACACTTAATTTTTTTCTGTTCCATGTGTTCATGTGTTATTTCTAGTCTGTGGTGCTATTGGCTTTTTTCTAATTGTTATGATTTTTTTTCAATGACATTTGACTCACTTTGCTAAAACTTTCCTCTATGTCAGCAAATTCATTCTTAATAGTCTTCTGTTCCTTTCTTGTTAGATTTTTAATGGCATCCTTTTGATCTTCAACTTGTTTCTTTGGTCTCTTTTTAAATCTTATTATATTGTTTTATCATTTCATTTCTGAGGTTTACCTTAGTGAATTCACAACCTTAATAGTTCCATAGTATGAAGCACTTGAGTGAAATTTGTTCCTTAGGATACAGTTTCTTCTAGGCTGGATTTGTGTGTGTGTGTGTGTAGTATGACCATGCCATTTGTTAAATGTCATGCTCATTCTTGGACAGTTTGGTTGAGATCTTTTATATACTTTTATTTATATTTTGTGATAAAGTGTGGATTACTTTTTATTCATTCAATAAGAATTTATTGAGCACTTCTACATTCCAGGCCAATGCCAGTGAATAAAACAGAAAAGAAAGAAAATCCCTGTTTATATTCTGGTGAATAGGAGGAGGGATTTTTGACTAAAAATGATAATAAATAATAAACATAGTAAACAAATATGTTACATTACATGTTAGGTGACAAGCACTATGGAGAAAAAAAATAGAGCAAAGTAAAGAGAGTTGAAAGTATCAAGGTAGAGATGAGTACAAACTGCAACTTTAGATAGTAGTCAGTTTAGGTGTTCTGGTTGTTTATTATTGTATGACAAACCATCCCCCAAACTTTATGTGGCTTTAAGTGACACCCATTTAATTATATTGCAGGATTCTGTTGATTAGAAACTTGGGTAGGGCTTCTATTCTACCTGCTGTCAACTGGAGTCACTGTGGTTTTCAACTGTTGGCAGGGTTGGGCCAGAAAATCCAATATGGCTTCATTGGTCAAAGAGAATTTAAGATATTACTCACAAGTCTGGACTTGGCAGGGATGGCTGGAAGCTTGGTCAAGCGGGGACCCTCTCCTTCCCCATGGAGTCTTAGAATGTCTCCAGGTGGTTTCTACAGCAGGGTAGTCAGACTTCTTACAAGAGAACTCAGGATTCTAAGAGTCTAAGAAGTTGGTAGTCCCAAAGAGTAAGGCTTGCCATACTCTACTGGTTTAAGCAGTCATAGACCATCCTTAATTCAAGTGGATGGGAAATAGGCTCTCTCCCCAATAGGAGGAGAGTCAAAAAATTTGCAGCCATCTGTTACTCATTTAGTTGGCTTCACTGGCAATTGACATTTAGCCAAAGACTTGAAGAAAATGACAGAGTTGTGCAGGGAGATGTTTGGGAAACTTGCCAAGAAAGGTAAATACAATGCAAAATCTCATCGAGAGTGTGTCAGGCATGCCAATATGGCTGAAGAAGAGTGAGCAAGGAAAGAGTATTACATGAAATTAGAGAAATAATGGGACAGTACATACAGGTTGCTGGCAGAACCTGTCAGGTCTGACGGATTTTGTCTATTACTGAGTGAATGGTGGATCACCAAGGTTGAGCAGAGATAGGATATATGATTTTACCTTTTAAAAGAGCAGTCTAGCTGCTTTGTTGAAGATAAACTGTAGGTGGGCATTGTTGGGATCAGGGTCTCCATTTAGGTAGGAGTCTGTCACACTGATTTAAAAAACAGAAAATGACGGCCCATATAAGCAGAATAGAAAGTGAAATAGTAAGCAGTGGTTGGATTCTGTAATTTGAAGGTTGATTTTATTTATTTATTTGGGTGGGGGGTGATGGACAGAGGGAATCTTTTTTTTAAAATATTTTTAATAATTTCTGAGAGAGAGAGACAGTGTGAACAGGGGAGGGTCAGAGAGAGGAAGACACAGAATCTGAAACAGGCTCCAGGCTCTGAGCTGTCAGCAGAGCCCGACGCAGGGCTCGAACCCACAAACCGTGAGATCATGACCTGAGATGAAGTTGGAGGCTTAACCAACTGAGCCACCCAGGTGCCCCCAGAGGGAGAGAATCTTAAGCAGGCTCCACTCTCAGCACAGACCCCAACAAGGAACTTGATCTCACTACCCTGAAATCATGACCTGAGCCCAAATCAAGCCACCTGAGCCATCCAGGCACTCCAATAATTTGCTTAATGGCTTGTATGTGGAATGTGGATGAACAAGAGAGAAATAAAGAATGGATTCAAGGATTTTAGCCTGAGCAACTGGAAGGATAGATTTATCGCCATCTAAGTAAATAAGATTCTAAATAGAACAGAAATATCAAGAGATTTTAAATTAAATTAAAAGAAAAATCAAGGATTCTATTCTGTTTTAGATTACTTTGGGGTGGATACTAGATATTCTAGCAGAGATAACGAGTAGGAATGTGCAGTAGAAAAGAGTCTAAAATTTGACAGATCTCTTGGTTGATGACAGAAATTGGGGAGAGAATCAAAGTTTTTAGACATCAAATGGATGAGATCACTGCGAGGGTCTGATATATTCTAGCATTAAGAGAGTGATAAGAAATGGAGTGCCAGAAAGGAAACTGAAAAGAAGTGCTGGATGAGGAAAGAGGGACACAGAATATGATGAAATAGAGGTCAACTGACGAAAATGCTTCAATGAAAGTGGTCCTTCAAAGTCTGTCAAATGTTGCTGATAGGTCAAATAAGATAATTAGCAACTGGAAATTGGAACAAAGAACACACAAGTCATTGATAACCTTGACGAGAGAGGAAGCAGAAACAAGTCTTTCAAGGAAGTTTGCTGGAAATGATGCAGTAGAGTGAAAAAAATTGTAAAGAGGTAAGAATTGATGCAATAATGTTCTTCAGTTTATGCAAAAGGGTATAGATCTAGTGCAAAATGAAGGACATGGCTTTAGAAGGAAGCTGTAGTAACATGAGAAGTCCAACTCTACAGTAGCAGACTAAGGTTTAGTATAGATCTGGGATTAAAAATCTATACTAAAAAAAAAAAAGATTTAAAAAAAAGAAAAAGAAAGGTGTTATCTCACTAACATTTTCATATCAACTACATGCCCAGATGATATTTTGGATACACAGGGCTAAGTAAAACATATTATTAAAATTACTTTCAAGTGTTTCCTACTGCTTTTGTGGTTACTAGAAAACAAAATTATGCATGTGATTGCATTATATTTCTGTTCACATTGTTCTAAAAGATTAAAAACCTCTTTAACCTGGGCACCTGGGTGGCTCAGTTGGTTAAGCATCCGACTTCGGCTCAGGTCATGATCTCGTGGTTCACGGGTTCAAGCCCTGAGTCAGGCTCTATGCTAACAGCTGGCTCAGAGCCTGGAGCCTGTTTCAGATTCTGTGTCTCCTTCTCTCTCTGACCCTCACCTGCTCATGCTGTCTCTCTCTTGTTCTCTTTCTCTCTCTCAGAAATAAATAAAAAATGTTAAAAAATCTTTTTAAATTAAAAAAAAATCTTAAAAAATAAAAACCTCTTTAACCAAGCAAGTGGTCCTATTAATAGATTTTAAATGAGAAAGTACAGGCAAAAGCACAGGCAAATTTTGTGTTCAATTTTTTGTTAATTTTCACAACTAAATTTTTTAAACTTTACTCAAAATTTTAAAAAATAATGTAAAGGTATTGTATTAAATACAATACTAAAATATTATAAAGTAACAATATTCAGACATGCCATTTTCACAAAAATACTGTCGTTACTCATTTTACTAGTATGTATTAAATAAACTGTACAAAAATTGCCATTCTTTTAATTAAAAACAAAATTATATTTTGCAATGACATGAATAGAGCTAGAAAGTATAAAGTTGAGCAAAGTACAATACCATATGATCTCACTCATATGTGGAATTTAAGAAACAAAACAAATGAGCAAAGGAAAAAATAGAGAGAGACAAGCCAAGAAACACTCTTAACCACAGAGAACAAACTGTTGGTTACCAGAGGAGAGGTGGGTAGGAGGCTGGGGGAAATAGGGGTTGAGGATGGGTGGGGTGGGGGGGGAAGAAGAACAAAAAGAAAGTAGCTTATTGTTTTTTCAAGACTGTATTTTGTCTATAAAATAATATAGAGGTTATCTTGATGATTTCATAATCTAAATAAAATTCAAAGATCCTAATAAAAAAACAAAATATAATGATCTGACATTTACTTTGATGCCTGAGGTATACTAGTTGTTGTTGTTTTTTTTTTTTCTTACCACAATTTAATGTGCTTAGAGTAAATTACACTTAACTAGCAAAATGGGCAAAGTGGTTTATTATAAAATTAAAAACTCATTACATATTTATATTTCAGAAGTCAGTGTGTTAATCTCTATGTGTACATTACTATGACATATACAGCTATAAAAAATGAGGTGGATCTAATGTGTTGACAAGGAAAAATATGTGAAAAACAGGCAAGTGGTAGAAGTGTGTAACATAGGAGCCAACCATACCTTTGTGCATGCCATACATGTAAATATGCCTAACAAAAGACCACCAAACATTTTTAGGGCTCCATGGATAGGAGGGCCTTTTATTTTTTACTTCACATACTTTTTGTAAATTGAAGTACAATTAATAGCATTATATCAGTTGCAGGTATACAACATAGTGACTCAACAATTCTATGCATTACTCAGTGCCTATCACAGTAATTGTACTTTTAATCCTCTTTATTTCACCCATTCTCCCACCCACCTCCCCTCTGGCAACCACTAATTTGTTCTCTGTATTTAAGAGTCTTGAGTTTTTCTCATTGGTGCATGATTCCAATTCCATACATGAATGAAATCATATGGTATTTGCCTTTCTCCACCTTATTTCACTTATACCCTCTGGCTCTATCCATGTTGTTGCAAATGGCAACTTCTCACCGTTTTTTGTGGCTGACCAGTATTTCACAGTGTGTATGTATGTGTGTATATATATTTTTTCTATGTATCTACGTATCTCTATATACCACGTTACCAATTAACCTACAGATGGACACACTGGGTTGCTTCCATATCTTGGCTATTGTAAATAATGCTGCAATAAATATAGAGGTGCATATTTCTTTTCAAATTAGTGCTTTTATTTTCTTTGGTAAATATTCAAGAATGGGATTGCCAAATCATATGGTAATTCTATCCTTAACTTTTTGAGGAACCTCCATCTGTGTCCCACAGTAGCTGTACCAATTTTCATTCTCACCAACAGTGCACAAAGGCTCCTTTTCCTCCACATCCTCAGCAACACTTATTTCTTGTGTTTTTGATTTTAGGTGACATCTCATTACAGTTTTAACTTCCATTTCCATGATGACTAGTGACACTGAGCATCTTCTTATGTGTCTGTTGGTCATCTGTAGGTCTTCTTTGGTACATCTATTCTGGTGTCTACCTATTATTTAAATGAATTATTTGCTTCTTTGGTGTTGAGTTATAGAAGTTCTTTATATATTTTGGAATATTAACCCCTTATCACATATATATCACTTACCTTCTCCCAGTCAAGTTGCCTTTTTGTTTTGTGATGGTTTCCTTTGCTGTGCAAAAGCTTTTTATTTTGGTGTAGTCCCAATAGTTTAATTTTGCTTTTGTTTCCCTTGCTTGGGGAGGCCTATCTAGAAAAATGTTTCTATAGCTGATGTCAAAGAGATTACCGCCTAAGTTTTCTTCTAGGAGTTTATGGTTTCATGTCTCACATTTGCATCTTTATAATCCATTTTGAATTTTTGTGTATGGTATAAAAAGTGGTCGTTTCATCCTTTTTCATGTAGAGAAGAGACCATCTTTTTCCCATTACATATTCTTCCCTCCCCTTGTCATAAATTACCTGACCGTATTAAATGTGGGCTTATTTCTCGACTCTTCTTTTGTTCCACAGATCTGTGTATTTCTATGCCAGGACCACAACTGTTTTGATTACTATAGCTTTGTCGTCTATCTTGAAGTCTGGGATTGTGCTACCTCCAGCTTTGTTCTTCTTTCTCAAGACTGCTTTAACTATTTGGGGTCTTTTGTGGTTCCATGCAAATTTTAGAATTATTTGCTCTAGTTCTGTGAAAAATGCTGTTGATATTTTGACAGGAGTTGCATTACTTCACATACTTTTAAGCCTTCCATATTATTTGGATTTTTGTTTCACTGGGGACATTTTGTAACTTACAAAACATTTAATGGAAAACATGATAAAGACTGCTAATAAGTATTTATTAATACAGTTTTCATCATGAATGTAAAATAACTTCTAAAGACTTCTTAGAAGTAGTCATCATCTCAATAATCTTTTAAAACCCTTTATATTGTGACTAGAAAAAACACTGTATAAATAATAAAATATATAAAACTGAGAACTGTGAGATCGTAACAGTACAGACAACTTTTAAAGCAAAATTACCCCCTAGCACAGAAAAGATGCTTATCTCTAATCTGAAAAGTGATCCCCCTGGAAATTACAAGAAATACTTGGACCAGTAAAACAATGCGTGGTCTGTTGCTATCTCCCAAGCTCCCAACTCTTCTACCCAACCAACTTCTAACAGAACCCTGAGGTTGCTCCCTTTCCTCTGAGCAGCCATTTTTAAGGGAAGGCCATTTTGAAGTTTGGGGCAAATCTCCATGTTCTGAGCCAACTGTTAAAGAATTTTATTCCCTTTGCAAAGTGGCTGTTTTAGACAGACATTATTATGGCTATAAGACCTAGTAGAACCTTCCTCTTGCAAAAAAAGACATATATTTCTGCCTCTGGTTGTCATCTGCAACCTGGAAGTTAGCTGTCACTCTGTGGCCTTGTGGTTGAGACCAAGCACATGCTGAAAATGGTAATGGAAAAACAGACAGTACTTAGCTTCCTGATGAAACTGTTCAGCTGTGGAAAGAATCAACCCTGAAACTGCTTATAGCCTAGGCTCCTAGTTATCAGGAATCTCAACTCTAAAGATTCCAAAATTGTTTTGGATTGCTAGAATAATTCAGACACATCATTTGTAAAAATTAAACATTTATCAAGTACATGTTTATTTAGCAACAGCAATACAGTTTCTTAAGAAAAAGAGGAACTGAAGTCCCCCACAACAGCACAAAACAACTTTCCATTATTCTCTGGTTACATCCAAATCTATCATCTCATACCCCTTTAATAAATTTCAAGATACACCAAATACTTGGAGAAAGATAACCAAATTATGCTAAAACCGTATTTTAAGGTAAAAGGCAGTTTAAGGGTAATAATTTCTACATATCACAGTATACCAACAGTCCTTCCTATAGCTATAGGACCAAACTAACTCAAAATAATAATGTATTTATGCAAAATGTTTGTGAAAAATTGAAATGTTTGCAACTTTTTCCAGTTTCTGATTTCAAGAACAGGTGCAAACATCATCCCCTTCATAGATCTTCTGTTACAGCATCCATAAAAAACCACTGGTCCAGCTCTCAAACACTGAAGACAACACATATGATGTATGTGGGTTCTGCTAAGTCTTGAATGGAGGACCTATTCTACATGTACACTACAAGCCCTGAATTATTTTTGCACAACATTCCAATATTCCCTGAAGAGATTTTATACAAAGTTAAAAATAGCTATTTTCCATCAGATTCAAAGTTAACTTACTTTTTAAATGGAATAACACTGTTGTGTTCTCTTCATGCTTTACAAGGAGTTGCATGGTATTACGTGTGTGAATATAGTCACAAATTCAGATTGTATATATAAACTAAACATAAGCAAAGGTTCCGCATCAGTTCTTAAGTTTGATATTAAAAAGCCTGACCACAGACCCTCCAAAAAAGCATTCACAGTATCGGTAGTAAGAAATTTTCAAGAAATTTTTTCCCTTATCTTTTCAAAGGCACTATTTTGTTTAAAAACGGAGTTTATAGAAAATTCCAAAGAAACAGACCCATTACACATTTGGAATTATTGGTAGAGATGACGATTCATTGTTTTCCATCTAAACATAAATTTGACATGTACTTGTAATCAATTTTGAACCGCCCAGTCCAACATGCTATTCCACATTCTTCGCATGGTTCCATAATTCCTAGATATTTGAATTAACATTATAATCATTTTTTGTTTTAAAAAAAAAAGAACATTCTTGTGCCACCTCTTAGACTTAAGTTTATATAACTTGGTTTTAGAAATCTGGTTTCATGTTCATTTAATTAGGAAACAGCAAACAGCTGAGCCAGACTTTAAGAGGCAAAAAAGGATTGCTTTGGCAATGTATAAAAGAATAACTGTTACAGTACAAATCACTATTTAATCTACTTTTATTAAATATTAAAATGCAATAAGGCAATTGTTGTTTTAAGACACTTGAAAATACATTTAATAATTTGATAACTGGCCCCACACCCGAAATATTGCACCCCTTCTATTCTTCTCTATTTACTCAAAGGAACCAAAAGAGTTATTTAAAAACAAACAAAAAACAGATTCATGATCTTTCTTTAGAAAGAGGTTCTGATTACTTCAAAGAGGCTCTGATTACTAATAAGGTATTTATTACTTATAATACAAACTTCTGAGAGACCCTGAATAGTATCTTTCAGGCTTTTCCCTTTAGTGTTTCTCTCATGTTCTCTTGAATCCATTCTTAATGGTACAACTGCAAGTATGCCTTCTGAGGAATCAATAGACATGATTATTATGTAAATTGTCATTCAAAGCAGGGCAATGATTCCCAAATCTGGCTTCCTATCAATTTCATCTGAAAAACTGCTGCTAAGATTCCCGGGGCCCTTAGGACGGGACCAAGCCACCCCTCGACCCCAGCCTTCACTATGAATCCATGTGGTTTGTCTTGCATAATCCAAAACCTGGGATGACTTTAAAACCATTATTATAAAGGAGGATATCTGTCATGTTTCCACAGGTCTTTACCTCACAAACTGGGATCCAGGTAAAAAAAAACAAAACAGACAAACAAAAAAAAAAACCAATGCTGATCATAAGTAAATTTCGGTCAGTGAGTAGAGTGAGCAGAAAAGGACTCTACTACTGAGAATCAAACCAAGGTAGCTGTGCTGCCCGCGCGCGTGAAAGCCAGCACCCTTCCTGACCCTGGAGGGCCTCATGAACTGAAACACAAGGCAGGAAGACAGTGGCGCAGGGCAGGGGCACTCAACAAAAAAGTGACTGTTTCCATACCATTTCTCTCCATCTCCACTTGTCGATTTTCCCGCTCTCATTCCATCTTTTCTCTTACTCCGCCATTTGCCATTCTCACTTTATTCCCTTCTCTTTCCTCACTTTTCTCACTTTCTCTTTTTCCCTTCTCTTTATTTGTTCATTCATTTATAATCACTCCTTTCTGCTCTTTCTCTTTCTTAAAAACTCCTTACATAATATAAGCAAATTCATACTGGAGATACAATACATGTCTTAGGAAGTACCTAAGACAATACTTAGATAAGTACCTAAGACAATACATGTCTCAAGTACCTCAGCTCTCTTCCTAAGACATGTATTGTATCTCCAGAAAACACTCACCCACTCACCCTAAGGAAACAGAATGATCTGATAGGAGGCAACATAACAAAACAGAATTTCAACAGAAACGCTCATGTGGCATGTATAAGCCATGCACAATGCATTCAAATCCATTATTTCTGTTGAGTCACATAACTTCCTGACTTATGACTTCTGAGTCTCATGAGGTGGGAAGAGCATACTGATTGCTTACAAACCAAGGGACATGAAAGGTGAAATGAAATAAATGCCTGGGGTCCCAAACCAAGAAAAGAATCCAGATATAACACACAGATTGGTTTTCTTTCCATTATACCAGTAACATCTCATGGGAGGCAAGATGAAAGAGCAACGGGGTAAGCAGTACTATTATTTCAGGTTCTAAAGTGTCCACAAGATAACTGGGTTACCTTATACATTATGAACTATTCTTCACAAGGAAAAAAATGTGATGTATTGCTTTAAAATGTAAATCACAATATATATTTTCTAAAGGTTTCCAAGTTCTTTTAAGATGGCTACTTCATACAAATAAAGTTTGACTACATTTTGAAGTCATTCCACTTTGGTAATACTGTAGCCCAGAGAACATTCTGAGGTCAGAATTGTTCTAACACAAAGACTCAAAGAATATATAATGTAATTTATATAAAATGCATAGATATACTGTTTAAGAAATATAATATGTTCTCTAAGTTGTTCTACAATTTAATCTCGTTAATGCTGAGAACCGCCTTTCTTAAGAATTCTCAAAGAAAAAGTTACCCTATCTAAAGATAAATTCAGAAAACTTATTTTACTATTGTTATGAACTTTCTGCAATAGCCTAAGTTTTAGGTAAATATAGTCCCTAAAGTAGAAAGTTTTCACCATACCCCAATTTATGGTAAAATGCCCAATTAAGTCAGGTCTGAATAAACCAGATGAAGAACCTTCTAACTGATCTACACTATGGAGTGTGTGACAGTGTAAATAAGTCACTACATGAGACCACAGTATACAGTCCAGGTGGATTAAATCATGACCACACTCTACAGTCCCAACCTACTCTATCAGAGGTTCCCTGTTCACTGAGGAAATTAAAACTAAGAAACTTACTAATAATATAAATTCCTATTTTATCAATAACCCCAATTCCTCTAATATTCCAGAATGTTTATAATCCAGCTGTACCAAGAATTATGGTATCCTAACTTCAACCTTCAAGTTGGCAAAATGATTCCCAATAGTTACCAAACTAGCTGACATCAAAATCACCTGAGATACTTATTAAAAATAGAATCGTAAGATGACTTATTTTTGTACCCTAATTCTAACATTGTTGACAATTAAGGAAATTTGCTTAGGAATGGATAGCAAATGAAGTCGAAGGAGGTACGATGTCATTGTAGTTACCAAAGTACTCACAGTGGTGAAATAACAGGCTTTCTGAGATTTTCTTTAAGATACTTCAGCAAAGAAAAGAGGGATGGATAATGCAAACATCGATAAGATATTGTAAGTGTTTGATCTGGGCAATGAGTACCACTGTACTGTTCTACTTTTGTGTCATTTTTAAATCTCTTCACTAAAAAAGCATCTGCAGACCCCATCCTAGACACAAGAGTACAAGAGGCTCTTAAGTGAAGCCCAGGGATCGACACTCAATAAGCTTCCCACGAGAGTCTATTAGAGACAGATGAAGTTCTCTCTCCCTCTCGAGGGCCATCAGAAATGATCTTGTATGTACCTTCCAAACCTCAAAATTCTACGATTCTCATTTTCTACTCAAGAAACTCAATTTCAGCACAGTTCACAAGTTCTCATATTCACCATGGCATTCTGCCAAGGACATACAGATTGTGTTCTCTAAACGCATCTGCTCGAAGAATGTTGGGCTGGTTATTAACTTCTAATTTGTCGTTTTTACACCTTCGTCTCTCAATCTGTCCCCTGACTGAACTGAAAAAGACAAGATGACCGCACTGACTATGTCTATCTGCATGTTCCATGTTTCCACAGAGGGCGCTCTAACTTTATAAAGCCAATCACAACTATTTTCACAGAAGTTGTATTTTTTTTCCTTCATGATTTTCCCTTCTCTATTTAAGTATTAAAATAGCAAAAGTGGAAAAGAATAACCATGTAGTACTTAGTAAAATGAGACATATGCTGCAGCACAGTACATGCTAAGTACTCAGAATCTACAGTTACATTAGGGAGTAGTCAAGAACACTAAGAGAAATAGTATTTTTCTTATCTTCAAGATTAAAAAAAGTCTTAAGTGATGTTCAAATAAGGAAGATATATGTACATTAACCCAATCAAAACTACCTTTTCTATACTCAGATATAACAATCTTCTTAATGTAAATCATTGATGAACGTTGTCTGACTGACTTAAAGTGAGGTTCTCTACATTTGCTTCTTCAAAAGTATCTTGCAAAGCCATTCTGAGGTAGAAGAAAAAAGTGTAAATGGACCACTAGTTTTCCTGCTTCATTGTAACTAAGATTACTGTTCACAGGAAGTACACAGCTTATGCATTTTGGTCCATCATATTTTCCACAATCAGAGAAGTATACTAGTTAGGTTCTCACTTTATGATCAGCAGATCTTTTGCTTCCAGAATGCCCAGTAAAGCTGAAAATTTTCACTTAAAGTGATGAAAATTTCCAAAAATATCTGTTTAACAATCTCAGATTTGAGTTTTGGCAAGACAGGTTAGCATATATAAATGTGACTATTACATTTCACAAACACACAGAGACTAAAACTCCCAACATTTTTATGGTTTTCCCACTTTCTGATACAGCTCAGTTTTAAACGTGCAGCTTACTTATAATCTAGTTTTAAACATGATTGTCACAGAAACAGTTTAAAACAGAGATGAAATGTATAAAGGCACACATCGATTGTCAATGGTTACACCGGTTACATCACATTGCTTTAGAAACAGAACATGTCTGTTCCTGTAAACTTCGTGTCATACATTTAAAGTGAGGTTAGTGCTGACACAGAACTACGGCTATACTCACAGTTTGAGTGTTTTCACTGTGTATGAGGTACATTTTCTCCATCCATACACCCCTACTGTTCTTACTTACTTGAGAAGAGTCAAGCAAAGTCTGTAGGCTACAACCACTCAATGTTTTCATCAATACTGGAATGACAGCAAATAACATTACAAAACATCAGAGATCAAAAATGTTTTCTTGTTGGGGTCCAATACTTTAACTTATTCTTCATTACATGAATATTTGCTCATTTAACTTCTTCAGGAAAAATAATTATTCTGAAGATGAACAATTCCTTCCTGAACACTTCATGCAAAACTATTCCTTCACACATATCCCCTGATATTTTGTTGTTTTAATTCATTTGATTTGGCAGTCACCAAGAATCACCTTTCCTTTGGTGGTCTATCGTAACGATCTTGTATGCTTTTTGTTAGCTGTTTGATAAATATTTTGTAAATTTTTCCACAGTACGTATGGACTGTCTTTTGTAGTTCCAGTTCTAAAGGTTTTAATAAGGAACGGATGTTGTCATCTTTAAAAGAACACTGGAGAAAGAAAATAAAAAGACAAAGATAAATATAAAAATGTAATTAAACTCCAAAAACTTCAATCAATTTAATATTAGTAACTTCCAGTCTCACAGAATGTATATATGTTCAACAAATATGTTCAATGAATTAACTGGCTGTATGATCTCACATTACTCAGGGGAGAAATTCACAGTAAATCACTGGGGACATCAGGGAAAGGTTTTCAGAGAAGACGTAATGGAGGAAGGACATCCCAAACCAAGGCAAGAACACGTATAAGGGTCAGAGAAGGCCCAGAGACACCTACTAGTAGAAATTCATGATCATCAAAAGCTCTGAAGGTGTCTGAGACACTAACGAAGGACAAAAATCACTCTGAACAGTGTTGAGGCTAGACCACAAAGGACTGAGAGAAAACCATGGAGTGAGAGGAATGTGAAACGCCAGTACAGTTCAGGGTTTCCTGAAGAGCCGTAACTGCACGAACGCGTCCCATGGGTAAATGTATTTGGGATCTACCGCACATCATACACTCCCTGTGGGAACTCACAATGGCACATGAAAAGTCTTGGGGTGGGTGCCTGGGGACTCAGTCGATTAAGCCTCTGACTTCAGCTCAGGTCATGATCTCATGGCTTGGGAGTTCAAGATCTGTGTCAGGCTCTCTGCTGACAGCTCAGAGCTTAGAGCGTGCTTTGGATTTTGTCTCCCTCTCTCTCTGTCCCTCCTCTGCTTGCACTCTGTTTCTCTCTCTCAAATATAAATAAACATAAAAAAAAAAAAGAAAAAAAGGAAAATCCCTCAACAGTAAAATGAAAACTGTGTGTTGAATGTTGTTTGTTCTACTATTTCCAAAATATATTTTTGACTAGAGTCCTTTCTCACGTAAAATATATTAATATCTCAAGGAATATATTTTGAGGGGCGCCTGGGTGGCTCAGTTGGTTAAACATCCGACTTTGGCTCAGGTCATGATCCCATAGTTCATGGGTTCCAGCCCCACATCAGGCTGTGTGCTGACAGCTCAGAGCCTGAAGTCTACTTCAGATTCTGTGTCTCCCTCTCTCTGCATCTTTCCCCACCCACACTCTGTCTCTCTCTCCTTCAAAAATAAACATTAAAAAAATTTTATATTTTGAAAAATACTACAGGAGCAGCTAAGTAGAAATAACTTGTGATTTTAGTGTTTTCAACCTGCTGAAAAGGTTTTTAAGTTTATTTATTTTGAGAGAGAGAGAGCACAAGTAGGGGAAGAGCAGACAGAGAATGAGACAGAGAGAATCCCAAGCAGGCTCCATGCTGTCTGTGCAGAGTTCATTGCAGGGCTCGATCCTAAGAATTGTGAGATCATGACCCCAGCCAAAACCAAGAGCTGGATGCTTAACTGACTGAGCCACCCAGGCACTCCTAACAAGCTATTATTGTTTTATTTGGCATTTGCAACTAGGCATATTTTCAATTAGAATGACAGATGGGTCTTGAAAATGGAACATTTTATGTGAAGATTTGGTATCAGTGAAAAATGCAAGTTCCTAAAGGAAATCCAGAACCTGAAATTTCAGAAGGATCAAATGACCTGAGGTTACTCCCAAGGTTCACTACCATGACCATGAGGGAAAGGAAAGGAAAGCACCACTTGAATCAGAATTAGTGAGCCTAGAGGAAGCCACTGCCAATCTTTGGAGAACAGAATGAACTTAGATGATAATTTGTAACACAGCTTTTATCCATGTAGAGATGTAAAGAGATGTTCAACCTCAGTATCTCTTCAGAAAGAAACCTATAAGCATTAACTCCATGAAACCATCACTCTTGGGATAATTTTTAAAACCCAATCACATACACTGAAGATAAATACTGTTTTGAAGATAAAAAAAAAAAGAGGGCAATTTAACTAGGAAGAAGGTAATGAAAATAATAATTAAAAAGAAAGAAAATTACTAGCACACAGGTATTTGAGAGAAATTAAAAGTTGGGCTAGTCTGTTTTTGTTTTTTTTTTAAAAGGACCTCCTACACACAAAGCACCTAGGAGCTTTGTATGTATTAAGCATTAAGCCTCACACCAACTTTATGAACTAGGTAATATAATTATCCCCACTTACAACCAAGCAACTAAATTACAACCAACTAAGGCAAGGAGAGAGAATTCTCCCAGCTACAAAGGTAGTAAGTAGCCAAGCCAGGATTCAATCTCAGCTCCGAAAGTACAAGTGCTCGACCACCACATAGCACTGCTTAGCCAAATAAGCAAATGAAACCGTGTCAGGTCAGTTTCAAAAATCCTGTTGAAAGGTAAAACTCAATTAACAGTGGGAAACTGGGACAACTATGCTGTGTAAAGATGTGACTCAAATTTGTGTGGGGTTAAAAGTGGCAGCCATGTTGAAAAGGCAACCTTTATCAAGTGACACTATCAAGAAACATCTCAATGTATACAAAAAACATGCTGGACAACTGTGTTTGAGAGGCAGATGAAACTGGGAAGACCAAACCATGATCTTTTTCTTACTAAGCAATGCCAATAAAATAAAAAAACATTACAAAGCTGTTTAAGAGTTAATTCTCAGAGGGGCCCCTGGGTGGCTCAGTCGGTTAAGCGTCTGACTCCTGATTTCGACTTAGGTCATGATCTTATGGTTCTATCAATGCAGAGCCTGCTTGGTATTCTGTCTCCCCCTCTGTATGCATCTCCCCTGTTTGCTCTGTATATCTCTCTCAAAGTAAATAAAAATAAACGTAAAAAAAATTTTTTTAAATTCCCACAAATATGAAGTACTTGAGATTCAGTTAATTCATTTCATGTTATTTAAATCCAAGTGTTTGTGGTTAAAAAGTTTTTTTCTTCCCCGAGAAACTATTTTGATGGAGATTTTTCTGAAATAATAATAGTGCCTCATGAATTGAAACTCTTTTAGTCCCACATAACACAACTAATTTGACCTTTAAGGGAGAAGATGATAAATTACCAAAATTTCCAGCTATATAAATTCAGCTTGAGGCCCCAGCACTTTCTGCCAGTCACATAATCTGCAGCACCACAGTGTTGTGCAGAACAGAACTCACATCTAGGTGTTCCCCTCCCCAGAGGCCACATGTGGCTGTAGCTGACTACAGGCCTCCTTCCACACCAGATGCTGTGTCTGCCTCATTCACCTTTCCTTCTCTGCCTAGTACTCAACCTTGTAGCTCACTTCAAATGTCAGCACTTCCAAGAAGCCTTTCCTCACACAGTGAATCAGTTCTTCTTCACTGGCACAGTACCCGGTATACAAACTTTTAAGATCATGCTTTTAAACATAAGGCTGTCAGCTGAAAGGCAGTGAATAAGTACTGAGGCTAAGATGACTACAATTAGATAATTCGAGGCATTTTCAAAAAATACAAGAGGTTTTTAAAAGATGACAAAACGGCAACTCAATGCAACAAATGCTGAGAGCCAAGTCATACAAGAAGGTCCAACAGTAACCCTAAACCACAATTTCACCTTCTGTGGTTTCAGTTCCCTGTGGCCAACTGCAGTCTGGAAGCACACAGTCCTCCTCCTGACACACAGTAAGAAGGTCAACAATGGCCTAACCCTGTTACAATGCCTATGTCATTCACCTCACTTCATCCCATCACACAGGCATTTTATCATCCCACATCATCACAAGATGAAGGGTGAGTACAGGGCAATAAAATATTTTGAGAGAGACTACAGTCACATGACTTTTATTACAATATGTTGTTATAACTATTCTACTTCATTATTGGTTACCGTTGTTAATCTCTTATGTGCCTAATGTGCAAATTAAATTTTATCACAGATATATACGTGTAGGAAAAAACAAGTAGGTATAGGGTTCAGTACTATCTATAGTTTCAGACTTCTACTGGGGATCATGGAACAAATGCCCCATGGAAAAGGAGTGGGGACTACCATAGCATAGGAGGGAAACACTCAGGAGGACTCCCTTGTGGAGATAGTTATGCAAATATAGCAGGATGTGAACTAAATCAAAGTTAACACAGAACCACCAAGAAATGTAATTCAGAATGAAATACATGAAGCAGAAAATACCTTATAGAGCAATAAAATGTTTTGTTTCCATTTTGCATTTGCAATTTTTAATCTTAATATTTTTATTCATTCAACAACTAATATTTAACAAATATGTATGGACTGTAAAACCTGACTTGCTGGAAGACACAGCCATGCATTTACATTTTAAAGATGGTTCATACCCTTTATAATTCAAATTGTTCACTGAATTCAATGGCTATGACTAAGCTTCTGTCTGAAACTCGCATAAATACCCTTGTCTGAATGCAATGCTTTTAAAAATTACACTTCTCATTGAATTATAGATAAGGGAAGATAAAAACACTAACCAAGAGCACCATAAAAGACTGATTAACTTCATTAAATTGAAAAATGGAAAGATAAAGCAATAGTTAATACAGATCCAAAACAAGCACAAATAATCATTAATTCAGTATTTGAAATCATTTTAAAAGACTTATTTTTTAAAAATCAAGTGTAATTAATCAGCTTAAAACCATTACTCAGCTTTTTAAAGGTATATATTTACCAAAGATAACAAAACTGGCGATTTAATTCCTTAAAAATGGATTTTCTTAATGCTTAAAGGAAACAAAGAAATCCTACTTTTATAGGAATACGTTTCTTTTCAATCCTGCAGTCTCAGAACCTCAAAAGTACTTTTCTTCATTTTTATCACCTTTTGACAACCCACAATAAAGCATTATTAATATACAAAACTGATTTCTGAGGGCATACAAGGTCTGCTACATTAAAATGAACATCAAAAAATAAATTAAAAAAATAAAAAATAAAGTGAACATCAATACTAAATTTTATAATTCTTCAGTGAGTGCTACTTATCATGAGAAACTGATTACCCAGAAACTTTATCTGTCAAGTTTACAAAAGAAGAAACTTAGCAAATACACAAATGGTAGCCCACAATGCTGTCAGCACTGTGCCTACCACCAAGTTCAAGAAACACGGAATCCAGGAAAACACTTCAGTTCCTTATCACTGCAGACCATCACCTGAGCATGGCACAGCATCAGCACATGGATGCCATCCTGGCCACTGCTGACCAGCACTCAAGTCCAACTGAACACTCCACACCTGACCTCTCCGGGGAC
>NW_027528345.1:3400429-3438057 GCF_008692635.1 Crocuta crocuta
GGACTTATGAAAAAAAAAAAAAAAGCATTTTTTGTGTAGAAAACCCCTGAACCTTTTTCTCAGGTAGTACTCTGCACTGAAAGACCTTCCTCCTGGAAAATTCTTGCTCATCCAGGGCCCATTTCAAACGCCTCCTTGTACAGATACCATATGTTTGCACGTATAGGTGGATTAGGAGGAACTTAATGGAGGACCATGGGGGAGAAAAAGGGAGAAAATAGTGGGGGAGAGGGAGGGAGGCAACCCATGAGAGACTCTTGAATGCTGAGAACACACTGAGGACTGATGGGGATGAGGGTGAGGGGAAGGGGGGTGATGGGCATGGAGGAGGCCACTTGTGAAGAGGAGCACTGGGTGTTATATGGAAACCAACTTGACAATAAACTATTAAAAATAATAAAAAATAAACTACAATTTACAAATTTAGAAAATAAGGAATAAGACCACTGATGGGCAGAATGTGTGATTATATAAATTATTTTCAAAGTAAAAACAAAACAAAACAAAAAACAAATGCCTCCTTGTGAGGCCCAAGGCCTTCCCTAGTCCTTCAAGGCAAGGCTCCAGTACCATGGCTGTTAACAGTGAATTACAGTTAAGTATTTTCATCCTCATTCCTATTAATGAGGCTGTACTAGACCAGTCATTAGAAATAAAAAGAACAAGAATCTAGAAAATAGAGTCAATCAGCTCTTCTCCTGACCCCCACACTTAAACCAAACTAGCACTCCTATTTATGTTCTGTCTTCATGTCCACATAAGATTAGGCACAGTCTAGCAGAACAAAGAGTACATCTGCATGAGGGATAAGTGGTTAGACACATTTCTCCCCCAAGTCTCAGTGATTTAACTGTATAGTGAAGACACAGCCCATTAAGCAAAATCATAAATCATTTGGATTTGCCCCAAATCTTGGTCTCCAACATATTCACGGAGACCTGGTTCATGAATCCTTCTAAAGGTATGTAAAGTAGAGTCATTGCTCCTTGTCAACTCACTTTAATTACGTAAAAGAGGATGGTTAAGAACAAGAGGGAAAAAGAACAGATATCTAAGGCAAAGGGAGGGGAGGAGCAGTATAATTTTTCTCAATGTCAATGTAAAGCAAATGCTTAAAAGAGGAAAATGGGTGATGGGCACTGCAGAGTGCACTTGTTGAGATGAGCATTGGGTGTTGTATGCAAGCCAATTTACAATAAATTATATTTAAAAAATAATAAATAAATTAAAAAAGAGTTTGGAAACCCCATACACCAGCGGGGGTGGGGGGCGGGCACAGGGAGGGTTAAAAAAAAAAAAAGAGGAAACTCCATTTACAAATGAAACAAAGAAGTTAAAATATTGAAGCATAAACTTAAGATCTGTTCAAAATATGAACAAATCTATTAAAAATTCCTCAAAGACACAAATGTAAAGATATCTTGTTCTTGATTAAAATGTCTCAACAACCAAATGTCTCAACACCATCAAAATGTCAGCAGCTCCTAAAAAGCTGGCTCACTCCCAAAAAAATACAAAATACAAAATGAGTTAGTATTTGTGGAAAAATACATCTACAAACAGCCTCTAGGAAAACACTGAGAACAGCCTCTGAAAAGGGAGTGACCCTACCAGATATTAAAACATAACACGATACCTTTATCATTAAAAGAGCATGGCATTAGTACACAAATAGACCAATATTACAAAACAGAAAATCCAGAAATTACGGATGAAACTTTAGTATATAATAAAGTCAGTATCTCAGATATTTGGATTAAAGATAGACTTAATTAAATGGGTGTTGAGACAAGATACCCATTTGGGAAAAGATCCATTCCTCACCCAATATAAAAGGTTAAGTTCCAAACTGAGCAGAAGACTAAATGTAATAAATGACACAGTATGCAGGTGAATTTTTCTATAACCTGAGTGAAGGAAGAAAAAGGATTTTTCTTGAAACTTTTAAAAACTTGATTACATAAAATTAAAAACAAATTTTAGTATGGAAACCAACTTGACAATAAATTACATTAAAAAAATAAAAGCATTTTTCCAAGTGGAAAAAAAACTTTCAATGGCAAAAAGTTCTATCAACAAAATAGAGATGGGAGAGAATATTTCCAGCAGATACCACAAAGGACTAATGTCCCTACCATACAAAGAACTGGCAACAATTGGCAGGAAGGGAGGGAAGGAAGCAAAGACAAAAATTCCCTCACGGTGATGGTTGCACAACTCTGTAAATATGCTAAAATCTACTGAATTATACACTTTATTTTTTTTAATTTTTAATGTTTATTTAATTTTGAGAGAGAGAGACAGAGCACAAGTGGGGGAGGGCAGAGAGAGAGGAAGACACAGAATGGGAAGCAGGCTCCAGGGTCTGAGCTAGCTGTCAGCCCAGAGCCCGACGTGTGTCTTGAACTCATAAATCGTGAGATCATGACCTGAGCTTAACTGACTGAGCCACCGAGGCGCCCTGAATTATGAACTTTAAATGAGTGAACTTTGTATATATAAATTATGTATCAAGAAAATTATTTTTTTTAATGTTTATTTTTGACAAAGACAGCACAAGTGGGGGAGGGATAGAGAGACACAGAATCCAAAGCAGGCTCCAGGCTCTGAGCTGTCAGCACAGAACCATGAGATCATGACCTGAGTCAAAGTCGGACACTTAACCAACTGAGCCACCCGGATGCCCCTCAATAAAATTATTTTTAAAAACCTATAGAATAGGTAAAAGAGACTTGAAAGATAATTCACCAAAAATAAAAGACATGAAAATGGCACTTAAATATATAAAACAATGCTCACCTCACTCACAAATGAATACTAAACTAAGATTCCATTTCTCACTCATCAAAATGGCAAAATTTTAAAGGCTTGAAAACACACTCCACTGATGAGGCTGTTGGGAAATAGGCCTCCTCATAAAATGTGGGCAGGAATTCAAATAATCCTTCTGTAGGGGAAATAGGCAGTATATTCAATCTTTAACCCCACCTGCAGGAACTTACCCTGAAGATATATCTCCCATCAATACAAACATAGATACGGCAAGGTGATGCACTGCGGCAGTAGTCAGAATTCAAAATGTTTGAAACTATCAAAATGTTCAAATGTAAGAGACTGCTTGAGTAAACTCTAGCATACACAGAAAACTCTGGAGTAGGATAGTCTTAAAAAAAAAAAAAGACAGCTGGAGGGATGGGTGAAACAGGTGATGGGCATTAAGGACTGCACTTGTGATGATCACTGATTGATGAATACATAGAATTGCTGAATCACTATACTGTACACCTGAAAATAATCTAACACTGTATGTTAACTATACTGGAATTAAATTAAATTTTTAAAAAAGAGGATGAGATTTATTAATGCATGAATTTTAGACTATCTGAAGAGAAAAAAGCAAAGAGCACATAATATAAACAGTATGCTACCTTCTGTTTAAGAAAAAGGGGATTCCAAAATACACATAACATATATCTGCTCATCCATACAGGAGGACAAGCCAGAAAACAAGAAATTGGTAATCTGTGGGGTTGGGAGCTCAAGATGGAAGGGGTGGGGGAAAAGTGATACTTCTGAGTAAACCTTTACATAGTTTTTATTACATATATTTTATTATTTTATTATCATGTCAAATTAAAGTTGAGTCAGTAGGAGCATCTGGGTGGCTCAGTCAGTAGACAAGCAACCCTTGATCTCAGGGTTGTGATTTAACTCCCCACCTCAGGTGTAGAGATTACTTAAAAATAAAATCTTTAAAAAAATAAAAAACTAAAGTTGAATCAATAAAGATGGAGGAAAAAAGCTTAAAACTGAAAGCATAATGAAGCAAATAAACCCAACTGTATTCCAAATGAATAAAATAACCACACTGAAAGGCAAGAAAAAGAACTAATCCAAGTAGCTGCTGAACACAGTACAGAGAGCACGTACTCATGGGGCGGAAGGTCTAGATAACAGGAACAAATTCTTAACTCTTCTTAGTAGGTTGAGTTTTAGCAAAGAATACAGCATTTCTAAAATTATTTTAAATGTATTGTAGGATTAAGCAGATAAGGAAGTGATTTATGTTAAAAGGCAGGATTCTAACTACGGAAGGAGCTAAAACATGAAAACAGAGTAGAAGGCAGGAAGAGCCTTGGGGCAACAGAACTGGAGGCATCAGTGTGAGTACATGATTGTATATCATGAATACATGACTGAGTATATGTGAGTATTTAATTTTCTTAGCTCTGCTAGGCGTGCTTATTGCTCCAAGGGTGTCTTTGTTTCTGAGCAATAAGCATTCCTAATACCCAGAGCCCTCTCAAAGAAACCAGAGCTCCTTTGACAGATAGCTAATGTCAGGGTTAAAACAGGGAAGGTAAAACAAGTTAAGCCTAGCATATTTTGTTGAAAACGTAATGAAGAAGGGTGCCTCAGCGGCCCAGTCAGCTAAGCGTCCGACTTTGGCTCAGGTCATGATCTCATGGTTTGTACGTTTGAGCCCCACACTAGGCTCTGTGACGACAGCTCAGTGCCTGGAGCTTGTTTCAGATTCTGTGTGTGTCTCTCTGCCCCTCTCCCACTTGTGCTCTCTCTCAAAAATAAACATTAAAAAAATAATAATAATAATAATGAAGTGGTACTCAAAAAATGATGGAAATATGTCAGATAAGCACACGAGTTTACCAAAAGGGATTCCCAATGGCCAAATGGGAAACAACTTAGGCATCAATATAATAAAAGGAAATACTGCATTATAAATCATCAAAAAAAAAAAAAAAACCCCACAACAACCCTATCAATGACTTCGTACTGATAATGTATAGATCAATAAATGAGCAAAAGGGGATGGCTCTACCTATAGGAAAATGCAGAGTGCCAAAGTTGTATGCAGAAGGACAGCTAGGGTTGGACATCATCAATTTGTGACTACCACAGTAAAGAATGGTTTGAACAAGAGCCAACAATGGATGCTAAATATGGTACAGAAATTTTGATGAGAAGCAGCGTATTTACATAAGAGGGAAAAAAACTACACAATGGAGAAACTGAACATTTTGAATGAGTGATTAAAACCAGCATCACCAATGAAGGGTAGGCACACAAAGGTGACTATGAATGTGATACCCTGAGAAGGACGTATCATTTACACAGTATTTTGCCCAGGAAGACATAGCCTGAACCGAATCATAAGGAAACATCAGACAAGCCAATATAGAGAACAGTCTAATTAGAAAAGAGGTAAAGAGGCTCCATTCTCCAAAAACGTCAATGCCATAAAAGACAAAGAAAAACTGAGAAACTGTTCTACATCAAAAGAGCGTAAAGACACATGAAAATAACGTTATCAATATTAAATTTCCTGAGTTTGATATCTGTACTGTGGTTAATAAGAAAATGTCCCTGTTCTTAGTGAAAACACACTCAGGTCTTTAAGCAGAAGAGCATTATGTGAGGGGCACCTGGGTGGCTTAGTCGGTTAAGCGTTCGACTTTCGCTTAGGTCATGATCTCACGGTTTGTGGGTTCGAGCCCCGCGTCGGGCTCTGTGCTGACTGCCAGCTCAGAGCCTGGAGCCTGTTTCAGAGTCTGTCACTCCCTCTCTCTCTGACCCTCCCCTGCTCACGCTGTCTCTCTCTCTCTCTCTTCTAGAAATAAAAACATTAAAAACAAAAAAAAAGAGCACTATGTGTGCAACTTATATTCAAATGGTTCAGAAATAAACATGTCCATATAGAAGGAGAACCGAAGACAAAGCAAATGATGTAAAATATTAGTAATGAACATTAGTAAAGGATACGGAAATTTTTTGTATATTCTTGCATACTGTCTAAGTTTGTAAAAATTTCAACATAGAAAGTTAAAAAAATAAAAGAATACATTCTTACATTTCTCAGTGCTTCATAAATAGCTCTAAATGCTGGTTGTTTATCATCATGGTAAACACCTCTGTTCCCATGAAGAATAAAGATTCCTTCTTCTTCTGCTTCCTGGCAATTGCTTCCATATATACAATGATCTGGCCGATAATTCCATTGACATGGAAAAACAAAAAGGCTTTCTATGTGAAGAAAAATAGAATGATGAAGCAAATACCCCAATTCCACGAATGAACAGTATGCGAAAATTTTAGTTTAAAAATATAGCTCTTACAGGAGATTTAAAATCTAGTAGTAAAAAATACGTTTGGCATTTAGATCCCTTCCTATGAAAACAACATGAAGAAAAGTTTAAAAATAAAAAAAGGCCTACTCTATCTTAAACATAATTAGTGATGTTCATTAATATAAGCCAAGTCAAATAAATGCATTTCTTCACTTTTAACAACATATTACCTAATTTTTTACAAATGCAAAGAATAAAAGAAATTTAAATGATTACCTGGATTATGAAAAAAGATGATATTCAACAGATCTTGATCCCCCCATGTGATGTTTAGTTTGTATTTTTTAAGCAGTGGCATAAGGATATCTCCCCATCGCAGCCGTACAGCCGTCATGTCATTCTGTAGGTAAACACATCAAGAAATACTCAGGCTTCCATGTTTAAAATGGCAGCACAAAGACATGTTTCCCTTAGCATTACAGAGCATCAAGGAGAAATGCACACTTCTTTTCTTATAAAACCAAGTGACTCGAATGTAAACCTAAATGGAAGTAGGGCTGTCCACTTGGAACCAGGGACGGTAACAAAAGAAGATATCTGAAGCTGCATTTGAAAACAGGTAGTGAATTTTATCAGTTGCCTTTTCAGCCTCTATAAAGTTCTGATAAGCTTATTATTTTAAAACACAAAGTCAAAGACCCAAGGAAACAACAGAGTTCAAAGAGGGTCCTGCATCTTGTGAATGAGGGTGAGAAGCAGTTGAGCTGAATACTAAGCCTTTCAGCTCATTTGATTCTTTTAAACTCTCCAGACTTAAACTAGTATTCTCAAAGTGTAGTTTACAGTTCGCAGAACACTGAATTGCTGATGTCCTTTACTATATTAAGTACAGAAATTAAGAGTAACATTACTAACATTTATAGCAATTTAACGTAAAATTTTAGATCTATTTAATATTTTTTAGTCATACACAAAAATATAAAAAATATTTCCTACTAATGTATATACATCACTTTTACAAACGTATTGGCTCATGAAAAACTGTAAATTTAAAATACAAAACTGATTCTCCTTAACAGTTTGAAGGATATTGTTATAAAGTATTCTAGGACATACAATAAACACAATGGGAGTATAACAATCTATTCCTTAAGAAAAAGAAAGAAAAGCCAGAGTCCCCAGGGGAAAAGCTACATATTTAAACTAAATATTATCTGCTATAATTGTATTTAACCTTTGGGTCAAGTCTCTTCAGGACACGGTAAACAGAGTAATTATAAAATAATCAGGAATTCCCCAAAACAATCTGAAAAATGACTGAAAGAAGTTTTACTAAGCAAATAATAAGAAAATACTTTACTGAAAGATGACTCTTAAGTCATTTAGCATGTTAACTAAATGTTCTTAGGATCTGAAAAGGGATATCTGAATTATACAAGGACTGCTTTGGGCTAGCAAGACATTGAACAGACAGGGCTGGTAGACCCCTAGTACCATGCCATGTTCAAATCTTCATTGGATTCTGTCCATTCAAATATATAAATATAAATATATAAGAAGTATACCTATTCAAAGAAAAAAATCAATGAAAGATAAAATTACAAGGTCTAGTGCAGTCTCCAGGGAAAACAACAACAACAAAAAATAACCTTTGTAAGTTAAGGAAAAGTTCTATTATAAAAATACTGGATAAAATATATAAAAATTGCGTTGAGAGTAACACTAGTATTATATGCTAATTATATAACCTAGAATATCCAAGACAACTAATGAAAAATTTCTCAGAAATTAGTTTAGAGGAGTTACATATAAAAGAAGTTCAAGTTAATAGAAATTTTTTTAAAAATAGAGAAATGGTCAAGGGATATGGACAAATAGCCATTCATAAAAGAGGAAAAAGAAATGGCCAAAAATATGAACATGTAATTTTCCACACTGGTAGTATAGTTGACTAGGAAAGTGTAAGTTAAAATAGGAGATATTTTTCAGCCATATAACAAGTTTATATTAGTATACAAAAAATAAAACCAAATCATACATTCTCTGCAATCTCAAGCACATATATACTGACATAAAAATCAATTATATATTTATTGAGTGAAAAAGGTAAACTGAAGATGTATAAGAGGATTTTATTTTATTAAGTTTATTTCTTTTGAGAGAAATTAAGAGAGCAGGACAGGGACAGAGAGGAGAAGAGAGAATCCGAAGCAAGCTCCAAGCTATCAGTTCAGAGCCTGGTGCAGGGCTCTATGCCATGAACCATGAGATCCTGACCTGAGCGAAAGTCAGGAGTTAGATGCTTAACAGACTGAGCCAGCTAGGTGCCCCTATTAAAGGATTTTACATGTAAGTGGATTTTATATGTAAAAAGATTTTATTATGTACATGTATAGGTTTCACAACACATTTTTAATGGGTCTGAAAAATACAAAGCACAGTTTATAACATCATTTGGGCAAAGAAATGTAACTGGGAAGAGTGGTATGTAAAGAGGGTGGGCTTTTCTTTTTATTCTATATGTAATGAATTATTGTGACTCGATCTCAGGGTTGTGAGATCATGACCTGAGCCCAAATCAAGAATGGATGCTTAACCCACTGAGCCACCCAGGCACTCCTTTTTTAATTTTTAAAAAGAAAAATGTGGCTCTAATTACTAATTTTAGCAAACCTACCACCAAAGTGCACATATATTAGATCAATTAATTTCATCTTAGAATAACATATGCTTTCAAAAATATTATCATAATCAGTCTTATACATAAATATAAAACTTATAGGTAGCTATATCATGTTCCAAGAATGCCAGAAACTGAGAACTCATCAATTTCCAAAGATTAGTGACTGGACTAATCTCTGAACAGTTCTCTCTCTGTAAGATGTTCACTGATATTATGTTCTCATAAGTTAAATACACATAACAGAATAAAAGTCCTTCATCCCATACATTTTGAAAATGTGTAAAAAAATAACCATCATGTCTACTTCATAGGAAATGTTCTCCTTTCCAATGTTTTTTTAAATAATTCATCAATAGCTCAGTTTCTAAAACTTTCATCTTTCCTCTGCCAGTAATTATTGTCACTTTTTTTCCAACCCCATCCTAAATATTCCAAATACAAAGTTGTACAAGAGACACATCCTGACCTTAGTACGTGGAGAAAACAAAGATTACTTAAGTAATATATAACAGGATGTGAACAGGGTACAGTAAACATACAAGGATTCTCAAGATGCCTTATTTGGGGCACATCGCTGGCTCAGTCAGTAGACCATGCGACTCTTTATCCTGGGATTGTGGGTTCGAGCTGCATGTTGGGTGCAGAGATTACTTAAATTAAAATAGGGACACCTGGGTGGTTCAGGCAGTTAAGCCTCTGGCTTTTGGCATGGCTCAAGTCATGATCTCAGTTTGGGAGTTTGAGCCCTGCATCAGGCTCTGTCTAAGCTGACAGCATGGAGCCTGCTTGGGATTTTCTCTCTCCTTCCTCTGTCTCTGCTCCTTCCCTGCTCATGGCCTCTCTGTCTCTCAAAAAATAAATAAATAAAACCTCAAAAAAATTTTTTAGGGGCACCTCAAGTGGGTCAGTCAGTTAAGTGTCCAAATTCGTCTCAGGTCATGATCTCACGGTTCATAAGTTCAAGCTCCGTGTCAAGCTCTGTGCTGACAGCTCAAAGCCTGGAGCCTGTTTCAGATTCTGTGTCTCCCTCTCCCTCTCTGTCCCTCCCCTACTCGTGCTTTTTCTCAAAAATAAACATTAAAAAATATTTTTAACTGCACAGCAAAGGAAACAACCCACAAAACAGGCAACCAACAGAATNTTCCTAACAGAAAAAGGTTAAAAGTATCCTAAGAGGGGTTCAAGGCTGCATATATAATCATAACAAAATACAAAGCAATAGCTTAACCACCACTGTATCATTGTCTACCATGCATGAGAAGCAACAAAAAAGTAGAAGTTTTATTTTAATTTTTAACTGTATTACATCAGGTTGGAAATGAACAGTCATGAATGGTAGGAACTGTGTGACAGTTAAGCAAATTAAGAGTTTAAAGTATGAGCATTATCTTAAATGGGTAGTCTTACAGCTTTTCATGCAAATAAGAACCATGGGGCAACATTCACAGATGCACAGGAAACAGTTTAGAAAGCTACTATAAGTAATCAGTTATATCACTAGAGCCAGAAACTGAAGAATTAGTAGGAAAAAAACAAGGCAATGTTTGCTACAGGTATAGTCTGAAAAACAATCAGGAAAAACAGACAGACATATAAAAAAGGAATCAAAAATAAATTTTATAGAAACCTCTCAGCGATCATAAATACAGTAACATTTGAAAAGAGCAAATTTCCATTGTTCCCACTGGGCAAGAATAGGTTCAGAACACAAGGACAGTAGATGTGAAGTAAACTGTGCCTGCTGAATTAATGTATAATCATGCCTCTCATAGTCTTCTTCATTAAGTCTATAATGCACAGATGAAAACACAAGTTTGAAAACCTAGTTGGTTTTAGAACATGCTACGACAAAAAGAAAAGGGGAGAAATTGCTGAAGTATTTAAGAGTAACATTTACGTTAAGTAAAAGATAATCATATATTTGAACTAGATAGTTGTAATTTTGACACATTTGAGACAATAAATATGGTGTTATACTAAATTATCTCTAAGGTTCTTTGCAACAGTAAACTTCTCATAATTCTATGAATTTTGAATGAAGAGTTACTGAGAAGTCACATTATCCCTTAGCAGGTAATCTTACAGCACCATCTTCTGGTATGATATTACTGTGCACAGGCTAACAATCCAAAAAGGAGGACCTCATGGTATTATACCTGTTTTATTTAGTAAAACCTTATGGTTCATGAGATTTTAAAACTTAAGCTATATTAACAAATTGGGTAATTGAGGAAATGTCCACTGTCAAGCAAGAGCATAGGTTATACTAGTCTCATTAATGCATTCAATTGTAGTAGACAAAACTGAAAAGAATCAAGATTTCAGAAAGGTCCAGACACAGCAAAGCTAAAACAAAAACAAAACTAGGTTTACTACGTCTGCAGAAAATAAGGATGATGGGTACAAATGGTCCTAAGACTGAAATGTCAAGGCACTGGCGATGGCTGCAAGCAGCAAGACTGCCTAGATCAAGGATAAATCAAGGAAACAAGTCTAAATGAGGCCAAGATTAAAATTTTTTTAATATTTTTTTATTTCTGAGAGAGAGAGACAGTGTGAGCAGGGAAGGGTCAAAGAGAGAGGGAGACACAGAATCTGAAACAGGCTCCAGGCTCTGAGCTAGCTGTCAGCACAGAGCCCGACACGGGGCTTGAACCCACAATCTGTGAGATCATGACCTGAGCCGAAGTCGGCTGGTTAACCAACTGAGCCACCCAGGCACCCCAAAATGGGGCCAAGATTTAAATGAGGCACACAAAATGCAGTAATAAATAATGGTATAAATTCCAGTCCACCAGATGCCATAAGAAAAATATCTGAAAAATATACACACATATATTCTCATATCATAAAAGACATAATAGACCTTAATGTTTAATATAGCCCTAACTAGATATAAAGGGATAAACACTAAGTGTATATGGGTATATCAGAAGTCACTGCTTTTAACTAACACTGAAGTACTTACTATGTGCCATGCTCTACAGTAAGCATTTTCTTTTTCTTTTAATTCCAGTATAATGAACATTCAATGATACATTCATTTCAGGTATATAAAACATAGTAACTCAACAATTCTATACATTATTCAGTGCTATCATAAATGTACTCTTTAATCCCCATCACCTACTTCATCCATCCCTCCACCTACCTGCCCTTTGGTAACCATCAGTCTGTTCTTTGTAGTCAAGAGTCTGTTTCTTGGTTTTTCTCTTTGTTTTGTTTCTTAAATTCCATGAGAGATCATATGGTGTTTGTCTTTCTCTGACTTATTTCACTCGGCACTATACTCTCTAGATTCACCCATGTTGTTGCAAATGGCAGGCTTCCGTTCCTTTTTTTGGCTGAGTAATATTCCATTGTATGTAATATACTACCTCTTTATCCATTTATTTGTTGATGGACACTTGGGTTGCTTGCTTCCATAATTTTATGGCTATTCTAAATAATGCTGCAATAAATGTAGGGATGCATGTATCTTTTTGAATTAGTGTTTTTTTATTCTTTAAGAAAATACCCAGGAATAGAATTACTGGATCATATGGTAATTCTATTTTAAATTTTTTGAGGAACCTCCATACTGATTTCTGTAGTGGCTGTACCAGTTTGCATTCCTACCAACAGTGGACAAGGGTTCCTTTTTCTCCACATCCTTGCCAACACCTGCTGTTTCTTGTGTTTTTTATTTTAGCCATTCTGACAGGTGTGAGGTGATACCTCATTGTAGTTCTGATATGCATTTTCCTAATAATGAAGGATGTTGAACATCTATTCATCTCTGTAGGCCACCTGGATGTCTTCTTTGGAGAAATGTCCATTCTTCTCTTCTGCCCATTTTTTAACTGGGTTATGTGTTTTTTGGGTGTTGAGTTATAGAAGTTCTTTATATATTTTACACACTAACCCTTTATCAGATTGGTCATTTGCAAATATGTTCTCCCATTCAGTAGGCTGTCTTTTAGTTTTGTTGATGGTTTCCTTTGCTATGCAGGTTTTTATTTTGATGTAGTCCCAATAGTTTACTTTTGCTTTTGTCTTCCTTGCCCCGGGAGACATATCTAGCAAAATGTTGCTATAGCTGATGTTAGAGAAATTATTGCCTATGCTCTCTTCTAGGATTTTCATAATTTCATAATTTCATTTCACATTTAGGTCTTTAATTTATTTTTAGTTCATTTTTGTGTATGGTATGAGAAAGTACTCCAGTTTCATTCTTTTCCATGTAGCTGTCCAGTCTTCCCAACACCATTTGTTGAAAAGACGCACTAAGCATTTTAAATGGATATCCTTTAAACTGATAACCCACACAAGTCCATTTATTATCTATTTTTCAATGAAGAGAATCAACATTTGAAAGTTAACTGGCTAATGGTTAAATAAGTGCACAGGTGGCAAAGTTAAATATAAAGAGTTTGACTCCAGATCCCACAAACTACAATGACATAAAACTCATCAACAGAAAATTGGTAAACAATACAAAAAATGCCTATATTCAGAATGCACAGAGAAACTAAATAATCTGATTCTTTCACTGACCCACAATTTGAGAGGTAAGAAATATGCAAGAATTTTTTTTTTTTAATATTTTTATTGGCGCCTGGGTGGCTTAGTCAGTTAAGCATCCGACTTTCGCTTAGGTCATGATCTCGCGGTTCGTGGGTTCGAGCCCCGCATCGGGCTCCGTGCTGACTGCCAGCTCGGAGCCTGGAGCCTATTTCAGAGTCTGTATCTCCCTCTCTCTCTGAAAAAAAAATTTTTTTTAATGTTTTATTTATTTCTAGGAGAGAGAGAGAGAGAGAGAGACAGTGTGTGAGCAGGGGAGGGTCAGAGACAGGGGGAGTCACAGACTCTGAAACAGGCTCCAGGCTCTGAGCTGGCAGTCAGCACAGAGTCCGACGCGGGGCTCGAACCCACGAACCGCGAAATGACCTAAGCGAAAGTCGGACGCTTAACAGCCTAAGCCACCCAGGCGCCCCAAGAATTTTTTTTAAAGTTAACATCCAATAGCCCCCAAATAGCTCACATTTACTATGTGTTAGCTACTATTCTAATTCAATCCTTACAAAAGCCCTATGATATAGGTAATATTATCTACCATTTTCATTTCACAAACGAGACAACTGAAGCCCAGACATGTTAAAAATTTACTCAAGGTTCCAAAGTTTTGAATCAGGCCAACAAACTCCGGAGTCTTAAGCTCTTAACCTCATTTCTGTGTTGCCCCAAGGTGTTCTACAGCTGCACAACTACAAAATGACAACTACTACCTGGAATAATAACAATCTAGGAAGATGAAATTCACTACTTAGTGCAATGTTATTTTACTTCATTGTAAGGACATTTGGCTTGATCTACCACAATCTTCCAATAAACAGAATACTAAGAACTGTTTTCTTCAATTATTCTACATAAATGGAAAATTTCTGAATAGTTTAATATTGTTTTTAATAAAGCAAAATTAAATTGGATACCAAAAAAAATGTGTAGGGAAAACAGAGAAATTTCAACCAAGCACCTGTATCAGTGACTTACCTTGAAATACTTCCTTCTCATCCTAGTCATATTCATCAACATAACTCCAGAGTTTACTCCAGTTTTTCCATAATATGGGTGTCTGGCAAAGCGGTTATACCATCCTATACGAGGCTCTTCATGTTCTGGTGCCATTGCAGCAATTTGTGTGGAATTAAATTTCTTTAGTAAAGACCAAATATCATCAACGGGTCGTAAAAAAAGGATATCCGTGTCAACATACAACAGTGAATCAACTTCTTTCAGGATTAACTAAAGAAGAGAACATGAAACAATGATTAATATTCTACTTATTTATTATAATACATAAAAGAGGTTTTAACTGTAAAAAAAAATGCCGATGAGATAAGCTAATTTATGTTAATGTTTTAAAGAAATTTTTCCTAAATGTGTCTTTTTTACAATAGTGCGCTGCACAGTCACAGTCACAGTCACACACACACACACACACCCACCCACCCTAGGCTAATCTTTATATTAACTTTTTGAGAAAAAAAGCTACAAAAACAAATCAGAACAAAAGACTAAATACTATACTAACAATTGGAAAAATAAATAAAAGTAACACGTTCAAAGATTTGGGAGGAAATTCTTTTCATGATGGAAAATAACATTAACTTAGCTGACTTACATCTTGAATCTTAATTTTCTGAGATAAATACAGAAATAAACCAATACAAACAAAGATCTTCTCAACTTGTTCTCTTGGCCTATAACACTAATGGGTGTCACCTATATATCATTTTGGTCTAAACTAGAAAATGAACCCAAACCACCTAGTTCTAGAGTCCACACTTTTTTTTTCTGTGCTTAACTTGTGGTAAGGTCCCCTCCCTACCTAAGGAAAGAAAAAAAAAAAAGAAAATTCAAGGTAACCTGGCTATACATGTATGTGACAATATCCCTCATGACCTTGTAACATGAGACCACTTAATCAGACTGCATGTTTGTGTGTGTTATCATATATGGGAGAAAAAGAAGTTGAAAATATATTTAAGGGGCGCCTGGGTGGCTTAGTCGGTTAAGCGTCCGACTTTCACTTAGGTCATGATCTCGCGGTTCGTGGGTTCGAGCCCCGCATCGGGCTCTGTGCTGACTGCCAGCTCAGAGCCTGGAGCCCGTTTCAGAGTCTGTGACTCCCTCTCTCTCTGACCCTCCCCTGCTCATGCTCTCTCTCTCTCTCTCCTAGAAATAAATAAAACATTAAAAAAATTAAAAAAAAAAAAAGAAAATATATTTAAAAACTACATCACGTGGTGTTTGGGGCTCAGTTCTTTGGGCACAAAACTAACCGAGCAGTGCCAGCATGAATAAAGTTGGCTACTGGAATGAAAAGCCTCTGTGTACAACTCTCTGTGTGAGAATCCTACTACAAACTATCTCCAAAAAATCAAAGTAAATGTGCAGGTACTTACCAAATGTGAACACTTGTCTTGAAAGTAAGACTAGCTACGTTGTTATTTCTGAGAGAGGTTAAATATGCTTTCTACAGGGATTTTTCAAGGAAAGTATTTTATTTCTGCCTTACCCACGAGGTTCAGAATCCAACTCTCACAAATTTAAATTTATTGGATATATCAGCATATTAGTACAACTCAATTATTAGATTAACCAATATCTTTTGGTGGCTCAGTTGATTGAGCCATTGTCTGCTTCTGGATTTCAGCTCAGGTCAGGATCTTGCAGTTCATGGGTTTGAGTCTTGTGTCAGGCTCTATGCTAACAGCATGGAGCCTGCTTGGTTCTCTCTCTCTCTCTCTTTCTCAAAATAAATAAATAAACTTTAAAAATTTTTTAGAAAAAGAATATAAAGAGAATAAGAGTTTGATCCTCATTCTGTTCCTTTTCAAAGCTGTTATCTCCTCCTGCTGCTAAGGTTGAGTCATCCCCTTAACGAGCAGCTACCAGGCTGCAATCACCCCATTCTCTCCTTGATTTAATATCACGCCAGAAAAAATCTGATGGTTGGACTGCAGAGCTTAAGTAGGAAAGATTTACTTGTTGTTCAAAGATCCCAATTACAGGGTATGTATGCATATGTCTGTATGTCTGTCTCTCTTTGGGATGCAGAAGCGTAAAGGAAATTGTTTTTATATCAACATGTTGTTTCTGTACCATTAAACAATGTACACTGTTGCTTCTGTACCATTAAACAATTATTACATTGTTAGCAGACTTGGAAGACACTGTTCACTGTCGGGAGTCACTGTTAACTGGAGATCAGACATAGGTTAAATAATGACCATGTCAGCATTTTTTCTTTGGTTCCTTTTGGAGGAGGCAGGAATTGGAAGAGCTTACATTAGTTGTTTTCATCAATCTATATCAAAGGAAGAGAAACTCCATAAAAAATTATAACTTAGAAAAATAAAGCATCAATTTACTTAAACCTGGGTAAAAAGATGCAGAGGTAACAGTGAAATATGAGGACAATTTGACAGGTTTCAAATATATTTAGTATTTCAAATTCCATTTAGAAATCTAACTAGATTACATCACTAAACAATCTGACAAATTTCGTATCTCAACATTAACAATTAAACTTGTTAATAATGCAGAACAAAATGTCAGAGAAATGGTTATAATGTTAGGCTTCTACCATCACATACTATTTTTTCAGTAACATATTTATTTAATGTCATAGTGTATTTGTTTAACCCCTGCCTCTCACATGGGACAATAAGCTCTATGAAAACAAGTCTGTTCCATTCATTCCAATATACCCAGCACTTCCATACAGATAATTGGCAGAAAACAAGCACTCAATTTATTAATTAAATGAATGGGATACTACAATGATTCAACATTAAAATTTTGTTTTAAACTTTTTTATTTTTACAGTTTATTTACTTATTTTGAGGAAGGGGGAAGGGTAGAGAGAGGGAAACAGAAAGAGAATCCCAGGCAGGCTTCACACTGTCAGCATAGAGCCAGATGTGGGGCTCAAACTCATTAACTAGGAGATCACGACCTGAGCCAAAGCAAAGAGTCGGACTGTCTGAGTCACCCAGGTGCCCCATATACTTTTAAAGTCTACATGAAATATCTAAAACCTCCTGAGCTTTTTTCCCCTATCTTAATCCCTTATCTGTGTGCTTCTTACAATGGAAGCAGAGACTTCCTAGGAAGATCCTAGGATCCAATCTTTTTTCTGCGCAGCAACAAAGTTACTGGTTCGACAGACTCGGATCAAAATTATAACTTTAAATCTGAGTGATGACCTGAATTTGGTAAATTATATTAATATACTAAGAATTGCCTTACTCCACTTAAGAATAACAAGTAACTAAAGTTTCCTCCCCCGTAATTCATACGCTTTCCAGGAACTTGTCAGCTTAAGTTCAAATATTTCTACTACCATAACTACTTTAAACATATAATGGTCCTAACAACTACTGTGAATTTTATTTTTTTTTAATTTTTTAATATTTTATTTATTTTTGAGAAAGAGACAGAGACAGCGTGAGCAGGGGAGGATCAGAGAGAGAGGGAGACACAGAATCCGAAGCAGGCTCCAGGCTCTGAACTAGCTGTCAGCACAGAGCCCAATGCGGGGATTGAACCCACAAACTGTGAGATTATGACCTGAGCTGAAGTTGGGATGCTTAACTGACAGAGCCACCCAGGCACCTCATGTGAATTTTAAAACTGTGGATGAAATCAACCCAAAAGAAAGAGGTAATCTTCCTTCTGAATACTTTTAGATTTAAAAAAATGATCAGAGTTTATCACCAGAGAATAACACCAAAGAAGAGCTCCGCTGAATAAACAGTTCCCATTTCCCTTGAGTTCACATGTCTTAAATTTGTGTCTGTGTCGGGGTGCCTGGGTGGCTCAGTTGGTTAAGCATCTGACTCTTGGTTTCGGCTCAGGTCATGATCTCATGGTGGATGGGTTCCGCCCATGCTGTCAGTGCAGAGCCTGTTTGGGATCCTCTCTCTGCCCCTTCCCCACTTTCTCTCATGCATACTTGTTCTCTCTCAAAATAAATAAACCTTAAATATATTTTAAAAACCTTGTAACTGCATAAAAATACAATTGGAAAGAGTCACATGGCTTGGTATAAGAAAGAAATGGCTATTTAATGATCCAATCTACTTCACTTCCCAAATTATAAATGCAGTGGGCAACTTCTATAGGAGGGAGACTACCACTGCATGTCTGCCACAGGCCTGGCTCCATTAAGATCTGATGACCTCTCTTCCTTCTTAGAAATAAAACAGTCCACAGCCCCTGAATAAACTAAATTGAAAGAAACAGTAATCCAACAGAAATTACTTATATGTTTCATTTTTAACAGATATTTTCTTTGAAGCTTTTATTTGTTCTATGGGAAGTTTTTTTCCTAATGTAAAAAGGGAAAACCTACATGTGTGTGTTTTCTTTTTAACTGACTTCTATGTAACTCTTCATTAACTTATGTGTGTAAAAGCAAAATTAAAGGAAAAACAAAACACTGAAGAAAAAACTTACTGGCAAGAACAATCTCTGAGAAGCACATGGTTTAAAGAGCTTTTTCCACTCCGCTGCATTCTCACTTGGAAAAGTTATTGGGTATAATGAATAATTAAATGTCTGCAGAAATGACCAGCTATCAAGCTAAAGAAAATATAAAAAAGTAATAACTCAGTTTAGATTATTTCACTTTCAATTTTCTCTATAAAATCATAAACTAATAGATTTTAAAAAGCTAAAAATTAAGATATCATATGTTAATGCTGTACACAGTTCAAAGAAAGATTCTTCTTTCCCACCATTTGTTTTATTCACAATATTAAAATCACTGTAACATTCTAGATCAGAGGCACAATGAAAGTATAACAACCACAAAATCAGCTGCTGAAAGCCTTGCAAGTTGTTCATCTACCTCATCTGATAAATAAATCCCATCAATCCCTAAATAAATTAAACTCAAAAAAATTAAGCACAAATTTTATACCCAAGTATGTATAATAAGAAATATTTACACTCAAAGTCAAGACCAATAAGAACTGGTTAGAAAATACCTGTCAGAGGTGCCTGAGCGGTTCAGGTGATTATCATCATCTTTACCAACGTCTCAGAACACAAGGTGGTGACATTTCAGGTGAATTTTCTTTTTCTTATATGTTCTTCACCCATATCTACATGTTCTACTCTTCTTGTACAGTTGTAATTTTTTTGTTGTTAAGGTTACGTGGTTGCCCTGATTCAAGAGTATACTTTTAACCCTTACAAACAGCTGTAACAATATGGTTATATGACTGAGTTCAGATTAATGAGATACTGGCAGGAATGTCATATGTCTGAAAAGTATTCTAAGAGGGAAGAAAGGGATTGGCCTTCTTCACTCCTTTCTCCCTTGTGCTGGTTAAAACATGAGTGTGAGGGCCAAAGCTTGGGACCATCTGGGACCATAAGGTAGAAGCCTTATGTCAAAATGGATCAGTCACAAGACAGAGTCCCTAAAGACAGAGTTACCATATGCCACAGACTGTCTACTTTTATGTGAGACAGAAAAAAACTTCCATCTTGTTTAAGCCACTGTTAGCTTGAGTTTCCTGCCAATCTAGCCAAACTGACTGTAACTAATATAAAACCAAAAGAACGTTCTTACCAGAAAAGCCGCTTCCCTCCATACTGTCAACCAAGAGCTCCCTCCCCTCAAAACAGAAATAAAATCTTTGTGGACACTTTGTTTGAGACACTCCCAAGCCAAACATGGGAATAATATTAAATTATAGGACTTTCCTGTCAAATCATCTTGGAGCTAAAGCCAGTGAAATAAAACCTCCATGCTTTGGAAAGGACCTGAAGTAACCTCCTTTTCAAAAACAAACCGTCCTCTTACACCTAGATCTGGACTCTTAGATGGAGCAGCAGCCCCACTCTAGGAGAGCAGTTAGTTACTGAATAAATATTTTTGTTCAATGAAGGAATAAAACAACATTCCATTATAGTGTACCATTAAATATTCACCTCTACAGTCTTGACAAAGTCTCAAATACTTACTATGCCTTTAAAACTATCATGTAGTTGATCTTCAGCAAAAATATGGAACTGCAGAGGTCTGATGCTGAAAATGATAGCTGACTTCAACATGGTTATGGTTTCTTCCAGTCTTTCACCACAGGCAACCACAGCGAGGTGCATTCTTTGAGCAGGCTGCACTTTCAGACTATACCTAATAGAAAAGAAAACCACATTTTCCAACAGTTTTAGTACAGGGTAACATATTAACAACATGGTATTCTGAGCATGTTCAAAAACTGAAGTTCAAAAGGTCAATTTAAAAAGCAAAGAAATGGGGTGCCTGGCTGGCTCATCAAAAGAGCATGTGACTATTGATCTCAAGGTTGTGAGTTCAGGCCCCACGTTGGGTATAAATATTACTTAAAAATAAAATCTTTAAAAACAAACACAACAAACAAAATAAATTACTAAATAACAAAGAAATATCAAAATACAAAACAATACAATGTTGAATCAATTATATATTTCTGTATCCTCAGCCAGCTTTCTCGGCCAATATTCCTCACTAGGACCCACAAAACAAAACAAAACAAATTACCACTTTTTTCAATTCTCCCATAACTAGCACCACCTTAGATGCACAGAAGAGAATTCATTACTCAGACTGGATGCATTAAGGACCTAATTCTCTCAAGGAACCTGCCAATTAACAAAAGGAGCATCACTAATTGAAGGTCTTCCATTCAATTATTTTTTAGCTTTTTAATTAAAAAAGAAATCTAAGGACATCTGGGTGGCTCAGTCAGTTAAAGCATCTGACTCTTAATTTCAGCTCAGGTCATGATCTCAGGGTCGTAGGATCAAGCCCCACATTCAGCTCTGTGCTGAGTGTGGAGCTTGCTTGGGATTCTCTCTCTTCCCCCTTTCACACCTCTCCCCCACTTGTGCTCTCTCTCTGAAATTAAAAAAAAAAAGCTTTAAAAAAATCTCAAAGACACTGAGGAGGGCACTTGTTGGGATGAGCACTGGGTGTTGTACAGAAACCAATCTGACAATAAATTATATTTAAAAACATAAAAATAGGGGCGCCTGGGTGGCTCAGTCAGTTGAGCGTCCAACTTCCGCTCAGGTCATGATCTTGCTCATGGGTTCAAGCCCCACATCAGGCTCTGTGCTGACAGCTCAGAGCCTGGAGCCTGTTTTGGATTCTGTGTCTCCCTCTCTCTCTGCCCCTCCCCTGCTCACACTCTGTCTCTCTCTCTCTCTCAAAATAAATAAACATTTAAAAAAATTTTAAGGGGCACCTGAGTGGCTTAGTCCGTTAAGTGTCCAAACTTCAGCTCAGGTCATGATCTCATGATTCATGAGTTTGAGCCCCATGTCAGGCTCTATGCTGACAGCTCAGAAGACTGAAGTCTGCTTCAGATTCTGTGTTTCCCTCTCTCTGTGTCCCTTCCCTGCTCACTCTCTCTCTCTCAAAAATAATCATTAAGAAAAAATTTTTTTAATTTTAAAAAATAAAAAATAAACATTTAAAACATAATGAAAAATTCAAAATAAAAAAAATCTCAAAAACATATTGAAGTAGGGAGAATAGAATAAATCCCCATGTACTCATCTCCTAACTCCAACAATTATCCACTCAAAGGTGTTCTTATTTCATCTAAAATACCCCCCACATCCCCTTCCACTAAACAACAGATCATTCTGAAGCAAACCCAAACATAAATTCATCCATAAATATTTAACTATTATATTCAATCTTCAACCATACTAATTATATTGCCTTCATATAACTTTTTCACTGATATGCACTCAGTCCCATTCTCCAAGTACTCAGTGAGAGCTAAAAACTTCTGAGGTGGTCTAAAACATACTAGTCAAAAATCAGTATGCCATAGCACCTGGGTGGCTCAGTCGATTAAGTGTCTGACTTCGGCTCAGGTCATGATCTCACAGTTCATAGGTTCGAGCCCCATGTTGGGCTCTGTGCTGACAGCTAGCTCAGAGCCTGGAACCTGATTCGGATTCTGTATCCCTCCTCTCTGACCACCCCACCCTCCCCACACACACACACTGGCCCCCTCTCTCAGAAGTAAATTTTTTTAAAAAATCAAACATTAGTATGTCATTTTGGAAGGAAAGACTCCTTAAACTTAAACTACTGGCCTAGGCTGTATCAGATCCTACTTCAAATACAGAGTAGCAAAGAACTACACCAGGCCTAATGAAACTTTAAGACTCTTGAACCTTAACCATGAACTAATATTAATCCACAAGCATGTAAAGAACAGGATTAGTTATGTGTGGCTGCACTGTTATTAAATAAATAACCTACTTATAATATTAAATACAGATCTCATCTATAATTATAATTATGGCATGACATAATTTTGGTACTGACAGTTAAAGGATTGGAAGACAACATAAAACAAAACTAGTAACACATTATTATAATATGCAAACATTTTGAACTAAAGGTATTATAAAGTGCAAACATTTTGAACTAAAGACATAAAATTGGACTTTAATTCAATTCTTGCTTACTGAGATCCTTTCTGTAAAACGTACAAGAATTAGAAATTATATTGTTTAATGTTAACAGTTGTTATGTATACATTACTGAGATCTGTAGTCGCAAGAATAAATGACTAATCATTTTTCTTAAACTTGCAAGCTAAATTAACTGTAGTGATACTCCTTAACACAGGACTTTGGAATCTTGAGTATTCACGTATCTGTGTGTTAAAAGTGAAACAGAACTGTTTTCTGAGGAACATCTTGTTCTTGCTCATGGTAATCCTTCAACTGATTTCTGATATCATTTTTGATATCAGAAGTCAGAAAATCATACCAAGGAATAACATGAAATACAAACAACTGACTATATAAAACATACTTGAGTATCAAATTCATACATCTAAATGTTTTTACATTATACATTGGGAATTATTTTATATTAATAGGATAAAACATTAAGTGTGAATATATATAATGTGCTCCTGCTTTTATCGTGGATCAATCCCTTTCTATTAACAGGGCTGTTTTGCTAAGAGTGTGGAGATAATTAAGATAGCAGTTGAAAATGATGCTCTCATATGTGACTACTTGGAACTGTCCAGCCTTCAGCAGAGGAGCTGAAAAGCTCTTGAGCCTAAATATCTTCTAGACAACAAAGAGGTCATTTCCTTCCCTGATCCCTCTATGGGAAGGTTCAAACATAAACTCCTCAATACCTTAGTAATTCACCCTTTCTTCAGGCTAATGGGCCAATGATTCTACAACAAACTGTTGGAGTGCCTGGCTGGTTCAGTAGGTAGAGCATGCAACACTTAATCTCAGGGTTATGAGCTCGAGCCCCACCATGGGTGTAGAGATTATTTAAAAATAAAATCTTTAGGGACACCTGGGCTCATTCGGTTAAGCGTCCGACTTCCGCTCAGGTCATGATCTCACGGTTCGTGGGTTCGAGCCCCGTATCAGGATCTGTGCTGACAGCTCAGCGTCTGGAGCCTGCTTCGGATTCTGTATCTCCCTCTCTCTTTGACCCTCCTCTACTCACACTTTATCTCTATCTCTCTCCCTCAGAAATAAATAAAACATTAAAATAAATAAATAAATAAAATCTTTACTAGAAACAATAATAAATTAAAATCAATAAATAAATCTGTGTTTTGGTTGTTTTGTTTTTTGAGAGAGAGAGAGCATGTGAGTGTGCACACACACAAGCAGGGAAGGGGCAGAAAGGGAGCGAGACAATCCCAAGCAGACCCTGCACAGTTAGTGCGGAGGTGCAGAGTTTGAACCCACAAACCACAAGAACAAGTGAGCCGAAATCAAGAGTTGGATACTCAACTGAGTGAGGCACCTGCACCCCTAAAAAACTGGTTTTAAGAAAAAGAAACCTCCCACAGAAAATTCATAATGTTAAATATTATTACACCACTTTAATGGTATTAAACGAAGAAGTCACATAAGAAACATTATTTACTATGCCAGAAACGGTATTTCATTCTTCATCAAGATTATTATTATAATTAAGTTAAGATATAATATTAGGTATATGCTTTGTCTTTAATCTACCAGGAATTAAATTTTATGAGCAGTTTGAAAGAGGAAACAATTACATAATTTTGCACATGGCTATCCAACTGTGCAAAAATCCTTTGTTTCAGAGCTTCCAGATTATCCTTTCCCCACCCACCTGCTAGGCCACTTCCTTCACATATATGATGTTAGCAATAGCTTGAGTCTTTTTAAAGCTGTTCTTTTCCATTGACAGCAATTGGAAAGTAGTCGTACCTCCTCCCTTGGCAGCACCCTGTGTGTTTCCCTCTTCTCTGTTGAGCCCCTCAGTTTGTAACACTGAAACCCTATGCCTTCTATACCTATAGCAAGGTGATGTGCACCCCGTTCATCTCAAAGCAGTAGAAGCCACAATAACAAAAGATAACAAAAGTAAATGATAAAGCAATCAAGACAGACACACAATTTCACAGAGCTCTAAATTATCTCATCTTTCAAGTAAATGCCTCCACATCAAGATTTCAGAACTGACAATAGGCTTGGATTGCTTGACTGGTCATACATAACCAGATCCTGCCTCAAAGCTAAAAGGCAAGAGATTTTTAAAAGTAATAGTCATAGCCATAATAGCCATAATAGTAATTTTATTACTTTAAAAGTAATAGCCATAATAGTCAAGTGATGCTTCATACAGAATTCTCTACACACAAAGTATAATAAAACCATTTTTTGTTTTTTTTTTTTAATTTTTAAAGTTTATTTATTTATTTTGAGAGAGAGAATGTGTGAGCAGGGTAGGGGCAGATAGAGGGAAGAGAGAGAATCCTAAGCAAGGTCCACACTGTCAGCAAAGAGCCCGATGCAGGGCTCAAACTCATCAACTGTGAGATCATGACCTGAGCCAGAAATTCAACTGACTGAGCCACCCAGGTGCCCCTATAATAAAACCTTCATAAGAAAAATAAGTCAAATGTTCTTCAAGATAAAAACCTCCCTCTAAAGTCAGTCCCAGGGATGACTCCTCCCAGGCATTTTAGCAAGGCTTGTTTCAGATACACTGCCAGCACTTCTTCCACCAATTTCCAAGGAAGGAGTATTGTCCATTACATTGCATTTGCTTTTTGTTATGTGTCCCTTTTTAGCAAAAGCATTATATACAGTACAGACTCTAACACCTAAAATAACAAAACATAATATACTTTAAAGATGTCACTGCCTACTGCCCTGTCCCTAGACCCCACGAACAGGAAATAACTGCAACTCAAAAAAATCTAAAGTAAGCTTCCACACTAGAGGAAGAGTTAACTAAAACCTTCCAATAAGTTATAGGGAAGTAGCCGTTCAAATAATTTTGGTCCCAAAATGATATATTTCTTGAATAGATATAATCCTATCTGTATTTTAAAATGTGCTATATTTTAATCACACTGTAAGAGAAAAGTCCCTGTGGATTTAAAGAACTATTACCCAAAAGGTCATTTTTAAGTGAAACCGATTTTTCTACAGATATATAATTAGAAAATTCTACAGATAATTCAAAGATAGTATCTGAGTGCCCTCATGGCTAACTCTGGCATGACCTGGGCATCAACAGGAATTACAACAATAATGAATGATAACACATTAAAAAATAAATCCGAGTCTAAAAAGATAACTAAGCAAAGGGGTCGGGGGGAGGGGAAAACCCTTCTTTAAAAACAAGTACTAGCCAAAATAAACATTAAAAAAAAACTTTAAAGGGACACTTGGGTGGGTGAGTCAGTTAAGCATCTGACTTTGGCTCAGGTCATGATCTCACAGTCCATGAGTTAGAGCTCTGTGTCTGGCTCTATGCTGACAGCTCAGAGCCTGGGGCCTGCTTCGGATTCTGTGCCTCCTCTCTCTCTCTGCCTCTCCCCTGTTTGTGCTCTCTTTCCCTCTCAAAAATAAACAAACATAAAACATTATTTAAAAATACTAGCCAATAAATGTAGAAGAAAAGACAGAAATACAAAAATCACTATTTTACAATCACCACTATAACAGAGGATTTGAACAAGAATAATTAGTGAAGGCTACAACCACAAAGTATCAAGGTATATCCCCACACATTATAAAGGGGATAAAGATAAATGTAGAAATGTGACACCACTACCTTAACCAATTAATCAAAATGAACCAATATTAAACTTATTACAGAGGTTTTCTGAAAGCATGACCAAAGAAAAGCACAGTATCTCCTATGCAGTATTCCTGTCCCAAATCTTGAATCTAATAATGGGAAGAACACAGGCAAATCCAAAGAAAGGAACATTCTGCAAAACAAAACAATATTATGTCATCAAAGATACCATGACCTCCTCCCCCGACCTGCCCCTAAAAATGCCTGGGGAACTTTTCTACAGGGAAGTGGACTAAACAGATCTCACAGCTGAATGCAGTGTATGATCCTTGACTGAGTCCTGAATTGGGGGTGGGGGGGGAGATAACAGTTCAATGATAGAAAAATAAGGCAATATGAATATATATCTGGAAGTGACAGTTTTATTATGGTTATACTGGAAGATGTGTCTATTATGAGGTGATACACGCTGAATATTTAGTTGTATATCATGACTGTAGCTATCTCTCAGACGATTTAGCCAAAAAAAAAGAAAGTGGCAACATATCACTAATAGGTAAATACCTAGCGAACAGTATGCACGTGCTCACTACACTATTCTTGAAACCTCTGTAGGTTTGAAACTGATCAAAGTAAAAATTCAGAGGAGAAATCAGAAAGAAAAAAAAAAAGTTAATACTTAAAGAGTATGTGGGGCACCTAGGTGGCTCAGAAGACTGAGATCCAACCTTGGCAGAGGTTATGATCTCACAGTTTGAGTTCGAGCCCTGCATTGAACTGTCAGTGTAGAGCCTACTTAGGATCTTCTATCCCCTTCTCTCTCTCTTTGCCCCTCCCCAACTCATTCTTTCTCTCTCTCTCTCAAAAATAACATTTTTTTAAAAAGAGCATTTTAGATGATAAATTCTAATACAATCACTGTTAACAGATTTCTAAGCCTTGGGAGTAGACTTATTTTAAGTAACATTTCTGCTATGAAAGAATGATAATAAGTTTTCTTTTTTTTAATTTGGACAGCATAAAAAGCTTTCAGGGTATTCTTCCATCCTATAAAGGAAACAATGTATAATAATACTTATACAAAGAGTTAACATTATAATGAAGTACATAAAGTCAAACAAATTAAATTTCTGGTAACAATTTTTTCAAACTAAAAAGAAACTGCTATGAACCATCTTTAAAACTTGCATATGAGGTGTGCCTGGGTTGCTCAGTCAGTTAAGGGTCCAACTCTTGATTTCGGCACAGGTCATGATCTCCCAGTTCGTGAGATCAAGCCCTGCATCAGGCTCTCCACTGACAGCATGGAGCCTGCATGAGACTCTCTCCCTCTCTCTCTCAAAATAAGTAGGTAAATATTTTTTAAAAACTGAACAAAATGGAAAACTGTTCAGAAACGTTAATGTCAATTTCCTTAATGTATAGCTTAAAAATTTTTTTCTTTTCACTATTAAAAAAAGTGTTGAATTATCATACTAGTAGTAAATAACTTTTTTTTAATGTTTAATTTTGAGAGAGAGACAGAGACAGAGTGTGAGCAAGGGAGGGGCGGAGAGAGCAGGAGACACAGAATCCAAAGCAGGCTCCAGGCTCTGAGCTGTCAGCACAGAGCCCGATGTGGAGGTTCAAACCCATAAACTGTGAGATCATAACCTGAGCTGAAGTTCACCACTTAGCCAACTCAGCCACCCAGGTGCCCCAATAAATAACTACTTTAAAGAGTTGTATATAATCACTCTTGAAACAAAATATAATACTTCAAAAAATCTTCAGGATTTTACATACAGCATAAAAAAGAAAATCTAAAAATTTAACATGAAATATAAGTATTAATTGCTAAAATATAATTTTAAATAATCTGTACAAATATGGCTCTAAAAACTAGTATGGACCAAAGTAATACACATAACATCAAATTCAACTGTAACCACGGATTCTGTAAGTTGAAAATCAAAACAATCATAAAGATTAAATATTTTAAAAGCTCAAGTCACACAAAAAAAAAGTACAATAAAACAGATTTCTTCAATAATACTAAAATTAAGAGATTACTTAATGGTGTCTGGCTGGCTCAGTAGGTAGAACATGCGACTCTTGGTCTTAGGGTTATGAGTTCAAGCCCCCTATTGGGCCTAGAGCTTACTTTAAAAAAAGGGGTAGGCAGAGAGATTGCTTAATGAAATAACTAAAATAAAAAATGAAACTAGGAAGATATTTGTAATCAATGGCAAAAGCAGCATAAGAGATCATAAAATAAGCAATAAAAATGCAAGAGGTGAATATCAATTAAGAAAATATACAGAACAAAAGATTAGAGAGCTGAACAAATATGGAAATATGTTCAACAAATAATCCAACAAAACATAAATCAGTAATTATCTTTTTATTCTACTAAATGGTAAAATTATGGGGCATCTGGGTCAGTCAGTTAATTAAGCTTCCATCTTCAGCTCAGGTCATGATCTCTTGGTTTGGGAGTTCGAGCCCCACATTGGGATCTCTACCGTCAGCACAGAACCAACTTTGGATCCTCTGTTTTCCCCTCTCTTTCTGCTCCTCCCATGTTCACACTCTCTCTCCCTCAAAAATAAATAAACATTTTTTAAAAATGGTAAAGTTATAACTCCAAATAATGCTATGGTCACGGTGACACCAGTACATTCACAAAATGCTGGTGCAGGCTTAAATCCATGTAATTTGTAGAACACAATTTAGTAATATAATTCATTCTCTTTAATGAATATATGAACTTCTGTCATGTGCTAGATACTGGGGATAAGCAAGAAAGCCACAATCATGACCTCACATAATTTATAGCCTATTGCGAAAAGACAGAATTTTAAAAGGGTTAATTAGAAAGCATGGTAACCATTTAAATAGAAAAAAAAAATCGAGATTGCTAATGAAGCTCACAATATGAACATCAAAGCTAGTCTGGAAGTGCTAGGGAAAAACATTAGGTTATTTACTGGCCGCCAAGCACATTGCTCGGTTGGGGCTTACATGATGACCACCACGCGGTACCTATCTACAAAGTCAACTGTCTGGGAGTGAAGATCCACAACCACGACAGATGCGAGAGCACAGTAACAAAGAGGACACCGAGAAGAGCAAAGCAGTAGGTGGGAAGGGAAATTGATGTATAAGAAGTGATGAGCACAATAATTAAGGGACTAGGAAGCAAGAGGCTAGGAGGAGCAACAGGGTAAAAGGAAATGTGTAGAAGAATCTGTGGACTGTGGACTGACATGAAGAAAGTGAGTCATAAACTAGGATACAAAACACAGATGAGGGAAGGTGGGAGGAGCCAGATCATGAACTCAGGTTTGAACTAGAGAGTCTGAGGCATCCAAATCAGCAAGGCAAAAATGACCAAAATGCAGCTGGAAACAGTTCTGGCGCTCAGAAGAGAGTATCCCGTGACTACCCAGGGAGTGAGGAAGGGAAAGAGCAGAGTCTTAAGGAATACCAATGTGGACGAGTCAGGACCGGGAGAGGAGTCCGGAAGCAGAGATCAAGAGCTGAGACCCTGGTCTTGAGAGAGACTGAGAACTGAAAGAAACAGGACATGGTAACCAGAATCCAAGGGACAAAAAAATGTAAGACTGGGCTCCACAAGAACAATTCAGACGTCAGGGAGAGTTCATGGTCAGGGTGGAGGTTCATCAGGTAGCCAGTACTGCTCAGGCAGGTTGAGGGGTCAAGGTTTTATGTTGTTGTTTAAGGACATAAAGCCACAAGGTACTCTTCGAAGAAGTTTTGCTGGTAAAGAGAAACAGAATAAACAAAGAATGCTGTCAGGAAAAAGGGTTGAGCGCAAGCTGTTGCAGAAATGTTGTGTTTGGTTTTGTTTCAAGAACAGAAGAGACAGGAGGGTCAGGAGCAAGCTAACAAGCTGTTGAGTCCCATTCAGTTGGTCAGGAAATGACTTTGTAGATATGAATTACTGAAAGCCTGTGCACATCAAAAGTAATTTTTCTTTTTTATGTTATTTTATGTTCATTGTGTAAATTAATTGGGAGGAAATAATCCCTCAGATAAGCTTTGACCTAACTAAAAATATAAAGAATTCCAATGGGGAAAGTTGAGACAGCCCTGTGAAGCAGTGTCAGATAAGGGCTCACTGATGCCTGGTAAAATGTGGACCGACAGTGAGTAGTAATGGGGAATTTCAAAGAAGTTTTACCAGGTGGGCAGACAAGCTCTTAGAGTCAGGCAAAAATGAAGTGTTACTTAGAGTCAATACTGAAATGTAGGGTGAAAACGATACAGCAATTACATGTTCCAAAAGAGTAAATGTGAGGGGTTCTATGGAAGAAACTAAGTTTGAGGGGTGCCAGGGTGGCTCAGTCTGCTGAGTGTCACTCTTGATTACAGTTCAGGTCATGATCCCAGGGTTGTGGGATCGAGCTCTGCATCAGGCTCTGCACGGAGCATGGAGCCTGCTTGGGATTCTGTCTCTTTCTCTCTGTCTCTCTCTGCCCCTCCCTACCCCTACACACTCTCTCTCTCTCAAATAATTTTTTCTTTTTGAAAAAGAAACTAAGTTTGAGAATTTTTACCCAATGATTTGATACATAAAACAAAATGGGTACAGATATAGGAGCATTAGGAAAATGAATTTAAGAAGCCAAAAGAGGAATAATAAGGCTCCAGGATTCAACTTCCCTGCTGTACTCTTATAGTCAGTGGAGGAAGAGGGATTATTACTCTCATGTTGTAACTTACAAAAGGACCTGGGTTGTGCAAATCAGGGTATACAGAAGTTTTTAAGCTCACCCAGCTTGCAGAGTGAGCAGATTTATGTCATAAGTCAAGACAGCAAAGTGGTGGTTGTCAATACTCTATTGATTACCAAATTTTTATAAGATTGAAAAATATGAAGCTCTAATTCTCCAAAATTATGAACAAGGTGAAGGGTAATATTATCTTTATTTTTTTTAATGTTTATTATTTATGTTTGAGAGAGAGAGAGGCAGAGAGAGAGAGGGAGACAGAAAATCCCAAGTAGGCACAGAGCCTGATGGGGGCCTTGAACTCACAACCATGAGGTCATGACCTGGGCCAAAAGCAAGAGTCAGATGCTTAACCAACTGAACCATCCAGGCACTCCAATATTATCTTTAAAAAGTTAGTTTTTAGGGGGGTCCTGGGTGGCTCAGTTGGTTAAGTGTCTTACTTCAGCTCAGGTCATGATCTCACGGTTTGTGGGTTCAAGCCCCACATTGGGCTCTGTACTGACAGCTTAGAGCCTGAAGCCTGCTTTGGATTCTGTGTCTCCCTCTCTCTCTTTGTCCCTTCCATGCTCACACTCTGTCTCTTGCTCTCTCTCAAAATTTTTAAGTTAATTTTTAAAAGTTTGAATAATCTGATTTGAAAGACTCATATTAGAATCTCAATCACCAGTCTTTTCCATAGCAAGGAGATAGAATTAAAATAATGGATTTCAATGATTCCTTTCTGGTTGTTCATGGAATGCATAATGTATGGGGAATACAAAAATATGAAAATACATACTGCTAATATATACTAAGAATGCAGTTCTTCCCACCTAGAATACCTTACCTCCTGTCCTGAGCCTAGCTAACTTACATGTTCCTCATGCAATCACTCCCACCAGGAAGCCTTCTCTGATGCCTTAAGATTATCCCACCTAATGAGTCACCTGTTTCTCTCATCATCACAGCTATAACATGTCACCCTTTTATCTTAATCTCAGGTTTACAAGTGTGAAGCTCCTGTCAGAATACAAGCTCCAGGAGGATGGAGCCACATTAACTAGATTCAGAGTCTGGTTCCTAGCACCTGGCCCTGTGCCTAGCAAATAGAATGAGTAGAATTAAAATTTAAACGAATCGAGGAGCCTGGATAGCTCAGTTGGTTAAGCGTCCGACTTCGGTTCAGGTCATGATCCTATGGTTTGTGGGTTCGAGCCCCGCATCGGGCTCTGTGCTGACGGCTAGCTCAGAGGCTGGAGCCTGTGTTCAGATTCTGTGTCTCCCTCTCTCTCTGCCCTGCCCCTGCTCATGCTGTCTCTATCTCTCTCTCAAAAATAAATAAAAACACTAAAAATTTTTTTTAAATTTAAATGAATCATAAAGACAATAAAAATAGGTGGCTCTCAAGGAAATGTTACTCTTAGTAAGGGCATCTCAGGCTACTGCCTCAGTGTCTCCTGCCAGTATGTCAGGGATGCAGTCTGACAGCCCACCCCTATCAACACTTCTTTCACTGAAGGTTAGAGCAGAATCCAAGGTCTTCATCATCCAGAGCCATGCACAAAGTCAAACTACTCAGCAACATGCAATGTCATATCAAAAAGTACTCCTTCATTAAACATTTATTTTTATCCTCTCATTCCTCAATATTCAATCTCTTTGCTAATAACCAATGTAATCCTTTCCCAGTTGTCCTCATCCACCTACAAAATGTTTTTCCAGCATACTAGCTTTAAGGTAGAAAAATGTCATATATATGGCTGTAAACGTCAATGGAAGTATATCTTTAGTACCTGTTTAATACTTTCTCACCCAGTTACCTAAAATTAGACCACAAATGCTAAGAACACCTAAAAAAAAGTTAGAGCATTTTATACACAGTATGTACTAAAAATGAGTTTTAACAACTACAAAGTAGGAAAAATAGAAAACCCAAACATAAGATGAATTATTTGCTTATATGACAATATTAGATTGCAGGAAAAGAAACATTCTTATGTCCTATTACAGTAAAAAATTTACTATGTACTATCTAATCTTACCTACACTGATCTACCAATTAAATGTTAGGTGCCTACCTAAAAGCCGCTTCCCAAAAGCAGTTCATTCCACAAACATCAGAGGGCAGCATCCAATAGGGATTCCAGTAACACAGAGAGAAATCTTTACACCTAACAGAGTAAGACAGAAATAGAGAGTCCTATGTGAGTATTTCAATTTAAAACTAACAAGGAATTTACTCAAAAACATAATAACTTACTGTTCTATTTTACAGCAACAAAACTGCAAGTCCAATTTTGCAAATTCAATATGGCTAAAGTAACTTGAGGAGTTTAGAAATTTCCTCCTTACTCAGGTACCATTATTTTAAATAGGGCTTTAAAACTTTTAGGTAGAATATATTACAGACTGAAAAACCACTCCTTATCAGGAACTCTCTTAACATATTAAAACCCCCTCCTCAGATAACACAGAAAATATGGGAATACTTCTAAAATTTTCGTTGTGTATTACGCAAGATCCCCCTAGAATAAAATCCACTTCAGCTAAATAAAATATTTGCTTATCCTAAAGCCAAATTAAAATGCCACATACAGTGACAGAAAGGGAAGAGAGGGATCTTTGAAGGCTCTTAAATTAATCTTCAATCCAAGCTAGTTATATGGTGTTTTAAACTGAAAAAATAAGAAATCATGCTGGCTGGGGCACTTGGGTGATCCAGTTAGTTAAGCGTCCAACTCCTGATTTCAGCTCAGGTCATGATCTCACCATTCATGGGATCAAGCCTCATGTCAGGTTCTGCACTGACAGCATGGAGCCTGCTTGGGATTCTGTCTCTCCTTCTCTATCTGCCCCTCCCCCCCTCCCTCCCCCCATTCACTCTCTTGCTCTCTCTCAAAATAAACATTAAAAGAAAATCAAGGTGACATCCATGGCTCAGTTTCATGATCTACATTATCTTCGTTTCACTATATTACACAAGCTAAAATGAAAGATTAAGAATAGTCTTTCTTCTTAGACTGCAGGTCTGAGCTAAACAACAACAGCCACAAAGTCTTGCATTACAAAACGTATGTTTTTCACTGTTACCCCTTTCCAAAACAATAGTTTTGTTTGAAATTCACTGCAATGAGGCCTAGTACAAAGTTAAGTATGAAATCAGGGTAAGTCTCTAAACCAGGTCACTTCATGTCCCCTCACCATGTAACTTTGTTTTCTCTCGCTATAAATTCAATTATAGATTACTGTCCTTACAGCAAAAGATGAAATTTCCATTTGCAAAGATCTCTGATCACGTCTCTCACAAATGCCAAGTTTAGGGCAGGGATCTCAAAACCAGGCTGCACAGGGAAACCACCCAGAGCCCCATACCAGACCTATTAAATCAGAATCTCTGAGAACAGGGTGGGGCACAGATAGTTTTTTAAACGCTGCCTCAATAATTCTGTATACTCCTGCATAAAAACCTCCAAAGTCGGAATTTTAAAATGAATGGAAAAAAATTACATTGTAATCTGGTTTACCTTTACAGGGACACACCATTTTCAAGCCCAGCGTATCTTAAAACGTTGGGAAAACAGGAAAAAAAAAAAAACAACAAAATGTATGCAGATCAGTAAAACCCACGAATGTCTGTCCCCTCCCAGACAGTTACGTAATTTTTAAGTCTTGCATTTCCATATAAGAGACAGTCTCGGTGGTGGTGGTGGTAACAACCAACAGAGTTCTTTTCAGATTCAAGTGCTTTCACATCCACCTAAGCCTCACAACAAACTTGTTCAAAGAGAGATCTCCATCTTGCAGATAGAGTCATTATCACAGCTTTCTTTCAACAACTCCACAATTTACTTAGACTCAACACCTACAGTGCACCTTTGTTTCAGGAAGGGCATAACCAATCTGGCTATTCCATCTCGCCCTGTTAAACCTTACAACAGTAGAAAATGGAAATGGAAAATTAAGTCTCAAAAAAAGTGACTCCCCATTCTTCCATGAAAATTATCCATTTAAATTATGGAATAATAGCATTTTCTGCCTCAAGTTGCACTCTTCAAACTCTCAGACCTAGGCAACCACATGTGTGTTTTTGGTCTGTATAGATTTGCCAGTTATGAATATGTAATCATACAATATGTGGTCTCTCAAGTTTGAGTTCTTTCAATTTGACTCGAATATTTTCATGGTTCATCTACTGTAGCATTTGTCAGTGCACTTCATTCCTTTTTATATCCTCATAATCGATGGATAGACCACATTTTGTTTAGTCATTCATCAGTTCATAGACATTTGGGTTTTCCTTTGGCTATTACAAATAATGCTGCTATGAACGTTCATTTATAATTTTTCTCTGAACATATGTTTTCAATCCCCTTGCAAATATACCTACAGTGGAATTGCTAGATCACGTAATCACTCTAAATTAATGCAGGGGCACCTAGGTGGCTCAGTCGGTTGAGCGTCCAACTTCAGCTCAGGTCATGATCTCACGGTTCATGGGTTCGAGCCCCACGTCGGGCTCTGTGAAGACAGCCAGCTCAGAGCCTGGAGCCTGTTTCAGATTCCATATCTCCCTCTCTCTCTGATCCTCCCCTGCTCACACTGTCTGTTTGGCTGTCTCTCTCTCAGAAATAAATTAAAACATTAAAAAAAATTTTTTTAATACATAATTAATTAATGCAGATGAAATTGTAGGGGGGAAAAATCAAGTTTTAGTAAGTTTCCTGACCATAGCTCAATGTCCAAAAACACAATTTAGGGATGTTTTTCTGTCTTTCTTTAATGGAAATATAAAATATAGGTACTAGTGAGTAGACATGCCACTTACTATTTTAAAAAATCATAAAACACTAACGTGCTGCTGGAAAGAGGTAGCATAATTTAATGTTTCTTATTTCTCAAACTTACATTCTCTCACTTATGAAAAAATAGTCTTAAAGATTAGGATAGAGAGTAGAAACTCATTATGTACCAGTAGCTGTTATTACAAGAAAAAAAGTAAAAAGAACTAACTAATATGGAGACAGATAGCAATTGTACTTCAGGCCACAAAAAAAAAAAAATGACATTAATAATTATTGGGGATAAAGAGGTAGCTATCCATGTTCCGGTTATTAGCTGCTTTTGCTTTTATTCCTTAAAACTATTGAAAATGGAATATGAAAATACAGTGCAACATTCAAAGAGGTAATTCAACTGAATGAATTTTAATGGGGTAAAACTCTAAGTTGAGCTAAGTGGGTATGGCTTCAGTAAACAGTGACATCCGAAATCAATGAAGTCCATAAAAGCAAATCTCCTTCATTATACAATAAATTGAAATATACTTTACTATGACTCCTCCTCAAATTTCATACAGTGTAATGTTTCCAGGCGGCTTGTCTACAAAGTGATCAAGGGGTAGCACAAGGGATCTTTATGGTGATAACACAGTTCTTTATCCTGACTGTATAAGGGGTTACACGAATTTACATATGTGATAAAACTGCAAAATTACAGGTACACACACAAAAACATATAAAACTGATGATCTCTGAATACAGTCTATGGGCTGTACAATCTCAATTTCTAGGGTTACTATACTGTACTATGTTGAAACATATATATTCCAGTTGTATTAGTACTGTCCTATGTTCAAAGAGATTAAGATCTTACTATTGGGGGAACCGGAGTGAATGATACAAAGGTATCTCTGCAATTTCCCATAAAATAATATTTATTTTAAAATTTTTAAAAAAAGAACAAAAACAAAATTCCCCAAAATTTCAGTACTTGAAGAGCTGAGACATTTTATGCTCGGGATTAAGCAGAGCATTTAATTAACTATATAATACTTGCCACAGTAACAGTTCTCAAATGTGAAGTTTACTTAAATCTAGGAAGAGAAGGCCTTGTATACTTTTAAATTAAATTGGAAAAGGTATTTTTCATTTTAAAACATCCATGATAGTCACAAGGCTTTGGTGAGAACCATGCACAACGTACAGTCAGGGATAAGTTTGGGCATATCCAGCAAAAGAATGTGGAAGTCTGAATGAAGTGCTGTGAGCCACCAACGCAACTTCAAGGCACAGAGACCTGCTCTGGAACTGTGGTAAGAGAAACAGATGCTCTCAACCACATTAGAGGATACCATTCCCGTGATACTGACAAATCAGCATTACTTCAAGATCAGTGCCTGGGTCACTCATTTTCAACTAAAATTGTCTCCAGACAACTTAACTTTTAGCTACGTCAGGTCTTTACGTCTTTTTCTCAAATCTCTAATTTCATGAGTAGTCAATGTGAAAAGGGCCACTTATATAAAATGGCAATGAACAATTCCTTATCCATTTCAAAACTAGGTTGGCCTCACACTGAACTCAACCCCCTCCTGGGGGGGGGGGACTGAGTTTAGAATTCAAATTTTTTTAAATTTATTTTAGAGACAGGGAGAGAGAGAGAGAGAGAGAGAGAGAGAGGACATGAGCTCTCAGAGGAGCAGAGGCAGGGAGAGAGAGAATTTTAAGCAGGCTCCATGTTTAGTGCAGAGC
>NW_027528345.1:3438220-3470797 GCF_008692635.1 Crocuta crocuta
CCCGGCCCCCCACAGGGCTCGAACCCACAATGCTGGGATCATGACCTGAACTGAAGTCAAGAGTCGGATGCTCAACCAACTGAGACACCCCTGGATTGAAAGAGTAAAAATTTTTTTTAACGTTTATTTATTCTGAGACAGAGAAAGACAGGGTATGAGCAGGGAAGGGGCAGAGAGAGAGGGAGACACAGGATCCAAAGCAGGCTCCAGGCTCTGAACCGTCAGCACAGAGCCCGATGCGGGGCTGGAACCCACAGACCGCGAGATCATGATCTGAGCCCAAGCTGGACGCTTAACTGACTGAGCCACCCAGGCGCCTCTGGACTGAAAAATTTAAATGTTACAGGGAAGTGAGTCGGTTGAGCATCAGTCTTCAGGTCAGGTCATTATCTCACAGTTCATGGGTTTGAGCTCCATGTCCAGCTTTGTACTGACAGCACAGAGCCTGCTTCAAATTCTCCCTCTTCCCCTCTTTGCTCCTCCCCCTGCTCATGCACCCTCTCTCTCTCAAACATAAACATTTTAAAAAATTTAAATGTTAAAAAAAAGTGGGAAGGGAATCCTCCAGTAGAAAGTTTTTCTATGCATGACAAAAATAAAAATGATGAAGGAAAGAACTGACAATTTAAATACATAGAAATGTTAAACTGCGGGGTGCCTGGGTGGCTCAGTCGGTTGAGCATCCGACTTCAGCTCAGGTCATGATCTCAGGGTTCGTGAGTTCGAGCCCCACGTCGGGTTCTGTGCTGACAGCTAGCTCAGAGCCTGGAGCCTGCTTCTGATTCTTTATCTCCTTCTCTCTCTGACCCTCACCTGCTCGCTCTCTCTCTCTCTCTCTCTCAAAAATAAGTAAAACATTAAAAAAAAATGTTAAACTTCATATGGTATATGCACTGAAAAACAGTAAGTCAATATGGTTGGGGGGAGTATTTCCAACAGGTATGACAGATACCTTAATAACCTTAATGTGTTAAAACAGGATTTCTAAATCAAAAGTACACACATTTTTTGTTAATTAGCCTTATCAGTTTCCCCTCCAAAAGCACAGATTATTTTAATTAATTATTAGTCAGGTTTGTGCTAAGCACTTTACAACCATGTGAAGTATAATTGCCAATGAACTATAACACAAGTGCAGCATACTGCTTTTATATAAGATGAAGGTGGATTTAGTAAGTAATGTGTTTTACTATTCACTGTCTGAACTCCTGTCTTCAAGAATGACTGCAGGAAGGAGGAAAAAAATTTCTCTACTAAAAACAGTAGTTTAAAAATAGTGGGTCAAACCATTCTCAGCTAAACTAATGGTTCTTAATATTTGGTTTTATAACAATAACCTGGGATATATATCTAAAAATATAGATTCCCAGACCCCACTAACAGGTATTCTGGTTTAAACAGATCTGGACTGGCGACTGAGGACAGGATTTTTCACAGAAATCAGAAAAAAAATTTTTTTAATGATTAAAATTTAAATTATTGAGGGGTGCCTGGGTGGCTCAGTTGGTTAAGCATCTGACTATCGATTTTGGCTCTGGTCATCATCTCGCTGTCATGAGACTGAGCTCTGTCAGGCTATGCGCTGAGCATGGAGCTTACTTGGATTCTCTCTCTTCCTCTCTCTGCCCCTCCCCTGCTCTCATGCTCTCACTCTCTCTCAAAACAAATTAATTAAAAAGAAAAATTGATTCTATTCTTTAAAAAAAATTAATGATTGAAACCATCCCCATATTAGGTACAGTTTTACTGTGCCAGGTACCATGCTCAGTAATCTATTCAAACTACTTCATTTCAATTCCCACAAACAATCCAGTATCACAGATTCTCTTACCTCTACTCTAACTGATGAGGAAATGTATTTAAGGTTCATACAGCCAGGTACGTGGTAAAGCTGGAATCTGGCTCCAAAACCCTAAAGATGCTCAGTATATCCTACTAGTATTCACAAGACCCAGCAAAAATGAGAACTCCACAGCCTAACCAGATCTGAAAAGAGTGAGGTGACTATATACCAACATAATCACGGGTCCAGAAATGGTTCTCATTCATGTTTAGTAGTTCTTGATTCCCCACTTCACACCACCACACAGTTACAATAAGATGAAATCTTGATAATCACCATCAAAACTTATCAGTGAAATGTGAGAATTTAATCATTCTGAGTAGCTAAAGACACAAAATAGTCTAATTCCCTCTACAGAAGTCCTGATGTCTGGTAATAATAACTGCTTTACACTGAACATGTTAATAACAGTCTGTCAATATCAAACAGCTTGCAGGGTTTCTCTGTGTGCGAGAGCCTCTGCCTAGCCAGCATTCTCCTTTTTAAGACGCCACTCACCCTCAACACCAACCACGTTATCCTGTCCACCACAAGGACGTACAAGTGACACAGAGGTGGAGAATCAGAGGTCCCCGTCTTAGACAACACTGACTAGTTAGTCCCTGGACGGACATGTGATACAAATAAATCCAGGGCCTTTTCCTAAACATTTTCAGAAAATTTAAAGCCTCTTCCTAAAAGTTTTTGAAATTTCTAAAAATTTAGAAATTTCCTAGAAAATCTGAAGCCTTTCCCTAGACAGTTATGAGATTAGAGAAGAAACACCACAAACAGCCCATGAATAAAGCCGGTCTACAGTGAAGAAAATTAAGGAGTCCTAGTCCTTAAGGTTCCTGGGAGGTGCCCGGGCATTTTCCTTTCATTTTTGTTCCTGCCAGCAACCCATGAAGCCTATAAATATCTGTTTTGCTTAAGTTGGTTGTACTGGATTTTAATCACTGACAACCAAGGATTCTATTACAAATTAACTAAGGTAAGTTATTACCTACATTTTACAGGTGAGAAAACTGAAGTAGAGAACTCATCAAGGTTTCACAGCAGAGACTGAACACAGGTTTGTCTGACTCTAAGACCTGCACATTTTCTTAAGACCAAAATAATGGATTTAAACCAGATACATTAATTACTAGATTTCAATGAAAAACTGTTTCATCAGCATTTCAGAAATTTTATTTTGGGAACTTGGAAGGACCTTACCAAATAATTTATTGTCATGTAATTTGTGCAATGAATACTTTCTGTAAGAGCTGAGCAGTAAAACCTATCAGATATAACCTAGATCCCATTTGTTTGTTTTTTTAACGTTTATTTATTTTTGAGAGAGAGCACGAAAGCAGTGGAGGGGCAGAGATACAGGGAGACAGGCAAAGTAGGCTCTGTACTGACAGCAGAGACCAAGATTCAGGGCTGGAACTCACAAACCATGAGATCAGGACCTGAGCCTAAGTCAGATGCCCAGGCACCTCTAAATCCCACATTAAATAAATGAGGGAAATAACAGTTTAAGTCTTGTAGGTAAGACTGTTTCAAAAATGTTAAGACTGCAAAGATAATCGAGTCCTACCAAATAAAGATGTTCCTTTCCTCATATCCCAATTTCCACTGATGAAACAGTATTTAGACTAGATTCTCATCACAGACAGAAACTTTACAGAAAGAGCACTGAAGAATCAAAGAATACAATTCTGGTCCGATTACTGATGCCTTCTGGACCTTGGTCAAATCATTTATACACAAGAAGAGGTTAAAACAGATACCTACTCCGTATCCTGCAGTAGCCAAAAAGTTGACCAAACTCTATGAGAAACTTTTTAAAATGTAGGAGTGCCTGGGTGGCTCAGTCCATTCAGTGTCCGACTTTGGCTCAGGTCATGATCTCACAGTTCATGAGTTCGAGCCCCACATCCAGCTCTTGTGCTGACAGCTCAGAGCTTGGAGCCTGCTTGGAATTCTGTCTCCCTCTCTCTCTGCCCCTCCCCCACTAGTGCTCTGTGTGTCTCTCTCAAAAATAAACATTAAAAAAGTTTTTTTTTTTAATGTTTTATTTATTTCTAGGAGAGAGAGAGAGAGAGAGACAGCGTGAGCAGGGGAGGGTCAGAGAGAGAGGGAGACACAGACTCTGAAACAGGCTCCAGGCTCTGAGCTGGCAGTCAGCACAGAGCCCGACGCGGGGCTCGAACCCACGAACCGCGAGATCATGTCCCAAACGAAAGTCGGTCGCTCAACCGACTAAGCCACCCAGGCGCCCCAAACATTAAAAAAGTTTTAATGTTATAAGTACTATCTAAAATTACGAATCCTTAAGAATTCTCCAGCCTCACGTTGGGTGTAGAGACGTCCAATTTCATACAGTGTTTTGAGTAAAATGTTGCTTCCTTACAATTCTACCCAATACAAGAATAATTTTAAATGCTTCACAATCACATAATAGACCATGAACAGCTTTTCCTGAGCCTCATTTTTCATGAGCATATCCAGGTGGGCAGTTACTACCTCTCCCCGGGCATATAACTTAAGAGGTGACACACCCGACTGGAAGTACTTCTGCTTTTATGGACAGTCAGGAATTGGCTTGACTGTCATCAAATCATGGGGTAAAAAACATGACAATCCAGCTTTCCCATGCTGCTCCTCTGCCCAAACGTCCTCCTTTCATTTTGAAAGGGACCATCAACTCTCAGAAGAATGTTAAACAGCCTGCAGCAGACCTGCACTCCCTCTCTTACCAACCCTTACTTTCCGTATCAAAGCAGCCTTTGCCTCTTACTACGGGAGCACGGAGTCGTTCCCAGAGAGGTGCCCACCAATAAAGAAGCCTATTTTTCAAGGAAGTGCAAACGCTCAGATTTTAAGCATTCATAGTGCGTTGCATTCTTTTTTCTTTTAAAATCTCACGGTGACTCCAACTGTAGCAGTGATTTGTGCAAATCCACGTAAGTCACTATGCTGCTTTTTAAACACCGATTTTTAGAGAAAGATATCCCATCCCGCAAAACACGTGAGCAGGTTAAGCATTGCTGATTTTTCTTAACTGGCTTTAAGTTTCAGAACAGACCACTTGTTTCCTAAAGAAAAATTCAAAATACGCATAAAAGCTCTGTCCAGATTTCACGAACCGACTAATAACGAAAATTCAGGCGTTAACACATAAAAATCAGACGCCCCATTCAAGAGACGGGGGGAAAATCGAACCAAGGCGCCAGCCTGATGTTTAAATATCTCAACTCGAACTCCATGGAAACAAGAGGGAATTTCCACTAGCCAAACAGCAAGACGGCTTTTGTGGGGCACCTTTTACTTTCAAAGAATTTTTTAAGAGGGGAAAAAAACAACTGTCAATTAAAAGTTGAAAATTAATTTCCATCTGCTTTAAAGAGCGCGTACGGAATGGGTCAGAAGGCAAACATAAAGAGCATGGGGTGCTCTCAGGCCGGGCTCACCCCCGGATGGAGGGGAAGGAGGGAAATGAGAGAAGGGGTCAGGGACGGCGGCAAAGAAGCGGGAGGCAGGGGCTCCGGGGNTCCTTCTTCTCTCCCCCCACCCCTTCCCCTCCTCGCCCCGCCCAACCACCTTCCCCGGCCGGCCGACAACCCGCCCCTAGCCGTGACCCCGCCTCCGCCGCCGTGAGCCCCTCCCAGGAGGGCTGGTAGCTATGGGGCGCGCAGGCGCAATGAGCGAGAGAGACCTGGGCGCCCTGGGGTCCGAGGGACACAGAAGGAATGCGGAGCAGGTACCTCCTGAGTCAGGTGGCTCTAAACCGAAGAGGAGAGGTATGGCAAAATACACTGCCGACCCAAATTCAAATGATGGTTCTTCCACATGGTGGTTTGTGACGTTGAGCAAGTTAAATTCTCTTGAGCATGTTTCTTCATCTCTAAAACGGAGATAATATCCACATGATAGCGTAGTGGCTAAGATTAAATTGCTTAACGCACGAAAAACGCCTTGCACCTGGAAGGCATTTGATTAAGCCATTTTTAAGTTCCATCTTCCTCAGCAGGGACTTTCCCAGCCTCTAAGTTACTGTAATACTTTATGAACCATTTTCACCCAGATATTTAATTACGTCGTAATGCTGTTGACTATCCGTATCCAGCCTCCCAACGAACCTGTTAAGGGCATGTTCCTCTGGGGTCCGCTCTATTGCATCTTTTGTTCACCTTGTTTACAACTCATCATTTGCATGTCAATAGCAATTAATATTCTCCTTAAAGGCTTTCTCTTTAGCTTTCCATCCCTTCTCCCTCTTTCTCAACCATATTAACACTCAATTCATTTATTGAACATTTATAATGCATCACTATGTGCCAAGCACTATCCCTTGATGTATAAAGGTATAAAGACACCTAGCTGGGCATAGGGGGGACAGAAAGTTCGTAAGTAAGTGGGACTTATAAATAAATGTAATACTAGGAAACAGATATTATGATATAAGCCTGTAAAGGTGTGGGCAAGCACAGAAAGGAGCCATCAGTTCTACTGAGGGCATGCTCAAAAGACACTTCATAGTAAAAATGGACCCAGAGTCTTGGGTGGGGTACAGGAGGGAATTGCAGGCCGAGGGATCAACGAAACCGGTTCTTGTGTCTGAGAAACTGAGAAGTTTGATACTAGCAGCTAAGTGAATGCAAGGGAGGATATGATGAGTGTTAAGACTGTAGAAGTTGAAGGGGCCAGATACTTGAGTGCCTTGTTTGGTATACCAAGAAGTTTGAACTTAATCTAGTGCAGAGTTGGGTGAACTATTGAAGGGTTTTTAAATTACGAAGTAAGATGATTACATTTACCTTTTAGAGAGCAGGTTCTGGCCCCAGTGTGGAGGCTGGGACAGAAATTAAGATTAGAGCCAGAAAGCAGTTACAGTCCCAAAAAGTGAGGGAAAGGAAGTTGGCTTTAAACACACACACACACACACACACTTACACACTTTGTGGAGAAAAATCATGCTGTTAAACTGTTCAGATTGCATTTGGAGCTTTGAAGAGTTTGGCAATGAGAAACAAAGTGGGGGAAATGCTGTGTAATTTACCAGTAGTTTTCCATTTGGAATCCCTACACACACACACACACACACACACACACACACACACACACACAAACTGCTGGCTCTGTGACCCTGGGAAAGGCACTAAAGAAATTTAAGCCTCAGTTTCTTCTATAAGGATGAAATTTCTTGCCTTCCCTGAGAAAAAAATGAAAACTAGCATGTTATCAAGATGTGTAAGTAGAATTAAAACATACACTTATTCATTCAGTAAACATTTATTGAATATATTCTACATGCCAGACAAGGGGCTAGAGTGTACTGCCCTTGAAGGGATGACAGGCAAGTAAAAATGACGACAATAATAAATTAATCCTTCTACTACACCTTACAATTCGTAGAGAAATAAAGATAAACTCAACGAAGTACAAAGATGAATCACAAAGCACTTATAAGAACGGAAAATAGATTTTGAGAAAGAAAACTAAAGGATATATTACCAAGAAACTAGATTGAGCTAGTACTCAAATAGATCAAAGATGTTTAAAGAGATGCCTACCACAATTGTTTTCTGTTTCAACAAAGAAACTAAATGCAGTAAAAATAAAGAATAATTTAATGACCCACAGATTGTTAAAATACTGAAATGGCGATTTTCATTCTTCAATGATTTATGGGAAGAGCATATCTGGAAGAATAATCATCCGTTTACTTGACATCAGGATTCTGAGCCATATCACAGCCCTTTATATTCCTTTTAATCCTGTAATTAAAAAGGAAATTCTATTGAAAAAATATATAAGGCATTCCAAAATTAGTAATTATTTTTGCATTACCCACAGCCTTAACTGGCTATCATGTAGTATAAGAAGCCCTGCGCATGCCCTTCTGATCATTTCCAGGATTCACGTATTTATATATATATATATTTTTAATGTTTGTTTATTTTTGACACAGAGAGACAGAATGTGAGCAGGGGAAGGACAGAGAGAGGGAGACACAGAGTATGAAGCAGGCTCTAGGCTCGGAGGTGTCAGCACAGAGCCTGATGCGGGGCTCCAACTCACAAACCAAGAGACCATGACCTGAGCTGAACGAAGGCAGACACTTAAACGACTGAGCCACCCAGGTACGCCTGCAAATTTTTATATTCTTATTAATTTTGAATTATTGAAAATGATTTATTTTTGAGGCCACAATAGTTATATATTTCTTTCATTCATTGTAACATGTATGTACGCCCAAGTCTATTTTTTAATCTCTAGACTACCCTCTCAATTCTCTAGTAACAGCCTGACTATATACAAATTTTTAATCAGTGTATATCTTCCCTTCATCCTGTTAGAAAGCTAACTTAGGTGGACGAAAAGAAATTTGAAAGTAGCAATGTTTGTTGTTTAAATTATGGAGATATGGATCATTCCATGACCTAGAAAACTTCACAGATTCAAAATAATCCAAATTTCAAGAAGTGTATATTCAAAAGATCAATCTTGATTATTGCTATAGCTCCTAGTACATTTTGAGTATATAACCGATATTTAATGTTTTTTTCATAAATTTTCTCAAAAGCACTCTATAGCAAATGTAGGGTTCTGTTCAACATTCCTTTCCTATTTCTGTCTACCTTTTAGTATTTCTTTAAAAAAGAAAAAGAAAAATCCTCTGGAGGAAAAGGTAAATTCTATATCTTTTCAGAGTAAAGTTCAAAAACTTTTCTATATAACTTTACTTTATAATGGTCTATGCTAAATCTGATTTAACATTTATAACACTTACATGAATTAGATGCCATTTTCTTTTAAGGAACAGGGAACCTGAAACTTTGAGAAGTTTGTCAATCCCATCACTAATAATGCAGATCCATAATTCAAATGGCAATCTTTGAGGATCCAACACAGGTTTGTTTTTTCCATTGTACCATGCTGTCTCACTATGAACAAATAAATGCTAATCTGAGTGATGCAAATTAGAAGTAAAAGAAAAAAGAAAAAAAAATCATGTTCTATGAAAACCCCTTCGACTGGTCTTCATTGAGATTAAAACAAAATTTACAGTCAGTGAAATACAAGTCAGATTAGGTGCAGAACACAAAGAATCAGAAACTTAGACTAAAAGTGAAAACTATTCTCTCTTCTGGTTGGCCTCTAGTGAAATCTCATTTGCCACAGTCCATCTCCTAGAAACCTTGTCGGGCTGGAGGAAGAAGTTGGAAAATAGTACTGTCCGTTTGAACCAGAAGTATTTCAATTTAGGTGTTCATTCAGACCAGTAAATGTAGGGGAAAGGTAGAATCTGGTAGGATGAAAGAGTAAAGCAATTCTCTTCCTTCTCAAAAAACTCATAGGCCACATGATTCAAAAACATGGCAGTGGAAGACCAATGAATGGGGACACCTTAGCTCCTGTACGATCCCTGAATTGGCTGGCATTTCCATCCACAAGGGAGAGTATGGATGGGAGTAAGGAATATCCTATGGACCATCTCTGTACTTCTCCCTCATTCAGTCTTCAGGAATTCTCCATTGCTATTAATACAACAGATTATAATCTATTATTTTGTAAATGGTATCAGTAAAATTAAAAGCTAGATTTACAGGGAAATTTAGTCATGAGGAAAATTAGAATTAATATACACAATGCAAAAGTTCTCTGAAAATCTGCCATCAGTCAAGGTCTTGATTACAATAACACCAACATCTTTTTCCTGACCCAGGTCACCAAAAGTTGAAGGCTGAAAATAATTAAGAATTCTGATACCATCACACTTCAGAAGTGTAGTGCATAGTGGAAAAAATAAAATCAGAATGCTTGTTACTCATATTCCTTTCCATAAAGGACTAGACAACCCTATGTTATATTTGGTTTTTTACTTTTCTGTATTCTTAATATAAAGAAAAAAAAAAGATTCTTTTTTACTCTAATTATGTTATACTGTCCCCTATTTATCTTATCCTGTACTGGAAACCTAGGCTTTTTAATCTTGTATTAAAGAACTACCCCTTAGGCCTAAGGCAAGATCATTTTGCTCTTCTGAGAATTCAGCCTACTTTCCTTTTTAAAAAAAAACAAAATGCTTTCATTGCCATTTTGTCTTCTAGGAGTCTTCTCCCAAACTACTTTTACACAGTATCCCAACTCTTCTCAATCTTGCTGACTCCAAAAGTAAACAGTCTCATTTCATTGTTGCTATTACTATAAATTAAGAGAATAGTGAAAATAATACATACTAAAAAGTCTAAATTAATAAATCTTGGAACTCAGCTTAGTTTCTGAATTCTCTTGCTAAAAGAGTTAATGGAAACATGGAGATGAGAGCAGCTTTCATCTAAACTCCCTACTTCCTTGGAGACTAGCAGATCTAAACCTGCCACTCCTCAGGAATTCCAAATGCAGAGGCCTCCATTTCACTGGGACCTCACCCCAAAAGTTCTCATTGGGGCTTATCTTCACATATTGAAATGAAGCAATTTTTTAACCTAAAAAATAGTATAACTCCTTAGCCTTATTTACAGAAGAGATTTGAGGGATTTTATAAGAACACAAGGAAAAACATTAACGTCAGAATCTAGAAAAATATCGATCAAGAGTGATATGGCAGGCAATGAGTCCTACATCCTATTAACATTAAGCCTAATTTGCAATTTTTCTCAGAAATGGAAGGCAATCAATAAATTATCTGCATTATCCATAAGAAAAAGGCAAATTTCCTTACGTGAATTAAAGCTTTTCCTGAAATACGTCTGAATAAAATTTTTCATTTGGATTCTGGGTAATGTTCCCTCATCATCTTCACAAAAGGGAATAGCAGACCTCATTTAGCTGATTATGGATCTTTAAAAATGAGTATAGGAAAGATTATAATCTTACATGGCTTAAAGTCTTAAAACTTTGAAAATTCAAGTTTGAGTAATGAAATGGAAGCTAGTAAAACTACTGTTGACAACCTACATTATCAGCTGCAACTGTCAAGAAGAGATCCAAACATTTTAGTGTGGACTTGCAGTGGATACTTAGGCCAAACTGAGTTTCCTAGGGGGGGAAAAAGTGGCAAGCACTCCCTCTGCTACTTCTGTATCTTATACATTTTTATTGTTGTAGTAATGGCATTCTCATTACTTATTTACAGATCTCTTCTCTAAGATATGAGCTCCACTTTTGTGTCCTCTTGATAACCAATCCCCGGCCCAGTGCTGAGCACACAAAATATACTCAATAAATGTTCACAGAATTAAATACTGATATAAAGACAACCTAGTTCAGGGAAATACTGAAAGTGTTACAATAGTAAAATACCTACTACACTCTACAACTACTAATATGGAAGAAAAGAAAAAGAAAACATGAAACATATCCCAGAACACTGAAGCCTTTCAGAGCTCTGCCTGATTTCTCCATAAAAGTACCTGGTCTTTTAAGAGCATTTCATATGCTTCAGAACTGGCCCATTCTGTAAAGACAGGAATATTTACACTGGCTAAATATAAAGGCCGCATTTAAAACATTTATATTATCTGGGCTAGTGGGGATGTACGTTCAGGAAAGTAAAGTGTTCATATAATTCAAGATAAAACTTCACTAGGACAACTTCTTAAAATGAACTGGTTTTGAAGAAAATGGCTTTAAAGTTATTACACATTGCTACCCTAGTAAACAGAGCTGAAACTTTAATGACATTCATTATGAAGATGTATCACAGTATGTTTTTAAACGTTCTCAGAGACAGACAGGCTACTATTTGTTCTTTCTGCCTTCCTAGAGATTCTTCTCTTCAACCACCCAGATTGGGGTATCCCAACACCCCGTGTCCTAATTTCTGCTATTTTTGCTGTGTTTGTTTTTCTCCTACTCCTTCCCTCATTTTTTCCCCTTTCCTGTCCTTCCTTGCTTTGATCTTGCTGGGGTGTGTTCTCTATCACCCTCAATAGCCAGTGAGGGCATTCTTCTTCTGCTTTCACAAAATGATCAGTCACATCCTGTATTTTGTAACCTTCAGTGTCTTTTGATTCTGCTCAGCTATTTTTGTCACTGATGACTTTTCTGCACTTCAGTTTTTCTACATTCATTGTTCTAGACAACGGAAAGTGCCTGTGGTTGAGGGCAGGGGAGGCCGGTGCCAATAAGTCAAAGTATCATTTTATGGTTATCCTTTCTTATACATTCACTTTTCTGTTTCAGTTAATTTTTAAAGTACAATACAGAAGGTCCTATCATTGCCCAATTCCTGTATCAGGTCTTTAAAAGATTCCAGAAGAGGTAATTTGCAGACCAAGCAAATAAGTAAAAAAAAAAAAAAAAAAAAAAAGTGCCACAGTGGAAACTGAAACTCCTAGACCATTTAGCATCAATGCATAGCACATGCAGAAACTACATTTTTAGGCAGTAAGGACTTTTGCCTAAAAGAAAGGTAATAAATAAGCTATCAACTTAGAAAAGCTGAGGTTCTCTTTCTTTTTTAATGTTTTCACTTTGTCTACTACCACTATAATTTTAGGAAAGCATTTAACAAAAATAAAACCTTTAAGTCAACTATTTTCTACTGTGTAATACAAAAGGTTTTTAAGAATATGTATTTCTGGTGTGCCTCAAATTATATCTTCATTCTTAATTATATCAAAATAAGGTAATAAACTCTGAAAAACATTCAAATTCTCTTTTTGTATGGAACTTGGTTAAAAGAACTCACTGCTAAAACTACAGGATAAATTGATGAGAGACAGTTTAAAATGTCTAAGCCTAAGCTTTAAAATGTCTAAAAATCCTAAGCCTAGGCTCTGAATCTTTTTTGCATATTTTAACATCAGGTATATTTATGGAATTTGGGTCTGTTTCCTGGTTTGGAAGTGTATTTGAGGTAGGGTAAAACTAAAGCAAATGAAGATCATTGTGATTAATGAGAGGAAAGTAAAATCTCAAACTAGCCAACTCAGTTCCTTTGTCCTAGCTCATAACGCATGCCAACACAAAGTAGGCTGGTCTGGATCAGAGCAAGCATCTGATGTAGAAAATTCAGTGTAACCTGCAGAACACAATTCCTTTTGGTCACCCAAGAGGGTATGCAAATAACTTTTTGTTACAAAGAGTATTTTTGCATTTTTGTAATGGGATTTTACCTATAAAGATAGTAAAGGCTCATTTACTGAGCAGCCAGTATGTGTCATGTAATTGATAACAATTTTATGTGGATATTTAATCCTCCCAAAAACTTGATGAGTTCGATTTGATTACCATTATCCCTGTTTAATAGATGGGAAGTGACCTTGAGTAATTTACTCAAGCTCACTTAGGATCCAAAACAGGGATTCAAAGCATCAGACACCCGTTAGCACTCTAAATTTCCCTATTTACTATAGTAAATATACTCCCCACCTATATAAAAAGATGTCTATACTCCATTCTGGTAAAATCCTATCTTCTGTCAGATACTCTCTCACAGTCCATTTAAAATACATCCTGAAAGTATTTGATCATCATAAGACCCAGTGCCTCCAAAGCATAGTTTTGATTTAAAAATTAGAAGATTTTCCCTATTACAATTATTATTTGTAATTTTTACTGTGTTTAAAGTTTTAAACATTTGAAACATGTTGAAAAACAATAAACTATGACAAAAAATTTTCATGTTTTAAAAGAACATAACCAGTTAGCTGGGGTTCCATTAAAAGTATCTTACAATAAAAGCGAATTTTAATTTTTCATTTAACAACACTAAAGAATGAGGTATATAAATGTTTTAATCACAGACTTTTACTGTATGCAATTAACTATATTTCACAACTAGCATCTTACAAAAAAGACAGTCCCATTGTGCCTGGAAAAAGTACTGCAATTAAACAGAAAATTACATTACCACAAGAAACCACCAAATATCACAACTGTCAGGGTCTACAGTTTTTTTTGGTTTGTTTTGTTTTTTGTTTTTCTGTTCTTCGAATGTGATCATAGTGTTTTTAAGTGGTATTTTGTATCCAGGTTATGTTTTTAAGTTAATTTATATTCCAGGAGTCTCCTAGAGGTGGATATATATTGAGCAAATGGCTAAAAGAAGCAGGAGACCCTAGGAGAATTTAAGAAGTACTGTGTGGTTTCTAGGTTGGATTTTAAAATACAACATGAAACACATTATTTGTTGTAAACAAAAATGCAAAATCTGTAGTCATAAAAATATTTTATTGGTAATTTTACATAATAGTAAGTGGGGCTGTAAATACTTTTTATTTCAGGATATTGATAAATGCATAAACTGGCAGTTGTGTCTGAAAATAGGATACTATGATTTTCATAAAAATCATTATATTTAATAAGAGGCCAATTAAACTGATTTAAGATTAAGATATTTCCCAGATCTGTGCAACAGTTCCCATTTCTGTATTAATTAGATTCATACTTCTATGACCCTGCACAAGTTTGGGGCAAGACAACAGTGATAAAACTATTATTAAGTTAAAGCTTTTCTAAACTTTCAGCTTTTAAAATATGTCAGGTTTCTTTTCTGTTTTTGCCAAATGTTTATAATTATTTGAACTGTAATGTTTTTTATCATACAGAAAATATACCAGTGTTCAATGACAAGAGCACTAAACCTGAATTATAAAGCTAAATAATCAATGTTTTATTGTTTACTACTCTGCTAGTAAAACATTACAATAATGAATGTTTTAAAAGATAAACAAAAACAAAGATAAAACCAGAAACATAATTCAGGAACAATAATTTAGTAAAATGTGTCAAAAACATTGGCAACGGTTCATACAAATTCTTTATTTAATAACAATTTTCCTATTTAACCACACCAAGTACCAGCAGGTGTATTTAAGAGGATAACCATTAAGAAAATCCTGTTGCAGCAATAGTTGATTAAGTTGATCTTTGACTTGTATACATATAACTATTTGTTTCACAATTCTCAAATAATACATATTTAGGCAGCTTGCACTATGTTATAAAAATTGAAATTCGTACATGCCAATAGTAGAGAATTATGTGTTAGAATTCACTAAACTAAAAGTGAAAATAGACTTACCAATAACACTGCATAATGAATAATTCAACCACATTTTCATGGCACCTTTAACTGTGGAGACCAAAATGTTAAGTCTGGAAATGTTTGGTAGGCATAGATTGCGATAAAGTCTAACAAATTCCTATTTTATGTAAAACACAAATTATGGATTGTGCATGAATATGTTTGTCATGAAAATGTGGTACCTCTTGGCATAATCTGTGTATTTGCATGTTATGACAGAAGTGACTAAGAAATTGGAGAAAATAAACTTTAATGAGATTCTCCATTCAGTGATGAGGCTTCTCCTCTGGGTGAAGATGACCTGGACATTCCCCTCTCTGTGTTATCAGAGCTAGACCCACTCTGACTGTGTTGATCTGCAGAAGCAGCACTAGATGCAGGCGGTGACTTCGTTTTCTCCTTAAAGTCTGTAATAATGACTGTCAGATCTCCAACGGTAACTTCCAAATGCTGAGCACTACTCCGATCCACGTTTTTCAATCTTGGCCTAAACACAAAAAATGAAAATATTTTAAACTAGTTTTTCTCTTTACCAACTTTCTGAACATATACTGAATTAGGAAAAAATAACAAAATGAATACATCTATATTTAAAGCTGTAGATTTATGTATAACAAACCAAAAAGTATAATTAACCGTTTTAAATCATTAACATTAATCAAACCAATCATTGACGAATCTTCTTCAACATGACACACTGATACTCTGGAAGCAGTGGTCTCTTAATTGTGCTTTTATGGCTTTATCATAATTTTGCAGATGGCTCATAAATTTTACTAAAATAAATGTTTTAGGCAGTAATGACATAGTTTTATCACAGAGTAAGTTGATAACTGTTAAGGCTCAGTTATATGCAATGCTCTTATTCCAAAGATGTACACTAATAAGGGCATCATGATTATCTATTCTGCCTGTACCCATGAAGATTTTAATTGGTCAAAGCCCATGCAAGTATCTGTTTAGTATTGTGGATATTGCTCTGACTTTATGACTAAACAAGAAACAGCTCAAATACAAATGTCTTTTGAAGGGAAGGAGGGAGGGTGGGGAGGGAGGGGAGGAGAGAAGAGAAAAAAGAAAATAAAAGAAGAGAAGAGAAGAACAAGGAAAAGAAAAGAGAAGAGAAGAAAAGGCATCCTTAAATTTAAGCTTATATTGGTGGCCTCTGTTTAATTCCTAATATACTTCTCAAACTCAGAAAAACACTTTCATGATATTTTATGATAAAGGAGATGAAATCTTTTACTTCTACTTTGTATATGAACAGATTAATGTCAAAAGAGTATATTAAATTAATGGTTTGTTTTATTATTTCAAAAGTGCCATAAAACACTCTTCAATTTACCTGGTTTTCTTATGACTGTTCTTTTTGCTAGTTGTTTCCTTTTCACTCTTTTCTTTTTCTACTTTATCTTTTTTCTCTTTCTTTGACTGTGTAGGGGGCACAAACTGCTGGGTAACCTGCTGTGCAACCAACTGGGAGACAGGTCGAGGTTTCCTGTGTGCATGTTAAAAAGAAAGTTTTTTAAATTATAACTTAAGAATATACATTCTTTATGAGAATAGCTCAGATCCTAAGAATGCAGATACATGACATTATTTTCAAGCCCAAAAAATCCTTATATGTGAGATAATTTAATGTGCCATTTAACAGATTTTACACACACACACACACACACACACACATTATTCTCTTTCCTATCCAACAAAAACATAACTATAATAACAGTTAAAAGTTACAGCCTAAGATATATGGTCAAACCATGAGAATACAACTGTTACATAAATCAATGTGAAAATTATTTTAAAAAGTCTATCAAACCGAATGCTCATAGGGAAGCACACATCTAAATAAACATGAATTTCAAAAACTTAAACTTGAAAATTTATACTGAAATATCCTTTAAATGTATCCCTTCTCCCTCACAGAAGGAAACAGCTAACCTAACTACCCATGACAATGGCTACTTGCTCTTTCCTCTAAAATATTTCCTTTATTCATTTAATATTTGAGAGTCAAATTTTCTCTTTATTGCTAAAATCCTTGAGGTTCCTTTTATCTCTAGCCATAATCTCAGCATGCTTTTTTGACCTTAGCAATCTGTCTAGTCCTTTGAGACTTGCCTACTTACTCACTTATTCATTTAAATATATTTATTGAGAACGTACTGTAAAAATTGCACCACGATATCTGAAATGTAGCTTGGCTTCATGCTTTACTGCCAGTACAAACTGTCATTCTACTAGTCAAGGATCCCTCCAGCTTTATGGTACAGCTTGGGCAACTGTGGTCAGGGTTCGAAATAAACAATCTCTAAGTTTTTAAAATGAGAGGCAGAGAGTGAGGAGGGGAAATGGGAGGAGTGAAACTGTAAGGGAAGGGAGAATAAGATAAACATAAATTTTAGCAGATGGTCTTCAAAACAATAGTAATTTTATTGCCTGGAAATCCTGAACCCATTTGGGTCAGTAGAGTTATTAAAGAATCTTTTTGTTGTTGTTTCTCTAAAGCCATGACAGAATAGAAACCACTGAGAAAATACTGCACTGTCTACAATGCAAAACTTTAAGGAGGAATCCTTTTAAGGGGTAAATAGGAAACACAGTATGTAAACAGATTTCAGTAGATGGATGATGAATTTTGTTTAGGGCCTACAGAGTCTGAAGTACAGAAAGCATATCCAGGAAAGATATATAACAATTTAAGAAGTAGGATCGATAGGTATCAGGGTTAATGATGAAGATCAAGAATTATACAAAGGAAAGTTATATTGAAAGCATGGTAATTAATGGCTGAACTTGATATGGAAATAAAATTTTTTTAAATGGATTAAGACAATGGTTTGGGGGGCACCTGGGTGGTTCAGTAGGTTAAGCTCTTGGCTTAGGTCATCCCTGCATCAGGCTCTGCACAGACAGCTTGGGACCTGCTTGGAATTTCTCTCTCTCAAAATAAACATTTAAAACACACACACACAATGGTTCTGGCAATTTAGGGTACATCATGATCCCCAGCAAGACCTGTTTATAGCTTGCTTAGCCCCATGCCCAGAGTTTCCAATTCAGCAGGCCCTGGGGTGGAGCCTAATAATTTGCATTTCTAACTGGTTTCTGAGTTAGTTGATGCCTCTGATCTAGCCCACACTACACGAAAAAGCTTGAAGAACTGCAATGTATTGTTACTACTGCCAAATAAAGATCGAGATGGAGAGCAGGGAATGGCAAGGCAATGAAAAAAAGCCAGGCTAAACAGATAGGAAGGAATCCAATAATAAAAAGCTAAAGAGTCGGATTCACCCTTAAAGAGGAGAGATCACTGAAGAAATTCAAAATTTAATTTTACAAAGATTACTGGCAGCAGTCTAAAGGGGAAAGATACCTCAGAATGGCTGGGAAACTGTTAGAAAAGCTACTTTAATAGATTAGGCAAGAATAAAAAGGGCTTGAACTAAGGAAGCAACAAAGGGGTAATGTAAGACAGGCTGAAGAAGTAGAATAAAAGATGTGGTAACTGTGTATACCTTTCACCCTTCTTAACCAACAAATATTCATCTAGAAAAACACAAATCCTTGCCCTCATGGAGCCAATATTATGTGGGTGGAATCAAACAAAAAATAAACACAGAGTCTTAAATGTTCATTTAAATGCTACAGGGAGAAAATGAGGCACATAGAGATTGTTGGAAGAATGGCAATTGTATTGTTTCCTTTTGTAGCATGTAAGTCTCCACAAGGAAAGCTTTATGCACCACTGTAAAACTTAGTACCTAGTACAGTTCTGAAAAAGTACTAGATACTTAGTATTTATTGTTGAATGATAAAATCAAGTTTAACAAGGAAGAAAGATATATTTTAAGAAAAGGAGTACTGTGAAGGGCATCTGTGTGGCTCAGTCAGCATCTGACTCTTGATTTTGGCTCAGGTCATGATTTCAGGGTGGTGGGATGGAGCCCTGTCTGAGCCCTGTCATTCTCTCTCTTGCACACATATGTGCACTCTCAAATTAAATTAAAAAGAAAAAAGAGTATTATCTCTAAGGTTACTCATTGGACAGGATCAACCACTCACTACACAGAAGTAAACAAGTAATAACGTAAGAGAAGGGAGAATTAATTTATCTTTTCATTATGTTGGAAAGTGGAAAAAGAAAAAGCTCAAAGGTGTGGCAGGGTTGAAAAAATATTTGTTTAAACTAATGCCTAGTGAATAGTGAATCACGTAAAATTCAATCATTCCAAGATATAAAATGCAATGGAGGTACAGTCATCATTTGCTCTCCCAAGGTAATATGGATTACTGAATCTCTTCCTTCCATAACAAATGACCGTTTAACAATTTCCTTTATTATAGTTTGCAATGTCACTCCCTCCATCCTAAAATTTAGTGCAAAATAAGTAAACAAAAATCTTAATGATTAAATTGAATTAAAAATAAAAAATTACAAACACTGAAATAAATTTACATGCTTTTGAACCAGAGCAGAAATCCTGACATTTCTATCAATAAATTGATGTTAGTTACTGAGTAGCCATTATGTGCTGTGGTTAAGTACAGAATATTTTTATAACATGATCAATCACTCCCTCACACCTCTAAGCATTTGTCTCCCCAGTGGGTTCCCAACTACTATGTGACACTGTTCCTCAACATCTCACTCCCACTTTTTTCAAGTTTATTTATTTTGTGTGTGTGTGTGTGTGTGTGTGTGTGTGAGAGAGAGAGAGACAGAGAGAGAGAGAGAGCACAAGAGTGAATGAGGGGAAGGACAAAGAAGGGGAGAGAGAGAAAGAATCCCACGCAGGCTCTGGAGCTGTGCAGAGCCTGATTCGGGGCTTGATCTCACAAACCATGAGATCATGACCTGAGCCTAAATCAAGAGTCGGACACTTAACCGACTGAACCACCCAGGTGCCTCCCCACTCCTGCTTTTATGTGAGAAAGGGACAATCCCAATTCCCTAACTTCAGTGTCTTGTAACTGTTGCCAAGTCTTTTTCATATGTAACAAGGGTTATCTCTCCAGAATATTCTGGGAATCATTCCCCCTTTTTATAAGGGCCATCAATCTGAAAATGTTAGTAGAGCCTGATTTGCTTCATAACTCAACCTTATGGTTGAATTAAATAAATTTACGATTTATTTTTAAATGAGTTATGAATCTAAAATTCGTGTTATACTCTCAGTGTTAAGAAACTACTCAATAAAGGCACACAGAACAATTAGTTAAACTGGTCAGGTGAGAGGCTGGCCTCCAAAAACAAGCTAAAAGACTACCACATCAAACTGGAAGTGAAGTAATAGTATAAAGGGTCTACTCTGTGGATAATCAGAAGAATGGTATTGAAGCAGTGAATCCGATGATGTTTCATAAGGATAACCCAAATGGATGCGTAACTAAGAGGGATAAAGAACTCTCCCCAAAATGGTAATAAAATGAAAGAAATCAGGGGAATTTATAAGCCCAGTGCTGTGTACTGAATGTCTGTGTCCCTTGCAAAATTCATATATTGAAATCCTACCTCTCCAAGGTGATAGTATTAGGTGTGTGTGTGTGTGTGTGTGTGTGTGTGTCAGGGGGCGGAGGGGGAAGGGGGATTTGAGAGGTGATTGGGTCATGTGAATATAGCCCTCATGGCTAGTGTTCTTGTAAGAGATCCCAAAGAGATCCCTTGCCTCTTCTGCCATGTAAGAAAAATGGCTGTCAATGAGGAAGTAGATCCTTATCAGGCAGCTAATCTGCCAGTACCATGATCTTAACCTTGCAGCCTCCAGAACTGTGAGAAATAAATGTTTTTTTTTCATAAGCCACCTCATTTATGGAATTCTTGTTACAGCAGCTCAAACGGACTCAGGCAGTTGCTGGAAAGCCAAGAATAGGTCTACTCTAAATAGGAGGTCCTGATATACTTGGTGTTAATTATGTTAGATTTATAGATTTAATAAAACATATGTTAGTGATCAATCACTGAATTCTACTCCTGAAACCAATATTGCACTATACATTAACTAACTAGAATTTAAATGAAAATTTTAATAAAATAGAAGCAAAGCAGTCCTTTGGACAAGTGTGAATGTAAGACTAGTGGTCTAATAAGCAACTATGTAATCTCTGTAACTAGTGTTGTTAATGATTTTGTTATTTTTCAATCACCAACAAATCTATAGTGATTCCCTTTTCCCTTAAGAAAAATGTTATTTATTTCTGTTCTTGAATAGTTACACCTGTTTCTCTCTTTTTTTATCGGAGACTTTCCTAAATGTGTAATGGTCCATTCCTTTATTCTTAATGATGGTTGACTGTTACTTAAAGATTATGATTTACTTAAAGCTCCATTGTTCTAGAGTTATTTGATCTGGTTCAACTTTGGGAGAAAAGCAGCACAAAATATAAATACACAGGTACACAGACAGGCTAATTACTGAAGTGAAGTTCTCTGCTGCTCTCTAGAGGCTGAATGTGCTTTAAAGATCCTTCACTGAAAATAGGAGGATAGGGGGAACAAAGCTTACCTTTTCAACATATCATAAAGTGACTCACTTTCACCAAGTTCCACTAAAAAGAAAGCCCTCATATTTCCAGGAATATTAAAGTTTAAACTATGGGGGCAAGGCGCCTGGGTGGCTGAGCTGGTTCTGACTTTGGCTCAGGTCATGATCTCTCAGTTCATGATTTCGAGCCTCCCCCCAACCTTGGACTCTGCTGACAGCTCAGAGCCTGACACCTGCTTTGGATTCTGTGTCTCCATCTCTCTCTGCCCCTCCCCCACTTGCACTCTGTCTCTCTCAAAACTAAACATTAAACAAAATTTAATAAATAAGTTTAAACTATGATCCATTTTCTACTTAATGAGAAAAATCTAGAGGATAGTAGGAAATTTTAGAGCTGGCAGATTGATAACTCAGAAAATAATGAGCAGGGTGACATTTTTTTAGATGTGCCTTTTTTTATATTCAGGGATTTATCATTCATGGTTTTGACGGTACATCATAATGCCAAAGATTCTGTAAAAAGGGGGACAAAAATCATCTAGTTAGTAAATTACCATATCTCAACGGCATTCTACTCTCATTTACATAATGTCATGACTACACTGTAACTTGTGAAATATGATATTCAAAAATTGGGTAATCTCCGTATGTCTATGTATCCTTCATAAACAGCCCAAATGGACTGTGTAAAGTTTTACAGGTCTCCTGATTTACTGTAACATAAAAAAAGGTGAAATTTCAACCATAATAATAATAATAACCATCAGAATGAAACATTTTTAGGAGCTGCTTCTTTTTCCATGTGGGCAGAAGACTGGTACATGGTGCTTGGTATATGCCATTTCTACCTATGTGTCTGCCTTCTATCCCCACTACCCCACAACAAAAATTCTATGTGCTAAATACTTTAAGAAAAAAATGTTTCAAGCTTGATCAACCTCATCACAATTTATCTTTGTCAAGTTGGACAAGCAAAACAAGTAAGATATAAAATATTTACTGGTTCTTTTCTAACAGAAGCAGCATAACTCATAGATCCAAAAGAAACAGTCTTCATGACACTAAAATATATGATAAAGTGAAGCAATACAATAAATTTCAGTGAGTAAAAACAGCTGAAACTTGTGAGTCCATCAATACACTGCTAATAAAAACCAAAAAAACTAACCCAAGTAGATTTTATAAGCAACTACCTTGTTTCATTTAACAAATGTTACTGCACGCGTACATGAGTCAGGTATAGGTAAGATGCTGGAAGTTCACAATGGGTAAGACAAACATCGTCTGTGTGCTCACTGAATTTACTTAGCAGATGAGACAGAAACCATATAAAAGTAAACTTAAAAAAAGTAAGTTTTGTCAAAAGTACTTAAGAAGAAAAAAACCAGTGTGCTGTAATGGCGAAAACAGAAAGCAAACTTATTATAAACAGAGTGGAAAGAACTTTATTTAGTTCATGTTTAAACTGTCAGTACACCAGGAAAAAGAGCCATCAGCATGGGCCTTTTTTTCTTAATTTTTTAATATATTTAAGTTTTTATTTTATTTTTTGAGAGAGAGAGATGGCAAGTGAGCGAGTGCAGGAGAGGAGCAGAAAGAGAAGGCAAGAGAGAGAATTCCAAGCAGGCAGAATCCCTGTCAGCGCAAAGCTCGACGTGGGGCTCGAACTCACAAACCACGAGATCATGACCCCAGCCAAAATCCAGACTGAGACACCTAACCTACTAAGCCACACAGGCACCCCTAATTTTTTTAATGTTTGTTTATTTTTGAGAGAGAGAGAGAGAGAGAAAGAGACAGAGACACAAAATCCGAAGCAGCTCCAGGCTCTGAGCTGTCAGCACAGAGCCCAACATGGGGCTCAAACTCACTGATCACGAGATCATGACCTGAACCCAAGTTGGAGGCTTAACCGACTGAGCTACCCAGGAGCCCCAACATGAAAATAAAGTATTATTTAAAGAAAAAAAATACTTTATTTTTTAAAAATACTTTAAGGGGCAACTGGGTGGCTCAGCTGATTGAGTGTCCAACGCTTGATTTTGGCTCAGGTCATGATCTTACAGTTCATGAGATCTAGCTCCCGCTTTCGGCTCTGGGCTGACAGCTCAGAGCCTCTCTCCATCCCCTCCCCTCTCTGCCCCTCCTCCGTTCTTGAGCACTTGTTCTGTCTCTCTCTCAATAATTGCTCTGTCTCTCTCTGAAGAATTTACAGAAGTAGTAAAATTCAATGAACGTTAAAAATTTACTAAGACTTTAAAAACATACTAAACCCAAATTTCTATTCTGTAATAATGTGGTTTTTTAAAGATATACAGACCTGAAATAGACAAAGTTTATTTTATTTATTTATTTACTTACTTACTTATTTATTTTAAAGAAAGGCAAACTGCCATGTGCAGCGCCTCATTTGGATGTGTCTGGATGGAGTTTTGGAAGCTTGACTACCCTGTGTTCTCCTACAAATGGACCTTGAGAGCTTGTTTGGAGGTTCTAGCAGGGGAGCGCAGCTACTCGCATACCCTTGACTGAGAACGGTCCTTCTCTATCGGGGAAAGTCCTCCTCTTTGACCCAGTGTGCAGCTTCAGGAGGGAAGCACATGGAGCGGTGAGGGAGGAAGGGGACACACGCCGAGCCAGCCAGATCAGCTGAGTCGACCCTGGCGATCAATGGGGTGACAGATGTCACAGCCAGATCGCCCTCATATTCATAGACAAAGTTTTTTAATTTGACTGACTCCTCATTGGCTCTTAGGCCTAATCTTAGAACTGTAGCTACCTTGTAATACTGATTTCATGATTTCAAACGCACTTCTGCTTAGATTTTGTCTTATCTTCACTTCCACTTCTTGCACTTTGAAAACTGTGATGGCTCATAATGCTTTGAAGAGAGGACAACCATTTTATTTGCATCAAAATTACCATTTTCATTTTTAGACTAGGTGTACGTACCTATCCTTCAGAATCTACTTACGAATCATATCGTGTAAATTTTGATGCCAAGTATCAGAGAAGGTCAAAGAATAGGATCACATGTCTTCATAGCAAAACTAGACGGCTCAGGTTCATTGTTGCAAATAGTGCATGATAAAATCCTTTCTGTTGAATGACTACTTGTGTGAGAAACCAAATATATTTCCCTTTTGTCCTTAAAAATACAATGTTCTTGGGGTGCCTTGGTGGCTCAGCCGGTTGAGTGTCCAACTTCGGCTCAGGTCATGATCTCTCGTTTTGTGGGTTCGAGCCTTGCATCGGGCTCTGTGCTGGCAGCTAGTTCAAGAGCCTGGAGCTGCTTTGGGTTCTGTGTCTCCCTCTCTCTCTGCCCCTCCCCTGCTCATGCTGTCTCTCTCTCTCTCTCAGAAGTAAATAAAACATTTTAAAAAATTTAAAAATACAATGTTCTGTACTGATTCTTGGGTTTGTGGAAAAATTCATCTAGGATATTATCATTTGAAGACTCAGAGAGCTCTAGCACCATGCAGCCTACAAAGGGCTTACAAGCACAAAAGGATGTAAATCACTCAGTGTGAACTCCGAACTACTCANTTTTTTTAAATAAATCAGTTTTTGAGATTTTGTGATGGAGAGTAAGAAGAAAATTAGAAAGACACTAATGAGAGAGGTTTGGTTTTGTTGGGTTGTGGGGGTTGAAGAGATATTGAGAACTGTAGGTTGGGAGCAAAACTATTATGTGAGCACATAGGTGGGAGAGGGAAAATGATAACCAAAAAATGTTGCTAGGGCTCTCTTTTTTCAGTTTCAAGAAATACAAAGAAAGGATTGCTACTTTATTTTATAATTGTAAAAAAAAAAAAAAAGAATGAGCTAATCTGCAAAATAATTAGCTTTAGTGGCTTCCTTCCATGCCTGTTCTATTTGGTGCACAGAACACATTCATATAACATGTTATCTTAGAGTTTTTAATGATAAAATATTTTTACAAGAAATGTGCATCAAGTATTTGTGGAGCCCCTGCAGTACCTCTGCAGGATCCTGGTCTCCACACTCCTCTGTAATGCTGTTGATCCTTTCATGGCTATGTTCTGTCTTCCCAAAAACTGGATTCTAATCCCTACATGAGAAGAGATGAGGAATCTCACTTATTTTTGTATTCCCAGCACTAGTAAAGATCTTACATGTATAGATGCTCAATAAACATCTCAATATTAATGATCATTAAAAATACCAGTTAAATATGATGCATAATAAATGTAACTATTAAACAATCATGTGAACACTGATTTGATGACTTGCCAACCTTTGAGAATTCACTTTCTTGAAAAAATTGCTGATGTCATCTTTTGAGCCATTTACTTTTCATTAAAATAGAATGAAGGGTTTAATGTACATGTCTGCTTTCTATAAAAATTACTTAATCAAAAAATAAGAGTTCTTACTAAGTGTTTTTCTCCACCTCCAAAACTGAAATAATCTACTCTTCTAATACCAGCACTATTTGACTTATCAGCAAAATTCAAATATTACTGATAGTAATGATATTCAAATTTTTTGTTGTTTTTCCAGAAGAATCATTAAGCTAACAAAATTTTAAAAGGAATCTCAATATATTTAACTAAAAATACCTAATTTCTACTTGAAGTTGCTATGGAGACTCCTGAACCCACATCTGCTCAGTGCTCACCCTCCAACCTCCCAGTTATCCCTGAAGTATGGCTGTGAGAAACACAATTCAAAAACCACTGGTCCAAGGTATTGACACTATACCAATTAAATTTACACCTCAGGTAATACATACTCTTTCTTCTTGTCACTTGTCTAAGTGTGCTTACAGAACGCAAGGAACAATATCCATCATTTCAAGAATCTGAGTATTCTGAAAAGTTTTTACTCTAAGGTCTGTATGTACTTAATTTTTAACATCAAACACTTCTGCAAAAGCCCAGAACACATTTTTTCCTACTAAACTCCTGGGAAGCAGGCAGCAGGGGAGACTTGATTCTTTGGCAGTTACTAAGAAGGTCCTTGGTAAGAAGAGACAAAATAAAATAGATGACTACAATCAGCTTTAGAAAAACTAGGTTAGAGTGTTCAAGCAATTAAATCTCTGACAAACTTCTCAAATCATTAATCACCACCATAGCTCTCTTAATCTGAAAGACTAAAGACACTCTAGAGCTCAAACAGGTCCTCCTGAACTTTTCCTTCCCCTTAGGCAAACAAAGATCAAGTTCTTTCAGTTCTTCTTTTGAATTATTGCAATGGCTCCCCCTTATATTCCCATGACTACCACTCTCACCCAACCCAACAGCAGCCTTTTATATTATCTACTTGACTGACTTTGTCTTCTCCCCTCCAATCCAAGATTACTCTTCCTTATATTCATTTATTTAACAAATATTTATTAAACTGTCCAAATCACTGTTCCGAGCACCGAATTCACTTTTACTGTGTGCCGTTTTACTATGGGGTGACCTTGATTCTTATTTCACAGAGAGACTAGAAGCTATTTGATGAAATCTCCACAAGCTCCAATCTGTGCCCATATCCTCTAACTTCCCTATCCATATCACCAATCAAAGCCATGCCTCTATCCCTTCTCCAGGACACCATTCTTGCTACTGACCACCTTTCTCTCCTGCTTCAAGGATACTTCCTTCTGTAAATAGGTAATTCCTGTCAACATACAAACACAAAACAATAGCTGTTAACTTTTAAAAAAGGAAAAGAAAAACAATTCTTCCCCTAAGTCCACATCCCTTTCTAGCTACTGCCCCATTTCTCTGTTTTCTTTTCTACAATAAGCATCAAATGGTTTGTCTACAGTCACTTTCAACACCTGTTTCCTCCATCCTCTCTCATGCTCACCTCCATCATGCTCTTGTCCCTACCATTCTATTAACACTATTACTTCAAGATCACCAGCAATCACTTTACCGTATCCACTGGTCAACTGTAGCTCGTTCCTTACTCAGTCTTTTCAAGCAGTATTTGACTGAGTTTACCACTCCTTTACTTTGGGCAAAACTTTCTTCACAAGCCTCCAGAACACCACAGAATTTTTCTCCTGCCTCACTGGCTACTCTTTCACACTCTCAATTATTGGTTCTTTTCCTTCACAATTTCTAGACTTTGGAGTGCATCAGGACTCAGTCTTCAGATATCACTTCTATCTACATTAACCCTCTACGACAGTGCTACTCAAAGTGTAGTCCACTAACCAAACCGAGGTATTAGCCCCTGGGAGACTAGTACAAATGCAGATTTGCAGATCTTGCCCAAGAGCTATAGATATTTTCTATGCACACAAAACTCAAGAAATGTTATTTAAGGTGACCTCATTTAGTCCTTGCTTTAAATATCATCTGTACAATAGTTCTCAGTCCAGGCTCCACATTAGAATTAACCTACAATACTTTTTAAAAGTAACTATGCCTGGGGGGAAAATTAAATACTGTTAAACTTTATAAACAGAATAAGATCTATAAAAATGAACAGACACTTAAGAAAAACCTAAGTTTTTTAACTGAAACTACCACATTGAACATTAATTTTAATAATGAAAGTAGTCCCTGAATAATCTTTTCTGGGCATAAGAGTTTTCCTCAAGGACACACACAACACATGCGCGCGCACACAACACATGCGCGCATACCCAATGTGTTTCTAATGTTGAAACATGAAAAAAATGTTGTTCATTCCACTCCAATATATTTACCCAGAGAAGGAAATACATATCCATACAAAGACTTCTACATGAATGTTCACAGCAGCTTTATTTGTAATGGCCCAAAACTGAAAACAAACCAATGTCCACCAACAGATGAATAAAGAAATTATGGTACATTCATATAATGGAATACTACTCAGCAACAGAAAGGAATGAACTACTGACACACTCAACAACACAGATGAATGTCAAAACAATTATGCTTAAAGAAGCCACAGAAGACTATATATGCTATATGATTCCATTTATGAAATTCTAGAATATGCAAACTGATCTATAGAGAAACCAAATCAATAGCTTCCTAGCAACTGAGGATGGGAAAGAGGTAGGCACAGGAGGGAAGAATTGAAAAGGGGTACAAAGAAATTTCTGGTGTGATAATGGATATGTTCACTATCTTAATTGTGGTGATGGTTTCACAGGTGTATTCATATGTCAAAACTTATCAAATTGTGCGTTTTAATTGTGTGCAGTATACTACATGTCAACTATACCTCAATAAAAGCAGTTTTTAAAAATGTTTAACCTAACTGCTAATCAAATTAAAAAATGCCCTAGTCCCAAGATAAATCAATGAAACAACTGATCTATACAATGAAACTCCAAGATTTGTATCACCAATCCAAATGTCTCCTCTAAACTCTAGACTTAACCAACTGCCTATTTAACATCTTCAGTTCAACACTACTTCTGATTCCTTCCTTCTCCCACGCTTCCAGTCTCTCACAGTCTTCCTATCTTAGTAAATAAGCTCTATTTTTCCAGTTGCTCAGACCAAACACATGGTAGCAGTATTCATTCTCCACCTTCTCTCACACTCACATCTAATTTACCAGCAAATCCTTTCTAGTCTACCTTCAAAACAGACCTAGAATTGGATTTCTTAACAACCCCACTGATTCCACCCTTGTAACATCCTGCCCAATTCTTCAACTGCTTTGCTATAGACTATTCTCTCACAAAGCAGCCAGGTGATCATCCCAAATATAAATCAAATTATATCACTCAAATTATATAACTCCTCTACCTAAAACCATTCATTGGTTTCTCTTCTCCATTCAAAACCCTTCCCTTGTTACACTCAGAGCATATGGCAATTGAGAATAAAATCCAAAATTCATGCCCTAGTCTGCAACCCTACATGATTTAGTCTCTCTCTCCACCTCGTCTTCTTTAATCTCCCCTCTGGAACTCTCTCTTCCTGTTCTCAGTCAGCTTGGGGTGCCACAACAAATACTGTAGACCGTGTGGCTTAAACAACAGAAATGTATTTTCTCACAGTTCTGGAGGCTACAAAGTCCAAGATCAAGTTCCAGCAGGGTATGGCTTCTGGTGAGTGCTCTCCTTCTGGTTCGCAGAGAGCCTCTTTCTCACTGCATCTTCAAATAGTAGAGAAAGAGAGAGATCACTCTTTTCCTCTTCTTATAAAGCCACCAATCCTATCACACCTTTCACCAATCTTTATGACCTCATTTAACCCGATTTAGGTCCTAAAAGCCCAATCTCCAAATATAGTCACACTGGGGATTAGAACTTCAACATATAAATTTAGGGGGAGGGGACATAATATCCAACCTCTACTCCTGCCTGTGGATTTTACCTACTTATTATTCCCCTCTGCCTACTCACTCCCTCACTTCCTCTGGTCTCTGCTCAAATGACAGCTGTTAGTTAAGTCTTTCCTAAGCTGAAATAAAATAACACTCTCCTCTCCAACTATGCTCCCCACTCTGCCCAATACTCTGTCCCTCTCAGTATGCTTTCTTTTCTTCAAAGTACCTGTTTCTATTTACCACGTTATGTATTATTAGTTTATTACCTGTCTTCCCCCCAGAAAGGAATATAAGCTCACTATCATCCCCATAATCATAAACGAAGACATTTTCCTGTTTCATCTCATTCACTGCTGTTTGCCCTGCACCTGTGGAATTAAAAAAAAAAAAATACCCAATGTGTTTTTAATGGATAGGTGAGTGTTAAATCCTCCTACTCAAACATTTTCAGGGACCCTAAGTGATCCTAAGGCAGTTTTTCAAACTCTGGCTACACATTAGTATCACAGGGAGTCTAATAGAAATTACAATACTAGGGCCCCACCCAGACCAACCAAATTAACATCCTCAGGAGTTAAAAGTATTTTTCAAAGCTTCTCAGCTGCTCCTCAGTCACTGGTCTGCAGAATAAGATCAAAATGCAGGCTACATTGTTAGATCCTTCCAAATCAGACTCCAGGATCTGGATCTGTCCAGTAAAGCAAGTTCTACATCTCGGCCTGTACTTTCCTAATGCATCCTGAAGCACATCTTTCCCCGATAGCCTTCTTTATCTACTATAGTCTATATACATCTCTCCCCTCACTGAAACCCTATAGCACATGTAATCTGTGTTAGATAATCATATTAAATCCACGTATAACTATATAATGAAATACAGCTTACTCCCATTTTTTTTTAATGTTTTATTTATTTCTAGGGGAGAGAGAGAGAGAGAAAAACAGCGTGAGCAGGGGAGTGTCAGAGAGAGAGGGAGTCACAGACTCTGAAACAGGCTCCAGGCTCTGAGCTGGCAGTCAGCACAGAGCCTGACGCAGGGCTCGAACCCACGAACCGCGAGATCATGACCTAAGCGAAAGTCGGACGCTTAACCGACTAAGCCACCCAGATGCCCCAGCTTACTCCCATTTTTAAACTACTTACATTTTTTTTAGCCCCCACAAGTGCTATGGACATACTAGACATGTGCTAAATGAAGACAGTTTCTTCATAAAATTATCCCTGTTCCAATTTATATGAAACCAGAGAAAGGGTACATACTCGAACTCTACCATTAAGAATCACTTAGGGACATCTGTCAGTGAATCAGTTAAGTGTCCAATGTCAGCTTAGATCATGATCTCATGGTTTATGAGTTTGAGCCCAGCATCAGGCTGCTGACAGCTCAGAGCCTGGAGCGTGCTTTGGATTCTGTGTTTCCCTCTCTCTCTCTGCTCCTCCCCCACTCATGCTCACATGCACTCTCTCTCACTCTCTCTCTCTCAAAAATGAATAAATGTTAAAAAAAATCACTTGAACTACCAGTTATAAAATAAATAATTCACACGGATGAAAAGTATAGCATAGGGAATACAGTCAATAATATCGTAATAGCTATGTGACAGATGGTAACTACACTTAGGGTGGTAAGCATTTCCTAATGTATATAATTGCTGAATCACTATGTTGTAAACCTGACATGAATGTCAACTACATTTCAATTAAAAACAATTTTTCAAAAAAAAAAATCACTATGGTTCCTAACCCTGACCACACACTGTAATCTCCTGATGAGCTCTTAGAGCAATACATCCCTGTCTGTGCCCCACCTTTAGGGGCTCTGATTTATTTAGCCTGGGTTACAGTCCAGGTATCCTTTTTTGGCTTGCTTTTTCAGTTTCCAAGGTGATGCCAACATGCAAGGAAAGCTGAGAACCAATGACTAAAAAACATCAAATTTAGATGCTCTTCTTTTTCTAAATATAGACATTGGCAATATTAAATGATTCTGTAGTCTGCAGAAAACACCGTATTTTCCAAGCCTTTCTCTTATGATATTATGAACTTATATGTCCATAAATGATATGATATGGATAGCACATTTACTGATCAAAATGGGTCTATTTTTAGCTAAAACAAGTCTCACCTGGATATTAATTTTCTCTTTTTACTTATGGTTCACTTTCCATTCTTACAAGCTATATTTATGGAGGACTTAGTGGTACAAGCTATTTTTCCTAAGTTTCCCTCTTTCCCTTCATTCATTTACTCATTCATGAAAACGTCACACAATTATTGTGTCAGGCAGTCTTCTGAGTTGGTCCCCAATAATCCCTGCCTCCTGGTATTCATGCTCTTGTCTAATCCCCTCCCTGTGAGTAGGCTGGATCTAATGAAACACTTCTAACCAACAGAGTATAGCAAAATTAACTGATGCTACTTCCAAAATTAGGTTTCTAGAAGACTCTAACTTCCATCTTGCTCACACTTTTGTGAACTCCCTATAGAGTGTCTCACATGACAAAGAACAGGGGAAGTCTCTGGTCAACAGGTCAATGAGGAACTGAGGCCTGCCAACAGCCCCCTAAGTAAGACTTAGGTAATTTCTCCCCCAAACATGCCTTGAGATGACTGCAGCCTGTGAGAAACCTTGAATCAAAGGACTCACCTGAGTTGCACCCAGATTACTGACCGGCAGAAACTGTGAGGTAATTAATGCTTGTTGTTTTAAGCAGCTAAGTTTTGAGGGAATTTGTTATGGGCCAACCGATAACTAATATATGTACTGGCACCCACTAACATTCCAAGTGATGAGATGCCATACATTAAAAAAAAATCTAGTGTAGGGGTGACTCCCTCAGTTGAGCGGTTGAGCATCTGACTTCAGCTCAGGCCATGATCTAGTGGGGCTTGGATTCGAGCCCCACATCAGGCTCTGTGCTGACAATGCAGAGCCTGCTACAGATACTCCTTCCCCCTCTCTCTCTACCCCTCCCCCCAATCATGCGCGCTAGCGC